>NC_136265.1:22805185-23292685 GCF_964187855.1 Myxine glutinosa
TTATGACTCTTCGTTGCACCAGAATGTGATTATATGGCATCAGTAGTGAGTTTAGGACCTTTCCCATACCTCCTCCCATCTTCTTCCCCGTCTACAACAACAGAGGGGCGCTGCGCGGGGGGGAGTGTGCGTCCTCCCACCGGCTCGGTTCGCCGCCATCGACAATGCGCTCCAGACGATGCGCTCCAGACCATGCGCTCCACGGGGTTACCACGAAGGGGCTCCTTGTCAGCTCCTCGTCAAGGGCGGAGCCTGGTAAACCCCCCGCACGCACCCAATGAGAAGCAACGTGCCGATTCCACGAGGCGGAGCTAACGAGCCGAGGGCGTGTCACTCCCCGCCGGATATACGCGGCCACGCGCCGGATGTGACGAGAGATGCGCCCCCAGCTGGAGAAAGAAGGACCTGCGAGCGCTGAAACAGATGCGCCTGAGTTTGGAGAGGCCTGAGAAAGAACGTCACCTCTGAGCGCTGCGACGAGACCTCCCCGCATCTCTGGACCGAACCGTGTACCCTGCTTTGAGCCAAGAGTGCACCTTGAGCCATCGATACCCGCTTTCCTGCCATCAACCCCCGTGTGAGTCAGCCGTTGTCCCGTTTGTCTGTCGTCTGTCCGGGGTTAATATAAGATTGTGTCTAAGTGCTTGTCTTTCTATGTTGTACCTCTCGTCCCTGTAATCTGACCTTCCGTAACGAATATAATCTCCTCCGGAGGTCTTGAGAACCGTATCCCTGGTGTCGTCATTTTATAACCCAGCCGGGTGTCTTCTTTTTCTTATTGAGCCAGCGTAACGCGACTTCGTCAACGTCGAGTATAGTCGGGTAATTTGTGCGGACACGACGGCCATTCCGCTCGGCCCACTTTAACATCAAAGTCGTGTCTGTAACAATTGGTTGTCAGGAGTTGGATTCGAACCTGGGACTAAATTTATTTAGCCCAAATTTTGGAACACCAATTGTACTATTAGAGTAACAATTGGTGTCGAGGAGTGAGATTCGGACCCGGGACTAAATTAGTTAGGCCCAAATTTTGGGAGGGAAAATCGGTTCGGAGCGCGTACGGCGCTCGACAAAATCGAGCCGGAGCGCGGTCCCGCGGTTACTGCGCTCGCCGAAATTATAACGAAAAAAAAAAAAAATTTGGATTTGTTTTACGAAACTCGAATTTTGCAAGTCGCGCTATGGCGGATCAAGACGGCTGGGGTCCGGTAGCGGAGAGTGAAGTAGGGTCGGTCCAGGACCAAATTGAGGGACATGAGGGACATGAGGAGAGCGAAACAGCGAGGGTAGCAGGTGCACAAAATGGCGCTCTAGCGCACGTGATTACAGCGGCGCCACATTTAGCCACGCCCATGGTCGCGGTAGTCGAACCGGAGATGCCAATGGATTTGAACCTTTTTTTTATACAAATGAAGGCCCTTATGGCCCAGAATAGTGAGCGATTGGAGGGCCGGATGGATGCTCAGAGTGAGCAATTGGGGGTAATGGGGAACCGGATGGATGCTCAGAGTGAGCAAATGAGGGTTGATAGTGGGCGATTAGAGGGCCAAATGGGGGTAATGAGGGACGAAGCGAGGGGTACTGGGGAGGAGTTAGACAACGGGATAAAAGAAGTAAAGAATGGGTTAACGGGGGTAGAAAACAGAATGGCCGCTCAAGAGAATCAGATAGAGGGAGTGAAACATGGGTTAACGGGGGTAGAAAACAGAATGGCCGCTCAAGAGAATCAGATAGAGGGAGTGAAACATGGGTTAACGGGGGTAGAAAACAGAATGGCCGCTCAAGAGAATCAGATAGAGGGAGTGAAACATGGGTTAACGGGGGTAGAAAACAGAATGGCCGCTCAAGAGAATCAAATAGAGGGAGTGAAAAATGGGTTAGAGGGGTTAGAAAACAGTATGGAAGGCAAATTGAGGGACATGAGGGACCAAGCGGAAAGGGAAGTTAAACAAATGGAGCAGCAGATAGAGGGGGTCAGAATGGGGGTAGAAACCAAACTGGATGCTCACAGGGAGGAAATGGAGCAGATGAGGGTGGCATCTGGGCAGGAGATGCAAGTGATGGGAGAGGAGATCAGAAGAGGAGTGAGTGAGGAGGTCGGAGGAGTGCGCGAGGAGGTGAGGCACTGTAAGGAGCGCATGGAGAAGGAGGTGAGAAAGGGGACTGTAAAATTGCAAGGGGGTATAGAGGAGTTGACGCAGGAGGTGGAGCAGCTGACGGTGGGACAGACGGAGTTAGTGGAGCAGGTTCAAAGGAACACTGCGGTATTAGGAGGTTTAAAAGCGACACAGAAGGAACTAAAAGACGACTTGATAGCGACGAAGAGGGAATGTCAGATGGTACGTGAGGGACTGACAACGAGGTTGGACGAGGTGATAGAGGTAATGGAGGTTAAAGAGCGGGAGGTGCGGGAGCACATAGAAAAAAATAAAGTGGAGTTAGAGGAAGAACTTAAAGGGGCGCACGAAGAGATGAAGGAGATGAAGCAAAAATTAGAAGAAGTGGAAGAAGGGGTGAGCGAAATTAAGAAGCGACGGAGAGAGGATAAGAAAGAGATAAAGGAGGAAGTAAAAGAATTGGTCCAAAGTCTGTGTTCGGATCGTGATGATGTGCTCATTAACCGGATGAGGGATTCGCAGGTGATGGAGGAGAAGCGAAGAGAAAGAGGACCCGGTGTAAGTGGTGACCAATATGGTCGTGCGTATGATGCGCCAGGGGATTTAAGGAGCTTGGGGGTCGAGATGGACCCGGGTGTTCGTGAGAGGCCGTTGGTGAAGTGTGTGACCAAGTCTGTGAGTGGAATGAGAGTACCTGGGTGTGTAAGGAAAGGTACGAGGAGCATGGGCACAGCTGGATGTGTGAGCAAGGAACGGGCTGCGGGGTGTAAGCGTCCAGGTGAAGCATCGACGTTACACGGGTTAGAGGTTAGAGCGACTTTTAGCCGAAGCAGGCCCTCGGTGCGTGCCGGGCCTCGCTTTGAACGGCCGCGTCCAGGCTCCACTAGGCGGAGCTGGCAGCCCGATAGGAAGGGTCGTTATGGCGACCACGTTTTGTTGAGACGTGCCGGCAGGTCGAGATCGGGACATTGGATGGCTCCACGCCGAGGTGATGCGTGGGATCTCGGCCCGGGTAAGCCCCCGTCCCTGCACCGAGTGCCGGACGCATCCAGCCGCTGGCACAAAACAACCAGCATCCATTGCTTGGCTTTACGAAGCCGGGCTTTGGACAGGGATTGGCGCACCGAGAGGTATTAGTGAGTCGACTGGGTGATGAGGTTAGTGTTTTGGACCCAAAATTGGAGAAAAACAAAATTTGGTGATTGGCAAGGGATTGGCAGTAGTGATTGGCAGATGATGGGCAGTGATTGGCAAATTTTTAATTTGTTGAAATTTGATGTGCAAAATTGGTAGTGAGAGACCCCCGATGTGGTGGGATGGCAAATCCACCATCCTTCCCATGTGTGGGGGGCAAAGGAGCTATAGTTTATGGGGTGTATGGCAGTGAAAACTAGCCCGGGTGGGTTAGGTTATATTGATAGGGCCCTAGAAGATGACATTAGGTAACGTTAAGTTTAGTTAGTGACTGATACCTGTAGTGGGGACGCAGGTAGTTTAGTGTGGATGATAATGACGTGGGAGCGCAATAGTTTAAAGGGACGACTGGGAAGCGCAAGTTTCAGAAGGGAGTAGTTAGCTGAGATGATGCCGTGTGTGTGAGGATGGAACAGGTGTGATTGCACAGGTGTGCAACTGGACAGGTGTGTGGAGCAGTGTGTGAGTAGTGAGTGTGTGGATCAGCGCGAATGCGCTTGGGGAGAGAAGGGTGCAGGTGGCACCAGGTGTGAGAGCACAGGTGTGCAAATACAGGTGTGTGGAGAGAGTTGGAGTAAGTGGTACGGAGTGGTGTGCATGGTGTGAAGGTGTGAATGGGGGAAGAGTGGACCCCCATCACGGATACCCGGGGCGGGTAGTGTAAGTGTTAGGTAGAGGGTGCAGGTAAATTGTGGTTGGATATTGGCATTTGTGGTGCGGTTGCAGAATGGTATTGTGGATGGGTGCATTAGTGTTGTGGAAATGGCTGGGCGTGTAGCCTGTTAGTGCATGTAGTTGGTTGGGCACTCCACCACTGTGAGGATGTCGGCCAGGTGAGGCCGCAGGTGGGCTCTGGGAGCCGGTAGAGTTGTGGATGGGGCCCGAGGATCCGGAGGACGGACCCGGGTAGCCCAGTGCCAGAGAGGGCACCGAGTGGGGAGAGAGCCAGAGGGCCTTCCCCAGGTAGTTAGGTTAGGGTGAGGAGCAGGTAAGCTCGGAGGCAACTGCAGTGGTGGAGGTGTGCAGGTGGGTAGACCCACTGGGAGAGGTACACGCCACAGCCCAGAAATTGTGCGAGGGCACCGGGAGATGAATCGGGGGAGTGAGACCCCAAATTGAAAAGCACCACAGTCTGGCCAATGGGAATTGGTTTTTAGAACCCATAGTGTAAGAGGGCCAATGGGTTGGCCGGAGAAAGACCCCGGGTAGTGTAAAGTTGTTAAAGTCATTTAGGAAATAGTTAGGATTAATGAACCTGTCGCACCATACGCAGCCACTTACCTGTGGTGATGATGATGACTCCACACCTGTGTTTTCTTTGTTTTGTTGCAGGAGATGAATCGCTGTGTGGATTTGTGAGACGCATCACGACGTGGATGAGACATTGGGGTGATTCCATCTCTCCCTCCCTAGGAGGGACTGATGATGAATTGGTAATGGCAAATTATGATGTTGAGTTGGAGATGGCAAATTTTGATGAGAGTTGAAAATGGCAAATTTGATTGGTTAGGAGGGAGAGAAGACGAATTTGGTATATGGGAGGAACGGGGAAGACAGTAGGGATGTTTGTTGATTTGTAAAGTAGATGTTTATGGGTAGTGTTGTGTTTTGTGGATACAGTAAGGGGTAAGGGAGGGGCCATGTAGGTTACCTGGTGGGGGGGGGGGGCGTACGATAGGAACGTACCTGTCTCACCTGGTTCCCATGTGCCCCCAGTGTGCATCACCTTACATTGCGTGCACTTTTGCGCCCTTACCACCTTACTCACTTGTCTGCTTCTTTTGTCTCCCACCTCCGAGGATCTGGCTTTGGGGTAGAGAGAGAGGAGAGAGAGGAGAGAGAGGTGCTGGCTGCGCAGTTGTGGGCCTGCACTTTCGCTGTTTGCTGCCGGGATCGATACACCATATGGACCGCAATGTTTGTGGCCACCCACAATGGACCGCAGTTCGTTTGCGGCCAAGCACCACCCGGGGATGGACCTATGGGTCAACGTGGCACCTATGCCATACAGGTGAACCACTTTTAGTTAACACCAAGTGCACCACAAGAAGAGCAAGAGACACCTGCAGGGTTAGGGGTTGTCGAATTTATTTTTATTCCAATGAACAATGGTGACTGCACCGATTGGTGGTGGGGTGGTGCTTTTGATGCTGGGAAAGGGTGCTCTGCACGTTATTAAAGGCCGTCGGCCACAGAGCACTCGTGGGTTGGTGTATCGATGCTGGCAAGCGCGCTCTCTCTATGCATAACATCTGCATGTGTTCCTCCAAAAACAGGTCCTGGATCGTAGTGTAGATATCAGCGTAATCTTGTAAATAATGCTCCCTACCGGCTGTATGTTTAGTTTGAGAATTCTTTCCGGATTCGGTTATCCTGTGGGTGTGTTTCTGTGAGGAGAAGGGTGCAACGTCACAGGGGGACATATTTACTCATTCGTGAATATCTGTAAAACTGTCGCACTCAGGGTAGAGTTAATAGTAGAGGGAACTACATTGCGTGCCACACTAAACTAGGTAAAAATTTATCGGGTCGGGACGCCCCGAGGGTAGAGAAGGGTGCAATGTTGCGAATATGGAATTTGGCCTCCATATCCGCTTGTAAATATTCCCCTATTTTCTCCAATACTCCCCAACTTTCCCCAATCCCCCATTCCCTAGTCCCATTGCATGTAAATAACAATCAGTAGAGCCGACCTTCCCCTTATTCCCCCATTAAATGTCGTGCCCAGGTCCACCGCACCACACGTAGACAACTTTCGGACATCTTCCTAGTTATTCTTAGTCTATGTCAGTTAAGGCCTCGTCTCCATTAATTATGACTCTTCGTTGCACCAGAATGTGATTATATGGCATCAGTAGTGAGTTTAGGACCTTTCCCATACCTCCTCCCATCTTCTTCCCCGTCTACAACAACAGAGGGGCGCTGCGCGGGGGGGAGTGTGCGTCCTCCCACCGGCTCGGTTCGCCGCCATCGACAATGCGCTCCAGACGATGCGCTCCAGACCATGCGCTCCACGGGGTTACCACGAAGGGGCTCCTTGTCAGCTCCTCGTCAAGGGCGGAGCCTGGTAAACCCCCCGCACGCACCCAATGAGAAGCAACGTGCCGATTCCACGAGGCGGAGCTAACGAGCCGAGGGCGTGTCACCCCCCGCCGGATATACGCGGCCACGCGCCGGATGTGACGAGAGATGCGCCCCCAGCTGGAGAAAGAAGGACCTGCGAGCGCTGAAACAGATGCGCCTGAGTTTGGAGAGGCCTGAGAAAGAACGTCACCTCTGAGCGCTGCGACGAGACCTCCCCGCATCTCTGGACCGAACCGTGTACCCTGCTTTGAGCCAAGAGTGCACCTTGAGCCATCGATACCCGCTTTCCTGCCATCAACCCCCGTGTGAGTCAGCCGTTGTCCCGTTTGTCTGTCGTCTGTCCGGGGTTAATATAAGATTGTGTCTAAGTGCTTGTCTTTCTATGTTGTACCTCTCGTCCCTGTAATCTGACCTTCCGTAACGAATATAATCTCCTCCGGAGGTCTTGAGAACCGTATCCCTGGTGTCGTCATTTTATAACCCAGCCGGGTGTCTTCTTTTTCTTATTGAGCCAGCGTAACGCGACTTCGTCAACGTCGAGTATAGTCGGGTAATTTGTGCGGACACGACGGCCATTCCGCTCGGCCCACTTTAACATCAAAGTCGTGTCTGTAACAATATATATACACATACATACATACATACATACATACATACATACATACATATATATATACCCCCAGATATATTACGAAGCAATTCACACGGTATTTTAGATTTTTTAAAACAAACAAACACACCTGGAAATCTGTTTAAATGTAGACAAAAAGGACCAAAAATCATTGCAGTATTTAGACTTTAGAGCATGTTTTGAGCCTATAGTTAATAGGCAAGTGATAGGCCTATTTGATTAAGAAAAGTCGTGCTGGAACTTGCCCCATAGCTTTTGTACACACGGCGGCCATTTTGGAAAAATAATATAAAATATCAAATAACGTGGACCTGCCTCCTCGTTTTTTTAAATCCTGATGAGAAACTATTATTAATTCTTTTTACTTGGCCTTAAACTCATTGCATTGAAGTAATAATGTTTTGAGGTGGACTTTCATTACCATGTAAAACATATACAGTGGAACCTTGACTTACGAGTGCCCCAACTTACGAGTTTTTCGAGATACGAGCCGTCGCTCGGGCGGTTTATTGCTTTGAGATGCGAGCCGAGATCCGAGTTACGAGCTTTCGCCACCCGGTCACGTGGTTATCTTGCCGTGCACGTACAGTACGTATCTCTGTCGTATAGCGCTGCATTTTTTTTTGCGCATTTTGGTTATTTCGAGTTCACGCCGCCAGGTGGGTTCTGGTCACATGGTTATCTTGCCGTGCACGTACAGTACGTATCTCTGTCGTATAGCGCTGCATTTTTTTTCGCATTTTGGTTATTTCGAGTTCACGCCGCCAGGTGGGTTCTGGTCACATGGTTATCTTGCCGTGCACGTACAGTACGTATCTCTGTCGTATAGCGCTGCATTTTTTTTTCGCATTTTGGTTATTTCGAGTTCACGCCGCCAGGTGGGTTCTGGTCACGTGGTTATCTTGCCGTGCACGTACAGTACGTATCTCTGTCGTATAGCGCTGCATTTTTTTTTTCGCATTTTGGTTATTTCGGAAAATTTCTTAGTTTTAACCATGGGGCCTAAGAAAGTGAGTGGCAAGTGCAGTGCTGAGAAGAAGAAGAGGATGATGTGCTTGGATATAAAACACGCAATCGTCGAAAAACATGAGCGAGGTGTCGAGGAGGACGTATATAACGGCAGAGGAGAAGAGCATGCCAGGCCACAACTTGTTCAGAATGCCGGCGATAGCTCGCCTTCTCTTTGTGGAAAACACGGTGAGATCCTTAACATCCAACAACTAATGGGACGCAAACGGGGCGCCCAGTTTAGCAGTACACACATTGATGAATCACCCTGCCTGTGATTCACCCATGACAGGTTATAGCTGGGTCGGGATTCAAACCCAGGCTGGACAGTTTAGACTTTAGAGTCAAGTGTGCGTACCTCCAGTCCAGGCCATCCTGCCAACTTGTATGCTGCATACAGGTGAAATATAAAGCGCGAGATATTTTTATATATTCTGTATATTTTTAAAAAAATTGGTGTGGTTTTTGGCGGGCTGGAACGGATTAATAGCATTTCAATGCATTTCAATGGGGAAATTTGATTTGAGATACGAGCAATTTGAGTTACGAGCTCGGTCACGGAACGAATTAAACTCGTAAGTCAAGGTTCCACTGTATATTAATATCCATTTTTCTCTTTCAGAAGCACATGAGAAATGCGGAACTACAAGCGAAAGACAAACTGAGGACAAACTCCCCACGATGTTATGGAACGAGCGGCTGATGCTGTTTCTGGCGGACAGAGTGTGCGGAGTGCAGCTAAGGACTTTGCCATCGATCGAATGACACTTAAACGATACATTGGAAAGAGAGATAGACAACAAGAGACTGCCTATGCACCCGTCGCCTTGCGGCATCTGGTGTTTTCTCCTGACATGGAGAAAGATTTGGGCAATCATGTGAAACAGTTGGCAGACATGTTTCATGGTTTGTTGGTGAACAGGTGCTGTACATTGGCATATGAGTTTGCCAAACGAAACAATGTTGATGTGCCAGCCAGCTGGGATCGTGAGAAGAAGGCTGGCCAGGATTGGTGGTCAGGCTTCAAGAAGCGACAAAACCTGGCAATAAGGCCACCAGAGGCCACATCTTTTGGATGTGCCACTGCCTTCAACCGACCAGTGGTTGATAAGTTCTTCAACAATCTTGCCCAGGTGATGGACAAATATAAGTTTTCACCATGTAATATCTACAATACTGACGAAACTGGGTGCACCACAGTTCAAAACCCTGCAGCTGTTGTGACCGAGAAGGGAAAAAAACAAGTCGGCGCAATCACCTCTGCTGAACGTGGGGAACTGGTAACCGTTGTGTACACTGTGAGTGCAATTGGCTCAGTCGTGCCTCCTTTAATAATTTTTCCAAGAGTACACTACAGAGAACACTTCATTAGGGGTGGACCAACTCAGTGCATAGGCAGAGCAACGCGCAGTGGCTGGATGAATGAGGAAACATTTGTGGAATACCTAAATCACATCATCAAGCACACCAGATGTTCACCAGAGAGGAAGATTCTCCTGATACTCGACAACCATGACACCCACATTTCTCTCAATGCTGTGGACACTGCAAGATCTCATGGTGTTGTCCTGCTGACAATACCACCTCACACTTGGCATCACCTCCAGCCTCTTGATCGATCAGTGTATGGGCCATTTAAGACCGCTTACAACAGAGCCATGGATGGGTGGTTACGTTCTAACCCTGGGAAAACCGTGACAATCTACGAAATTCCAACCATCGTGAACCAAGCCCAAATGATTGCCTTGACGCCATTGAACATCATTGCAGGCTTTCGAGCGACAGGTATCCATCCATTCAACAGGGACATTTTCAGTGACACAGATTTTGCCCCTGCTGCCCCAACCGGTCGTGAGCAAGATGATGCTGTTGCAGATGGCGCTGAGGTGAATCCAATCCCTGAAGATGCAAGGCCATCAGATGAGACTCCTGCGGCTGACTTGTCATGTGATGATGTCCAGCCACAACGACAGCAAGTAGATGGTGTTCAACCAACCACCTCCGGGAAACCCAATTCACCCAATCTGAGGGATGTCGTGCCTCCTCCATACGTATCACCATCTGAAGTTCACCCATTTCCGAAAGCAACAGCAAGAAAGAAAACGAAAGCTGGTCGCAAATAAGGCAGCACAAAGATTCTGACTGACACCCCAGTACGCCAGGGGCTTGCAGCCCTATCTGAAAATCACAAACGGAAGCCATCAGCCAAGAAATCAAAGAGATGCTTGTTCAAAGCTAATGGGAAAAAGACATGTCCCCCAAGATCAAAAACCCCTAGTTCCAGTGAGACAGATGGTGATTCAGAAGTTGAGTATGATGACGAATCAGATGTGGACAGTGATATGGATATCATTGAAGGTGACTTTGTAGTTGTCAAATGTGCTGGCAAATCAAGATTTGTGCATTACATTGCTCGGGTTGATGTACTGAATGGAGAGGAATTTCAGTTTGAAGGTGTCTTCCTGCAGCAGGTTACTGGAAAAGTTGGATCTGACAACCCAGTGTTTGTTCCAAACCCAAAGGATGAAGCAGGATTTGAACTGGAAGACATCGTGCGTAAGCTGCCACAGCCTAAGTGCGTTGGCAGTTCTGCCCGTTGTTCTGGACAGCTTGTGTTCAATTGTGACTTGTCAGTTTGGCAGCTTAATTGACTTGATTTCTGACATGTTTTAGTTTTAGTTCCAGATCCAAATGATGAAGCTGGCATTGATGAGCAAGATATTGTGCCTTAATTACCACAGTCTGACTGTTGGCCTTTCTGGGTGTATTTGTGACACTTTTGTTTTATTAGCGCTGAGGAAGCGCCTCTAGCGAATAACTTCCAGCCAGTGTAACGCGAATTCCTGTCACAGGAATTCTGAGATCATATAAGTGTGACGTGGCAGTTCCTGATTGGTTCGTGTTGGGGAACCCCTTCTCGCTGCCGACGTGACGTAAATTCGCGCACGCGCACTGGTGAAGCGCGAGATTCGGCCCAAGGTTCTGTTCCTGCTCGCCATGAAGTTGGTCAACATGTGCTTCTGCCGGCCTGCGCTAACTACGTGAGCTAGCCTGCCGAGAACGTGCAGTTCTGCCGGACGTGCAGGGAGAGAGTTGTTGGTCCACAAGTGCTTCTGCCGGCCTGCCGAGTATTAAGCCAGGGACGTTCGGGGACAAGATAGAGTCAGACAATCAGGTAAGAATTACTTTGTTTTAGGGAGGTCGCACGACGTGACGTTATTATTATGTTTCATGTGTGTTTCTGTTTATGCTTTTGCGTTTTATGTGTTAGCTCTTACACGAGCCTCGACTTTGTATACCCATATATATATGTATATAAAACAAAAAAGAAAAGTCCAGGTCGTCTATGAAAGTAGAGCGAAGTTTATGGTGTATCACAATGAAAGTTAGCTCGGCTGATGCTCTCCAAGTCCCAGTCATCTCCCTTTGAACGATCTGCAATTATAAACAAACATTAAGGTGTTAATCCGGTAACGCTTTTTTAAAAGTTGACTTTAGGAGTAACGAAACAGAAACGTGTTGAAAAACGTGGAACTGTAATTGCGTGAAGAGGAAGAAGAAGTTTGATTTGCGCTTGGTGCTGGTAATGGCGCTTGATTGCGGTCTGTCCAGTGCTGTGTCCCGCAGCCGGTTGCTGGTTATTGGTATGGGATGCCTCAAATTGCATGCAGAAAACTAGGTCACTTTAGGTCACTTTGACCTATAGATATATGGGCTAAAAGATTGCAATTTTGGCTGTTTTTCAACATTTTGATGGTACTAAACTTTCATTTAAATGCACAATTTGCCTTCACATTGTGGGCCACAATGTATTCAATATGTGCTCATCACTTCTCACACCCATTGCACAACCTGGGCAGAATTAACAGCTGGGCAGGCTTAACACCACCTGCCTGGAGTGGCTTCCAATTAATGTACTCAACACCTTTCCCCCTGCCTTGCTTAACATATCTGACTGTTTGTTTGCAATGCATGTGGAGCTGTGGATATACAATTTCCTGAAACATGACTGTTAGCACACACCTGGTGGTGTGGATTGTTGGGGTTTAATGTTTTAAGTAACTGCCAAAAAAATATTTTGTTATATTATTGAAATGTATGGTATATTCTTTTAGTGGTGTTCAACCAACAACATGGCGGCTTGCTGATGAAAACAACATGGCGGCTTGCTGATGAAATCAGACCGGATAAGTATTTTATGCAATATTGGTAGAAAGTTTTTCCCATTTATGGTTTATGTCAATTAGAGATGGCGTATTTAATAAGAAATGTGTCTAGGATTCTGCGAGGTTCTTTTTGTCAGGGAAACACCGACTTATTTCCTACTACTGCTGGTAGACAGTGTACTTGCAATGCGCTCATGTCTATCATATGGTCGACATGTAAGCCATACAGTACTTGGTCCAGTGACGATCTGGATCAAATCTTGATGGCTGGTGATGACATGTATCAGTGGAGATCTGCAGAAAAGCAGAAAATCTATTTGCTGATCAAAGAGTTGCCAAGTATGGTAACATTCTCAGGTGTTGTGTATCAAACAGTTTTCATGGAACCATTTTTTGGCCAAGTGTTTTCTCAAGCTACTAGTCATGACAACAGTATCTATGCATTGACAGATGCTATTATTTCTGCAATGCAACAGTCACCTAATGCTCTGTTCACTGTAGCCAGTATTGGGAAACATGATTGTGGATACACCATGGCTATTTCCAGCCAAAATAACGCGTTCCATTTCTTTGATTCACACAGTCGCACCAGTGTGGGTTTGAGCGGTGCTCATGGGACATCATTTATGTTATCCTGTCACACTGTTGGAGAATTGGTACACAACATTCAAAATTTGGCCATTTCATTAGGATTGGGTAGGCAAGATGCAATATTTGAATTGGTTCCGACGCTTGTCATACCATGCAATGCACTTCCTTCTAGTGTCAGTTGTAACAATACAACTATTTTGGTCCCAGACCAGAATTCACAAAAAGATAAACGCAGGGAATCAAAGAGGCAAAGCAATGCGCGATATAGGCAGCAAAAGAGAGAGGAAGTTCAGGAACATGCCAAAGGTTGCAAAACTCCAGATGAGAAAAAAGAGAAACTCAGAGAATACAATAGGCAACGACGTGCGGAACATAGACAGAAACAGAGACAGGAACAGGACAGAGAATGCGCTGCAAAACAGGGGCAGAAAACAACAGAGGAAGAGAACAGAGAATGGGAACGTCAAGAACAGAAACAAGAGAGAGTCAGACAATTAGGTAGGCAAAGAGTTGCAAAATATAGAGAGAAACAGAGACAACAAAAGGATAAAGACTATATCCAGAATAAGCGACAGAAACTCGCCTCACAGGAAAAAGAGCCTGTTAGGCTGGATTCCGTGTCTGGTGAATTCAGTTTGACTACAAACATGAGAGGCATGTTAGATACCTTCTTTTCTCATATTAAAGAAGGTCCAACATTTGAATGCGTTTGTTGTAAGCGTTTGCTTTACAAATGTGCTATTAAAAAATTTGTACGAGGAATGTACGACATTGAAATTGTCAATCAATGTGTTCCTGCAGACAATGGCTTGAATGAAAATCAATGGATGTGTGTTACCTGTAACAGAGCACTGAAACGCAAACGTATGCCATCACAGTGCTGTATGAATCAGGTGAATCTCATTGATATTCCTAATGAGTTGTCACATTTGTCCACACTGGAACAGCAGTTAATATGCAGGATTATTCCATTCATGCGTATTACTGCTAAACCTCGTGGTGCACAACGTGGCATCAAAGGTGCTGTTGCGCTTGTACCAGCTGATTTGTCCAAAGTGACAGATATGCTGCCTAGGGCAACATCGGATGCACAGATAATTTGTCTGGCATTGAAGCGGAGATTGACAGATGATCACTCTGTGCACAAAGAGTATATTCGGCCAGAATTTGTCAATGCTGCTTTGCAGTACCTAAAAGGCAATAATCATCTTTATTGCAATGTTGAAGAAAATCGGAATTGGGTTGACGAGAGCTTAGCTTCAGGTGATGATGTAAGTGCAAACATCATGGATGTTTCCCAGAGACGTGTCACTCTTGAGGAAGTTGACATGGACACCGATTCCATGCCAGACCGTCCTCATGTCTCACCGATTAGTGATTTACCTGATATGAATCACACCAATCATGAGTCCACAGCTGATGGGGAGACTGCAGCTGATGGACGAGATGTTGCGGACACTGTCAATGCTACCTCAGAAATTGTTGACAGTGAAGATGAGGTTGACAATGACAATCCTCACGATTTTGTACAGCAACTCCAGGAGAAGCGTAGCATCAATGCTAATACTTGTATGCATGACATTAATGACCCTGAGGTCAGTGCCGAACAAGTGTTTAACCTTGCACCAGGGGAAGGACAGCGTCCCATCAGTATTTACACTGACACTGATTGGGAAGGTATGACATTTCCATGCCTCTTTCCTACTGGGAAGGGCACACACCGGCAAAAACGATCTGTACGGCTTACAGTGAAGCGATATATTAACTGCAGATTGCTGTCATCTGATTTTCGTTTTGCACAAAGTACTCCGTACATATTTCAGGCACTTCATTGGATGGAACAGAACAGCATAACTGATTCCATTTCCATGCAGCTTAGGAAACAACGCAAAGGTGATCTGAAAGCTGGTGACCTCAAAAATGGTGCCAATGTGGTGAGGATGATCAAGCAGGCAGAATTGTTTTCGACCTTCAAATCTGTACGTGGCACTCCTCAGTATTGGAACATTATGAAAATGGATATGTTGGCCAAACTGAGACAGCTTGGCCCGTACACATTTTTCATCACTTGTTCAGCTGCCGAGTTCCAATGGTCTGAGATCATTGAGATCATTGCGAAACAATATGGTGAGATTGTAACGCCTCAGGATGTTGAATCTATGCCTTGGTCTACCAAGCGCATGTGGCTTGAGAGAAATCCTGTCACCGCAGCTCGACACATTGACTATATCTTTCGTAAATTGTGGTCAGATATAATTTTGCATGGCGAGCACCTAATTGGTCAAATTCTTAACTATGACCGGCGTCTGGAAATGCAAGGTCGTGGTACAGCACATTTTCATGCTGCTGTTCACGTCATGGGTGCACCAATCATTGGCAAAGATCCCGATCCAGTTGTCACGAACTGGATTAACAGGTTCGTGTTCTGCACATTGCCAAACCCTACAACTCATCCAGTTTTGTATCGATTAGTGATTACATTGCAGTTTCATCATCACACACGCACCTGCAAAAAGAAGAAATGTGTTGTCTGTCGATTTGCTTATCCCAAAGCACCTTCATCAGAAACTGTCATTGCACGCGAATCGAATCCTGACCAATCACCTGAGCAGGCAGCTGCCAGTAGGAAACATTCAAATGATATCATGAAGAAAGTTTATGAGCAACTTTGCCTTGTTGATGCAGGAAATCCTCCCACCCTTGATGCGCTACTGAAGATGGCAAATGTGACTTCAGAAGACTATCAACAGGCTCTTCACTTCTCGAAAAAGCAGGTACACATTGTCTACAAGAGAGATGTTTGTGACATAAACATCAACAATTACAACCCAATCATATTGCTGGCTTTGAGAGCTAACATGGATATTCAGTTTATCACTAATATGTGGGCGTGCATTGCGTATCTCACATCATACATGTGTAAGCCAGAGAGGACAATGAGTGAGCTCATGCAGAAAGCCGTCAAGGAAGCCAGTGGAACAGGTGTTCGCGATCAACTGAAGGTTGTCGGGAATGTCTTCCTGAAATGTCGCGAAGTGTCTGAGCATGAGGCCATTTATAGACTTCTGTCTATTCCTCTGAAGAAGTCTTCACCTCAGGTTGTGTTTGTACCCACTGACTACAAGGAAAACCGGACTGTGATGTTGAAACCTCGGTGTGTCATTGACAAGCTGGATGATGAGAATACTGACATATTTGCCAGTAGCATACTTGACAAGTATGCAGCTCGTCCTCATGATGTTGAGAAGATGTCCTTGGCAGAATTTGCTACACACTATACCTATTCCAGCAAGGAGATGGAGGATGAGGGAAATGAAGACCATGCATGTGATGACAATGTGCTTATAGACATGCCAGACAAAAAGCAAAGGATTAAATTGCTGAATGGTTTGGGCACAATGCGCTTGCGAAAAAGCCCTTGTGTTTTGCGATACCATTTCGTACCATTGGATGAGGACAGTGAGAAATTCTATCACCGTCTCCTGATTTTATATCAGCCATGGAGAGACGAAGATGAGTTAAAAGCTGCTGATGAAACTTATGGAGCCAAATTCATGGAAGTGAAAGATGCAATTGCGGACACGGTCAAGTTGTTTGAGCCATGTCGTTCAGAAGTTGATTCTGTTTTTGATGATTTTGATCCTGAAAATATGCCTCAGGATGGCAACATTTGGAATTCTGTCGCTGCTGAAGTTGAGAGAGAGCGACAGCAGGAGGAAAATCCTCAATTGGATGCAGGTTTTGCATTTCTGCAAAGTGGCGTAGACGATGCAGAAGAACAAAGTTCACTTCAGTCGAAGAAATCCACAGGGTCCAACCAGAAGTCTCAAACGAGACTTATTGTTGATGTCAATGACCTTTTTGTATCAGATGATGCATATTTCCAAATGGTACAGTCATTGAATGCAGAACAGAGGTTACTGCATGACTACATCTACAAGTGGTGTGTTGATGTTTCTTTGTCAGCTATCACGAGAGATCCACCAGAGCCATTTTATATTTGCATTTTATATTCCATCATTTGAACACCTGGCTTTTAAACTCTCTGGTCACACACAGTCAGTCATGGCTGTTGTCTACCGCCCTCCCAAACCACACCCATCATTCCTGTCTGACTTCTCCTACTTTCTGACCCAGCTATGTTCCCTCTCCCCCTCAATCCTCCTCCTTGGTGATTTCAATATCCACATGGACTCCACTGACTCCACGCTAACCACTGACTTCACTGATTTACTCACCTGCTTTAACCTCACTCAACATGTCAACTTTCCTACCCATAACCGTGGTCACATTTTGGACCTTGTCTGCTCTACTGGACTAATTTTGCACCATCTCTCTGGCTCCGACCTCACTCTCTCTGACCACCTAGCCATCACTCTGACCATCAACATCCCCACCCCAGCACCAAGGCATTATCGCACTATCAACTTCCGTAAGCTAAACGCTTTTTCACCTGCCTCATTCTCATCGACCCTCTCTGAAAAAATGTCCACTTCTCCCTTCGTTGACCTCCACACCCCTTCTGACCTCACTGACTACTACAACCACACTCTCTCTTCCTGCCTTGACCAAATTGCGCCTATAAAAACCAAAACAGTTTCTTTCACCCATTCTGCTCCCTGGTTTACCCCTGAGCTCCGCCTAATGAAAACTCGTGCTCGCCAACTTGAAAGACTCCGCAATAAAACAGGTCTCACAGTTCACTCCCAGACCTACAAGGACCACATACAACACTATAAAGATGCCCTCTCCCGCGCCCGCTCCGCCTACTACTCTCAAATTATCCACTCTGGCTCCGGAAACCCAAAAGCACTCTTCTCTACAATAAACAAACTCCTCAGCCCCCTGAACACCACCACCCAGTCATTCACAATAGACAACTGCATCTCCTTCCTTTCATTCTTCCAACGCAAAATTGAAAACATCTACAACAGCTTGACCACCGCCGCACCCGCTCCCCCTCAAACCACCTGCCCCCCCTTATCCTGCCATCCCCTGTCTCAATTCTCCCCAGTCTCCCCTACTGACCTCTCTGAACTCCTCATCGGAATGAAAACTGCCACCTGCACTCTTGACCCCATCCCCTCCAGCTTTGTCAAGGCCTCCCTTCCTGCTCTTTCTCCACTTATCATTGCAACAATAAACTCCTCCCTGTCTACAGGCATCGTCCCACCATCCCTCAAAATTGCTGCTGTTACCCCCATTCTGAAAAAACCTGGACTAAACCCTGACACCCTAAATAACTTCAGACCCATCTCCAACCTACCCTTTCTGTCAAAGGTTTTGGAACGCGCTGTAGCCACTCAACTCAAGCATCACCTCTCTGCCAATAACCTGTATGAAACATTCCAATCCGGATTCCGGTCCAACCACAGTACTGAAACTGCTCTCCTCAAAATCACCAACGACCTTCTCCTCTCCTCTGATGCTGGCAACCTCAACATTCTCATCCTCCTCGACCTCAGCGCTGCCTTTGACACCATCGATCACACCATCCTCCTCACCCGACTTGAAACCACCTTTAACATTACCGGCACTGCCCTCTCTTGGATTAAATCATACCTCTCTGACAGACGTCAGTTCATCTCCATCAATAACTGCAAATCCCCCACTGCTCCCCTCCCCCAAGGTGTCCCCCAAGGTTCAGTTCTTGGCCCCCTCCTCTTTATCCTTTACCTGTCCCCCCTCGGTCACTTAATCCGCCGTCATGGTCTCCAATTCCACTGCTTCGCCGATGACATCCAGCTTTTCATCTCCACCAAGTCCATCTCCACCGCCACCCACTCTATCCTGACAAACTGCATCACTGAAATAAAATCCTGGCTTCAAATCAACTTCCTCAAACTTAACTGTGATAAATCTGAAATAATCATCATTGGCCCAAAAACGCTCACCAAGTCCACCCATAACTTTGCCCTCAACATCGACGGTTTCCCAGTGTCCACCTCCCCTCACATCCGGAATCTTGGCATCATCTTTGACCAAACCCTCTCCTTCGACAAATACACTAAACAGATCACAAAGACAGCCTTCTTCCACCTGAAAAACATCGCCCGTCTCCGTCCATCCCTCTCCTCTGTGGCTGCAGAAACCCTCATCCACGCCTTCATCACTTCCCGTCTGGACTACTGCAATAGCCTCCTTTATGGTTCACCCTCAACAATCACCAATAAACTCCAATACATTCAGAACTCCGCTGCCCGTCTACTCACCCATTCCCGGACCCGTGACCACATCACCCCCGTCCTTTACAAGCTTCACTGGCTCCCCATCTCCCAGAGAATCCAGTACAAAATCCTCCTCTTGACCTACAAAGCCCTCCATAACCTGGCCCCATCCTACCTGGCTGACCTCCTCTCCAGACACACTCCCACCCGCAACCTCCGCTCTGCTGGTACCAACCTCCTGACCCCCCCCATCCGGACCAAATTTAGATCCTGGGGGGACAGGGCCTTCTCCATCGCTGCTCCCACCCTCTGGAACTCGCTACCTCACACCATCAGAGACTCCTCCTCACTCACCACATTCAAAACATCACTCAAGACTCACCTGTTCAACACTGCATTCAACATTTAACCCACAGCATCTAACCCCTGACTATCTCCTCTCCTTCTCCCTCCTTTGTGCTTTGAATATTTCCCTATTGATTCTTCTTTTTTTGCAATTGTCTTTATGTTTTGCTATGCGTTATGTTTTGCACTCTGTCAAAGCGTCTTTGGGCTTCCTGAAAAGCGCTATATAAAATAAATGCATTATTATTATTATTATTATATCTTTTTGAGTGGAGGAGGAGGTGTTGGGAAAACACATTTGATCAATACCTTTTTTCAATCGGCGATCCGTGTGTTCCGGCGCCCGAATACTAATCCCTCCATGCCAACAGTCATGCTCACAGCTACAACTGGTAAAGCAGCATCAAATATTGGAGGCATGACCATTCATTCTGCTTTCATTTACCAGTGAAACAGAAAGGTGAGAGAACAACGTTCAAGAAACCTTCATATGAGAAATTGAACACAATGCGCTGTGAGTTGGCTGAATTGAAACTTGTGGTAATTGATGAGATTTCAATGTTGAAAGAACGTGATCTGAAGTATGTGGATATGATGCTGAAAGTTATATTTGAAACTGAGAAACCGTTTGGCGGGATGTCAGTTGTTGCAGTCGGTGATCTCATGCAGCTTAACCCTGTAGGGGGTTATGCTGTCTACAAGCATGCAGCAAGTGGATATGATGCACTGGCACCCAACCTTTGGTTGAGTTTGTTCAAGATGCATGAATTGACAGAAATCATGCGTCAGAGAGGTGATCCAACCTTTGCTCTACTATTGTCGCGTTTGAGAATGAACATGTGCACTTCTCATGATCTTGAACTGCTGAAGGAATTGGAGCATAATATGGATGTGCCCGATACTGCAATAAGATTGTACATGACAAACGTGCAAGCAGATGAGCACAATGACCGCATTATGGCAAGCTTGGAGTCTGAAAAGATTGAAATCGTGGCACTTGATTCCATCAAAGATTTGTTGACTCAACGTGTCAAAGTGTCTATTGATGATAAAAATCTTCACAACACTGGCCAGCTTCCAACACATTGACTGTGGCTAAAGGTGCCAGATTCCTACTGACTAAAAATGTAGACACAACAGATGGTCTTGTGAATGGAGCTGTTGGAACAGTTGTTCACATCGACATTGATCGTACCGATCCATTATCTGGAGTGATATATGTCAAATTTGACCAGGCAAAGGTTGGAAAAGTAGCACGGAAAAATAATCCTGCTCACCTGAAGGATGCTACTCCTATCAGGGCTGAAGTTGCCAAATTTAATCTTAATGAGCGTGCTGCAGTCCCTGTCATGCGAAAGCAATACCCAGGGAAACTGGCATGGGCACTGACAGTTCATAAATCTCAAGGCAGTACTTATGAACAGGTCATTGCAGATATGACCCGGTCTACAAACACGAGATATGTTAATCCGGGTCTTGTGTACACCATGCTCAGTCGGTGTACATCAATGAAAGGCCTCAGGATAATTAATTTTAATCCTGAATATATTGTGGCCAACCAACGACGTTCCATGACAGAAATGGAACGCATGAGGAATGACAGTATGTTGGAAATGAATGATCCCATTCATTCTTCCAATTTTTCTGTCAATGATCACATGTTAGTGGGAAACCTTAACATTCGATCACTGAGGAAACATCATGAAGACATTTGCTGTGATCAGGCACTTTCCAAGTTGGATGTCCTCTGTGTTACTGAAACACATCTGCCGAACAGTATCCCTGATGATCTGTTTCAGAAAGAGGGGCATTCATTCATTTCTTCAAGAAGTGAACATGGAACTGGGATGTATATAGGACATTCACTGCAGTTCAGGAAAATAGATGTGCCAACATCAGACATTGAGTGTACTGCTGCACTCGTAACCAAGTGTTCCTTGGAATATTTGATTGTGGTGATCTACAATCCACCCAATACACCCAGAAATACTTTTCTACTCAACATGCAGTCACTCATGGGAAATTTGCCTGTTAGCAATTTCCCTCACAGCACTATTATCTGTGGTGACTTCAATATGTGTCTGAATGGTGTTGATGATCTCAGCAACATACTTAGCCTATTTGGACTTTCTCAGATTGTGAGAAATCCAACACATACTATGGGAGGCATGTTGGACTTGATGTTTGTGCATAATGCAGCAACACAAGTTTATCATCAACCTGTTTATTACACTGATCACCATTTAGTGTATGCCACTATCCAATTACAAGATTCTGAATAGGCCTGATGATAGCTGAAACAAATGAAAACCTAGATGTTAGTAGAAATACACTGTCAAGTAGGCGGCCCGGTTCAAGTCTCGCCGCGCCTAATACACTCTCCTGTAGTGTCGCAGCAGTGTCAGTGGCCCACTGTGTAAACACATCGGCCTGAGATAGTTCTGGTGATAGCTGAAACAAATGAAAACCTAGATGTTAGTAGAAATACACTGTCAAGTAGGCGGCCCGGTTCAAGTCTCGCCGTGCCTAATACACTCTCCTGTAGTGTCGCAGCAGTGTCAGTGGCCCACTGTGTAAACACATCGGCCTGAGATAGGCCTGATGATAGCTGAAACAAATGAAAACCTAGATGTTAGTAGAAATACACTGTCAAGTAGGCGGCCCGGTTCAAGTCTCGCCGCGCCTAATACACTCTCCTGTAGTGTCGCAGCAGTGTCAGTGGCCCACTGTGTAAACACATCGGCCTGAGATAGTTCTGGTGATAGCTGAAACAAATGAAAACCTAGATGTTAGTAGAAATACACTGTCAAGTAGGCGGCCCGGTTCAAGTCTCGCCGCGCCTAATACACTCTCCTGTAGTGTCGCAGCAGTGCCAGTGGCCCACTGTGTAAACACATCGGCCTGAGATAGTTCTGGTGATAGCTGAAACAAATGAAAACCTAGATGTTAGTAGAAATACACTGTCAAGTAGGCGGCCCGGTTCAAGTCTCGCCGCGCCTAATACACTCTCCTGTAGTGTCGCAGCAGTGTCAGTGGCCCACTGTGTAAACACATCGGCCTGAGATAGGCCTGATGATAGCTGAAACAAATGAAAACCTAGATGTTAGTAGAAATACACTGTCAAGTAGGCGGCCCGGTTCAAGTCTCGCCGCGCCTAATACACTCTCCTGTAGTGTCGCAGCAGTGTCAGTGGCCCAGTGTGTAAACACATCGGCCTGAGATAGTTCTGGTGATAGCTGAAACGAATGAAAACCTAGATGTCAGTAGAAATACACTGTCAAGTAGGCAGTCCGCTACCAGTCGTACCATTCAGTGGCTCGGATGACCACGTAAAATGTCTGTCCCGTCTCTATAAGGTGTTTCTAGAGACGTAAAAGACAACCCTTTGGGTACTTTTAAAGAGATTTAAAATATTTATTTCTTTTTTCCAAATAATTTGAAGCAAAACATATAGATTTTTCACATAAAACGTTTAAAAAAAAAAAATTCTTACTTGGGTGGTAGTCGGCCTGGTAGTAGTGAAAGTCATTATACTAGTAATTATTAAACAATTCTGGGGGGAAATACAAATGTATCCATTATATTTTGAGTTTTAACCATATTTCCATGATATTCATGTGTTTAATTAATTCAATTATTTTCTTTTGTGTTAAATCTGTTCATTATGTTGTCCATAGGCTGAATAAGATGGCCTTTCTGTGGATTGAACAATTTGATCCAGTTGTACCGCCCCTACACAGCCTGCCTGCCCTCAACGGCAACCGCTGGAATGCCAAACACACAGGAGATCGCCATCCCGGACACATTGTACACAGCCTGCCTGCCTTCAGAGAAACCGATGTGTCCATCTGTCTAGTTATTAATCTAGTGCTCCTGCTGGACAGTGCAAATGAAGTAGTTGGACTCTGGATACAAAAGACAGAGAGGCAAATGTCAAATTAAAGCACTTGACCTTGACATTGCTGTATCCTATTGATTACCTTCATGAATGTCTCAATATCTACAGTGATCCAACCACAAAACTTGGACATGAATATTGGTGTTCAACCACTCATTGCATTAAGAGAGCTTTTTGTTAAAAGCTCTGGCTCGCTTGGAGGCGCAAGGGGTCCCTTTGAGGTTTTTTCCTACATTTTTAGTCATATCACTGTCACATTTTATTCGCCGGTAGGTTTTTCACTTGAAGGCTTAATGCTCTGTTATGTGGTTGAGTGGCATGCTTAATTTCTTAATCCGGGACTGGGTATCACATATGTATTTGAATAATTTTGGAAAATGTTTTCACCTACATGTGTATATGAAAACTCACCCATTACATGGGGACAGGCCTGAGATTGATCTCATATGACTTGCTATGGATAAAATGTGGTTCACATTTAAATGCATTAATTAAATAAAATAATTCTGTATACTGATTTTTATTGTCATATTCTTCATTATGCCTATGTACTCTGAAATAATGAGGAATCGGGAATAACAAAAGTGGATATGTCAAATCTTACTCGATCCCATATTACATGTAGGGGAAAGTGGTACAAAATGGACCCCTTGGGTCATATGGACCCCTTGGTATATTCCACCAGCAGCTGCTGCCATCTTGTGGCTGTTCATGTTAAAACATTCCTTTGTGGATTAGCAGAAAGTAACAACATGGTGGCCATCCCTATCCAGTCTTGAACTCGAGCTGAACCATCCAACATTTTGACACCTACTAGGATCTATCGGTAGGTATGTGAGAAAATTGTGTTTGTGGTGACAGAGTGACTCATATTTCCTAGTGTTACTGCATGCTTTTAGAGTATAAGTCAGTCACTAAAATTGACCTTTGAAACATTCTGCCCAGTACATGTGGTTTCCAATGATGTCAGGTTTTCATGGAGGTCGTTCATGGGGCAAAACGGTCCATTTCCCTGGGGTAAAATGGCCCGTGGGGTACCATTTTACCCTTTAGTGGGCCATTTTACCCCATACATGTTTCTTATTTTTGTTACAAATATGTAGGCCTATGTATACATGTAGGCCTACCCTATATGTATGTATGTATGTATGTCTGTATGTATGCATGCTTGCATGCTGGCTGGCTGGCTGGCTGCATGCATGCATGTAACTTATACATATCTACTTATACCATGTCATTTTATGCACTGAAATATAAGTTCATCTATTGGGCAGGGTGCTTCATGATTGTTGTCTGCTTTAGTTAGTGCTGTTCTCACCAAGTCGGGTAATGAGGGTTAGGAATAAGGGATTATGGGTCATCAAAATGGTCACTGTTTGAATTTTGATTTTCTGTGGAAGTAAGATAGAAACATTGGACCTTACTCTCACAAAGGGGCAGGGTGATTATAAGAAATCTGAGAGGGCACCCGTGTACAATTGCCTAGTTGGAACAATGCATGAGTATTTATACACACATTTGTGTATTTGCAGGTGAAGATGCCCCGCAATTATGTACGGAAATCAACCAGGCAGTCTTGGACTGTGGAGGCAATGGAGGCAGCCCTTCAAGCAATAGAGAATGGTGACATGGGGTATAAAAAGGCTGCGAAAGAATTTGGAGTCCCCAAAACCACACTTAAACGACGCCACAAGGGTGGGAACAAGACTGCTAGTGCTAAGGGCTCATCAAAAACTCTTGGTCGTTACAAGATGGTCTTCTCCACAGAAATGGAAACAGCACTAGTGCAGTATATATTGAGTATGGAGCAGATGATGTTTGGGATGACCACAGTGGAGGTCCGTCGATTGGCGTACCAGATGGCAGAACAGAATCACCTCCAGCATCCTTTCAAGAATGCAATCGCTGGAAAAGATTGGTTGCGAGGCTTTTTTTCACGACATCAAGACCTTTCCATCCGTCAGCCTGAAGCGACATCTGCTGCAAGAGGCCCTGAAAATGCTGTGAGACCTGTTGGTGCTCCTGCACCTGATGCTAATGCTGTGAGAGGCCCCGAAAATGCTGTGAGACCCATTGGTAACACTCAAAGACATGCTGCTGTTCCAAGACCTGCTGTTGCAAGCACCAGTAGGGAGTTCATTTCACCCTTTCAAATCAGTCCCCCACCTAAGGCTACTCCTGCTAAGGGTAGGCCTACAACACGTCAATCAAAAAGGTCAATGTCAGAGTATTTAACATCAAGCCCATACAAGAAACGACTTGCTGATGCAGCTGAAGAAAAGAAAAGACAGGAAGCACAGAAGGCAGAGAAGGCAAAGCAGAGAGCTGAAAAAAAACTTCAGAAGCAAAAGAAAGTTGCAGAAAAGCCAAAAAAGAAGATAGTGAAGGGTAAACGGGCTATATTTACGGCACCAGAAGAATCTAGCGAGTCTGAGGATGATGATGGAACAATGTGCTTATTCTGCCGGGAAAGTTATAGTGTGATAGGAGAAGGATGGATAAAGTGCACAGTCTGTCGTCTTTGGGCCCATGATGGTTGTGCAGGTGTGGATGAAGAAGATGTGAATTTCATCTGTGACTTTTGTGCCTAATTATGTGCATAATCTCACCTTGTAGTCTGTAATTTTTCACAATAAATATTATTTCAGGTTCAAAGTGTTTTGATTGGTGACTGAGGGTAATTATTATGTTTTTCAATGGGGTGACCATATTGCCCCACGGGTGGACCATATTGCCCCATATGTGGGGGCCATTTTGCCCAACGTGGTGTACAAAATGGCCCACTTAGCACATTTTTGGTCTTTGGTTCTCACCAGTGAATGGTTGATTTGATTCTAATACCAAGTAATTTGTGTATTTATAATGGAATAATGATTGTAAAGACACTGTCTGATTTCAGATATACTGCATCATTTTGGATAAAATTTCAAAGAAAGCTTAAGTGTGCCATTTTGCCCCACCTTCCCCTACTTTCATTGCATACAAATTATACTTCCTCCTAGAAATTCCATGCCCGAACCTCAGCGCAATCCAAGAGGATTCACTTGTTGTGACTTAAAACTGTGGCAGCTGTTTTCAACTCAATCCAGCTGCCACATTGAATTATAACCATGAACACAAGGTACATGTAAATATTTCGTTCAGTGTTGTAACAAGTACATTAAATATTTTTCAGGCAGACCAATTTTTCTACTTAAGTTATCTTTATTTGGGGCAATGATCAACTATTTGGGATACTTTTTGTTTAATTGTGACTTGAAACTGTGACAGGTGGATTGAGTTGACTTTTCTTACCACAGTTGACAATATTGTTTTTCTATGAGAGTGACTCAATTTGTTCGTAACTGATTACTATAACCATGAACACAAGGTAATCATTTCATTCAGTGTTGTAGAACTTTACAACATTAAATATTTTTCTGGCAAAACAATGGTTTTCTACTTTAGTTATCTTTATTTGGGGCAATGATCAACTTACCCCTATGTGGTACAACTTACCCCCGAGGTTGGATCAACTTACCCCTCAGGCAGGCAAGTTGAGCCATTTGGCCTCCGTTTTTTCAAAGGTCACAGTGACTTTCAGTGTGGGGATAGAAAGTAAGAACCAGCTACAAAATGTTTCCCAAGGATTAAATTAGAAGGCAAGATACTCATTTGTGCAAGATCATCAATAAGTTCAGTCCTAACATTCCAAGAACAAAAACTGGCTCAACTTGCCCCACCTTCCCCTATATTCTGTTTGTTCACTATAAGTTATGCTGTGAATGTGAGTGGAACATGGACAAATATAGCACTTCTGCATCCCATATGCCACGAGGCTGAAGGGATGTTGAATTTATCCTTCAGTATAATGATACTTGATCATAACAAACTGTACAACATTTGTTTTATTTTTCTTTCAAATGTTTTAACCTGTTTAGTGTTTATGTCACATCTCAAACAACTTTCAAAAACATTCGGCAATTGGCAATTATAGATAGGACTACATTTAGAAGATTTTCGAACTCTGAAGTGTTAGGCTATTATCGTTGATAGACAGAGTTTTCTAGTTTTGTTTTAGTTGATCGCAACACGGTCTAGTGTGTTAAATCCCGATTCAAGCTAGAGGATAAATGCAAATTTTATATGTATACATATAAAATGTCCCAACATGTTGGGATATGTCCCAACACCTTGCCCCCCCCCCCCCCCCCTGCCCAGCCCCAGCTCTACTGGGTCGCCACTGTACAATGGCGGGCATATAGCGGGAAGGATCATTCATTTGACATCTCAAATACCAAATTTCATAATGATCTAATGAGCCTTTTTTGTTCTGTTACAGATTTTGTGAAGTGATGTCGTGGTCAGGTGATTCCGAGAAGAAAAGGTGGATATGCCGCATCATGGCTATCGCGTTCCGAGTCGCCAGGGATCAGACGCCGGGAACCATATCCAGATCCTGGGTTGCCAAGTACCTGAACATGTCTGAGGACTTCGTCAAACGCAATTGGAACCGTGATCCCTTCAATTGCGAGATGGACAGCCGGCCCGAACAGACAGCACAATGTTTGTCTCAGGAAAGCAGGGATATCATCATTGAGTCGCTTGGCAAGGAGAAGAAAAGCATTTGAGAGCTCCAAAAAGGAGATTGATTCGAGGGAAGAAGAAGAGCTTATCAAGTATCCACAGGTTCCTTCAGTCCATTGGCGCAAAGGCTTTTCACCAAATTCCAGCACCGAAGCTGACGGAGAAGAACGTCGAGGATCGAATGTGGTTTTGTGAGTTTTTGAGCGAGTGGACCTCTGATGATTTTCTTTTCCTGGCCCCTTCTGATGAATTTTTCATTTATGAGGCTTGACGTCCCAACTTCCAGGACAACAGAATTTGGGCTCGTCACAATGATGACATTCCACAAGAACTCAAGATTCGAGAGAAATCTAAGACAGCACGGTGTGTTGGCGTCTTCTTGATGTTCACAGCGAAAAGGCTGATGTGGGTCATCAAAGAGCAAGGACAATCATGGGACGGCAAATACCTCCGAGACGTTGTGCTGACCCGCCATGTTATTCCGTTCTTACGGAACCCAGAAAATGTCCTCAGCATCAAGGAGACCACGTTTCTGCACGGCCGAGCCCCGTACATGAGCGCACTGGCGACCCAGAATCTTCTGAAGGCGAACAAGGTCGATTTTTTCGGAAACGATGAGTGGCCGGGAGCATCGCCTGACCTCAACGCCTGTGAATATTTGGGGGCGATACTCAAGGATAGAGTTGAACAACACCTCCAGAACACCAGGGAAGAGCTTCTCACTGCTTTGACCAATGTCCTCGAAGAAATGGAGTTCGATCGTGACTTGTTTGTGTCTCTCTTGGAATCCTACCCCGCGCGTTTGGAGGCAGTTCGGTCGGCGGGCGGTGGGCACACCAAATATTGAAGCAAAGCTTTGAAACTGTGCACATGAGATGTCGAATAATAAAGCTTTTTCCCCCTATTCATGGTTTCTCCCTACCTTTCCTACGTTGGGCTGGGCAGGGGGGGGGGGGGCTAAGGTGTTGGGACACCCTGTATACTCGAAGGTTTCTGCAATAACCACTTCCTAACAGACAATATCAATGACCATTCAGTTGAACCATTATTTAGGTTTTCTGTGCTGTTATTGCATCAATTTAGTGTCTAAATATGCTTTGAATTAAAAAAATCAGTGTCCAAATTTTCCACTTGCAATGAATGCTTGCACACACTTGGAATACTACTATACATGCATCTGATGAAATAGGTGTCCAACAGCCATGGGCACATACAAACATGTTTGATGAATCATTTGTTTATGATGGTGTATGTTTGTTTGGTGTAGGATGATGTTTGATGTTTGGTTTAGGATGGTGTATGATGGTGATGGGATGGCAACATAGAGTAACCCAGTTTTAGGACCGGCAGAGAAGATAACTGAAAAGGAAGTTGAGGAAGCGATAAAAGCAATAAAAAAAATTTTTTAAACCACCTTTAGAGGCCATTTTTCCCCGCAAGCGGGGGTTGGCCTTTTTCGGGAACTGTGGTTGTTGTTGTTTTTCGGTCCCCTTTTTGAAGCAATGTTTTACGGCCGGATGCCCTTCCTGACGCCAACCCTTTTTGCCGCCTTTAACGACAAGCAGGGAATTACCAGTGAACTGGTACTCAATTAGCCGACCTCGGAAGGATGACAGGCTGAGTCAACCCCCCTGGCGTTAATTCAGCGATCGACCGGGATTCGAACCCAGGATCCTAGGATCGTAAGCCGGCACCCTAGCCGCTAGCCCAACACCAGGGCGATAAAAGCAATGAAGAGTAGAAAAGCGGGAGGGCCGACGGGAGTTGCGGGAGATATGTTGAAGGCAGCAGGAAGTTGGGGTGTGAAGAGAATGACAAAGATCTGTAATCTGGTGGTGAAAGAAGGCCGCATTCCAGTGGATTGGGAACTGAGCACCCTCGTCCCTCTATACAAGGGGAAAGGTGACCCTCTGGAGTGTGGCTAGTACCGAGCGATAAAGTTATAGGAGCATGGAATGAAGGTATTGGAAAGGGTGTTGGAGAGGAGGATAAGGAAGAAGGTGAAGATCGACGAAATGCAGTTTGTATTTATGCCAGGAAGAGGAACGACAGACGTGCTCTTTATTGTGAGGCAGTTGCAGAAGTACATGGAGAAGAGGAAGAAGTTGTTTCTTGGGTTTGTTGATCTGGAGAAAGCATTCGATAGGGTTCCACGCGAAGTATTGACATGGGCATTGAGGAAGTTAGGAGTGGAGGAATGGTTGATCAGAGTAGTGATGGCAATGTACAAAAGAGCGCGCACAGCTGTAAGGACGAAGGACGGGAACAGTGGTGAGTTTGAGGTGAAGGTGGGAGTGCATCAGGGGTCGGTACTAAGTCCACTACTATTTGTAGCTGTGATGGAGGTGCTGGCTCAGAACGTAAAGGAGGGTTTACCGTGGGAGTTGTTGTATGCAGATGACCTGGTGTTGATTGCGGAAAGTATGGATGGACTGAAGGAAAATATGAACAAGTGGAAGGAATATATGGAGACAAAAGGTCTGAAGGTGAATATAGGAAAGACAAAGGTGATGGCAAGTGGCAAAGCATGTGGTGAGGTGGAAAGAACTGCAAAGTGGCCATGTGCTGTGTGCAGGAAGGGTGTCGGAGTGAACTCCATTCAATGTACAATGTGCGCTGAGTGGGTTCATCAAAAATGTAGTGGTCTGAGAGGGTCATTAACCAGTGTGGCAGCTACATTCAAATGTAAGGTGTGCACAGAGGGAGCTGCAGATGGAGGAAATGTTGAGTTTGATCTTGGAGACGGCGTGAAGCTGGAAGGTGTGAAAACATTTTGCTACCTCGGAGACATGCTGAATGGAGAAGGTGGATCAGACTCGGCAACAGTTGCCAGAGTGAGATGTGCATGGAAGAAGTTTCGGGAACTGAGTGGCGTGCTGATGAGGAGGGGAGTGTCGTTGAAGCTGAAGGGAAAGGTGTATGCTGCATGTGTGAGAAGTGTTGTGATTTATGGGAGCGAGACATGGGTAATGAACGTAGAGCAGCAACGAAGGCTGGAAAGGGTGGAAATGTGAATGGTTCGGTGGATGTGCGGAGTATCGTTGAGAGAGAGGAAGACAAATGATGAATTGCGAAAGATAATGGGAATAGAGCCTGTGATTTATGCTGTGAAGAGGAACAGGTTGAGATGGTTTGGTCATGTGTTGAGGAAGGATGAAAGTGACTGGTTGAGAAGAGTGATATAAATGAATGTAGAAGGAAGTTGAGGACGGGGAAGACCGAGAAAGACATGGCTAAAGATGGTGGAAGAAGAAATGCGGGCAAGGGGGTTAACAAGGAGAGATGCAGAAAATAGGGCAAAATGGAGAAGATTGTCATGGGGATCGCAAGGCTAACCACCGCTCGAGGAGGAAAATGGCCTTAAAATGCATGTTGTTGTATGTCATAATCCTATACCAAGAGAGTTACGGCTTGAGCAGGTTTGAATCCAAGACATTTAGCGCCGCCTTTTAATATCCAGCATCGCTTGCTCATGCACTTCCAACCAACCACCACTAGTTGATCTTTCTGCATCGATCAGTCTGTGCAGGCCGGGGCTCGCACTTGTCATGAAGACCAGGAAGGAATTTGCTTATTTGCAAAATATTGTTAGTTCGGTTCTGGTTGGTAAGTGACTTCCAGCTGTTTACATCCATGCGTGATGTAATTAAATGAGTGCTTTTTACAGAGTACTGGGTTTTTTCCACTAGTCTAGTCCTTCCTGATTTATTATTCTCGAAAATTAGTTGCTCTCCAAAACCCAGTGCCAATGCCCTTGCATGTTAGTAATCACCTTGCTATGCAATGTGCAATGTGCATGTTGCAGGACTGCGAGACACCAAGGAACCTACTGATAGTTTCAAGGGTCTCACTGTCGATCTGGCAGCGGGATTCCTACAAGTTCTGCAACGTCAGCTTCAAAGGTACCTCACTGGTGAGTTCTCGGATCCCAGTGAGGAACTCCTGGCTCAAACCAAGTATGCTCCTGTCCACAACATATTCGCTGAGCAGACCCTGGGCATGGCTGACAGCCAGTTCCGCCGTGCTCCAAACGCCAGTACAGATTTCATAGAGGGGAAGGTCAAGTTCGCGAAGAACGATGTACTGCCTTGGCTGGAACGTTCGAAGGAGATCATCCCATTTGTTGTGAAGCGTGCGTGGGAGCTGGCGAAGAAGGAGGCTCGCAGACGGGACATTTATAAAATCATCGAGAAACGCGCTCAGGAAACAAAGCAGAAACGGGACCGCACTGTCCGCAACAAGACTGAGGCGGCTGTCCGTCCCCTCCTTGCGAAACAACAGCTGACCCTGGCAGACATTGACTTTGAGGCTGTGTTCCCAGACGTTACCACTGAGACCCAGCAGCTGGTGCTGAGCATTCTCCAGAATCCTGCGACTATGGTGGAAAAGCGTATCCTGCACACCTGGACCAATGACGATGGGTCAGACGCTGTGTACAATGGACATGTGAGAAAGGTCAAGCGCAAAGGCACACTGTATGCAATTTCGTACTGGGGCCTCGAGGAGTCGAAGGACGAATGTGTGGACTATGACATACAGGTCAAGCAGTTCACCGCGGACATCATCTTCCATGACCTGGAGTTTGTCTCGTGTATCAGCTTGTAGTTGTTAGCACCTTGGATTGCTAGTAATGCTACCGTCTAGCTACTGCTTTGAAGATAAATGGGTCAAGGTCATCACCATGATCATAAATAAGTTAAGGTCTCTGGTATTTAAACCTGCTTTTTTTTTTTTTCTTTTTTTTTTTGTATACAAGATCGAGGCTCGTGAAAGAGCGAACATTAATCACACAGAAAGACAAACAGACACACAAAACAAATAACATCGGGAGCGGTAGACAAGATGGGGAGAGAGGGGGAAGGACACAAACACAACATTTGAGAACAGGGACCGAGAGACATGGAGACATCGAGAGAACTGTGGGAGGGAGAGGGCTTTGGGGGGGAGGCATGGGAAGGGGGGGGGGGTGGGAGAGGCATAAAACATATGGAGACTGCCAAGACTTCCAGGAAAGAAGTTGGAATTTCAAACAAGGTGGATCTGGGGTGAATTAGTGGGGGTAGAAAAGATCAAGGTTTTGGATGGGGGAAGATAAGAGATGGTGGTGAACAGCTGTTTTGAACTGTTTATAATTGAACTGTTTATACTGTTTGAACTGTTTGCTTGAACTGTTTATAATAATATAGACACACTGGTAGTGACTGCTACAATGTCATGTTAAATCCTACTCTCAGTGTGCATGTTTCATCTTCCGATTTCCACTTGTATTTTCCGCCATATTGTACAATATGTAGTAGCTCATGATGGCTGTGTAACTAGGTCACTGGTCTTTAAGGTCATTCAAGGTCACTGTCAGCTATCACCCTGTGTTCTAACAGCATGATTATGATGTGTATTGTTTGGTGCTGTTTTTTCCTTGTGATGCTCCTGTGATCTACCTTTACTGTCGGGAAAAGTTTCATTTCCGGGCACTTTTCGCCCATATTTCGGCCATATTTCGGTCATTATAAGTAGGTCAAGGTCAGTGCAGCTTAGTATGAGCTTATTATGAGGTTCTAGGAATTCATTGACTGTTCCACACTAGCATCTCCTTCATGCAACACCATTAAACTGTCTGATTTTTCAATTCAATCAGTCTTAACCAGTTTCGGTGTTTTCACGTATGCTTATTTCTCCATGCTTGACCTTGGGAAATAAGGCCAAGGTCATGTGTAAGGTCGCTTTGCAGTCTGTATTATTATAGGTAACAAATTTTATGAAGACTTTGATATATGGTTTTGTATGCCTATCTTTAGTAATAAACTCTGTGGAAACAAAAGTTTGGTCATTTTTCACTGATATATGGAAATTTACTATGCTATGGCAAAAGGTCACAATTAGCTTAATGATAAAACAATGGGATAATTAGCGCAAAAAGGCCCCGATTTGGAACTTAAAATTTGACTATCTCGGAGACCGATAAAGATTTTTTTTTAATTCCAAAAGTTCTGATCTCCTGAAGACCCATATTTTCAGACCAAGGGCATAACACCAGCATTTTAACACACTTTAAATTTTAGTGGAGGGGATCAGGCCCAGTCCTCCATCTTTAAGAGGTGATGACTAGCACTAAGCTATCATTCCAAGCTTGGCTTCCAAGTTTTTTTTCATCTATGGGTATATGCCTTTCAAGAAAACACAGTGAGATTTTGCCACCCCAGGTGGTACCAATATCTGGTCTGGCTCATGGACTATACAGGGCATGAACCAGTTAGGGCAAAGGGGGGCATTACGCTCCAGGGGGCATTAGGCTCCACTACATTGTAAATGCATTATATTTTATTCATGATACATCAGCCATGTTCTCAAGTGACTCAAGAACCAATCAGAATGGGTTTTTCTTGTACAGGAAGTTATTGTAAAGCCAATCAGATGAAGCTTTACAGTTACCACCGACATTTGAATCTGCAGACTTTATTTACATGAAGCCAAAGAGCCGAATCTACTTTTGAGTCTTCTGTGTCCACAACTGCTATTTCACTCTTTACAAGTATCAGAGTTTCCAGTCATTCAATAATTTCATCAGAGAAGTCTAGTAAAGTACTTAGGTAAGTTCTGCTACCTTATTTGAGTACATTAGTTGCATATTTGATAATTCACATGGGATAAAGGGTTTGGCTAATTAGGTCCAGCTGGTAAAGAAAGAAAATGGCCGCCGAGGTGGTGACATTTTAATTTTTATCCCAAACTGCGAAAAAATATATGCATGGGGGCTGTTGTGTTTGTTTTCTTCACGTACAAATTAATGTAAATGGGCATGGGGGGGAGGGGAGGGGGTTGGGTTGTTAATTGCTATACTATTTAGGTCATTTGAAAATCGTTGGGGGCTTAATGCCCCCATGGGGGATTTTGTCACAAATTTTGTCTCTGAAGCAGACAGCTGACTTAGAGGCCCACCTTGCTTCCAAAGGACAGAAGCTAATGTTCAAGCACAACATAGGCAACCATGCTCAGATCCTCTTTGAGAATGGAGCAGCCTATATCTACCACAAGGAGGACATGAAGACTTTCTTCATGATGAGGAAAGGTGAAGCAGCTCTCAACAATCTGCTGCTAGCTATTGGTTGCCATATTGACAACAAAGTTGCAACTGCAGGGGCCCATGCACTTGGCATTTTGTACTATGCTGTCTCCAAGCCAATCTGGCTTGTTCAAGAAGCTGCCAAGCATGTGCTGGATCTAAATGTACGTGCCCAGGAGATGGAGGAGAAATTTGATGCATGGGGCAAAGATGCATCCCCACTGTTGCAGGATCGGGTCCGCCTCTTCCAGGACGTTCCTGCAGTGCCAGATGACATGACCACAAAGGTCCATCAGATGCCAGATGCAGAGACAGAGGATCTGGTGATCAAAGTGATGGAGCTCATCTGCCAAAACTGGCAGATTCTGGTACAGCGCATGCTGCATGATCGGCTTGAGGGGGGGGGGAAGTACAGTGTGCCCACAGAAGAGCTCTTGAAAAAAACCAGGAACGTGCCTGCTACTAACAAGGGCTGCGAGCGAACCTTTGCAGTGCAGGACAGCATCATGCATCACAAACCCAACGTGAAACTGCTGCATCAGAAGAGCCTCGTCCTGACAAAGCAGAACAAGACCACTGCATACCTGAGAGGCATCCATCAGGGAGAGCGTGAGCAGATGTGGGGGCTGGCAATCAAAGAAGCACCAAAATGTGTAGAACAAGGCCAAGCTGAAGAGGCTCGACTGAAGTTGCAGCGTCGAGACAAAGTGCGGCAGATGTCACTGAAGGCAGATCTCAAGTGTCTGAAGCAGAGAACAGAAAAATCTGAGCTGTTGTCAACAGTTGTGTCATGGGGAGGTGAATGGAAAACTGAAGATGAAGTTGATGATGCCCTGGCTAAGGTCACTGGAGGTGGAAACAAGAAGGCAGCAGTCGTGGCCCAAATGAAACTCCAGAAGAAGCTGCTATGCTCCAAGGTTGGAAAGGAGGAGCAATACCCATTTCAACAAACTCGGCGGATCAATGGAAAGAGCCACACCTTCACCCGTGATGAGCTGGTCGCCAACCTGAAAAAGGTCATACGACTCAACCCTCACTCGACAGAAATCTATGAAGATGTTGATGACGTGACCATCAGACCATACATGGTAATCCCTCCTGAGAAGAGAAGAGAGCTTTTCTCGCAGCAGAAACGTGCTCTACAGGAGAAACTCAAGAGTTGAAACGGGCAGGGCACAGCAACCAACTGCTCCAAAAGCGAAAAAAAAACAACCGTTCCCCTTCCAGAAACCCCAGAGTTTCTGGTTGGGAAGGAGGTTGAACATCGGTTTGATGTGGTGGAGAAAGATGGACAGAGCAAGAAGCTGAAGAAGAATGTATGGTACACGGGAAAGGTTGACAGTATCATCAGTCACTCAGACAACATCTTTGAGACTGTGTACCAGGTGTCGTATGACATGATCGATGAAAGAAGCAGCGACTGTGAGAGTGACGAGGAAACCCAGAGCACATTTGAGTATCAACTGCTCCTGGACTATGTGCAGGGTGACCTGAAGCTGGTGGAGTAATGGAGACATGTACATGCACACCCAGTAGGCTGTAGGACCCAACTGATTCTGGAGCTGGTAGCTGGTGCATGTAGCTGGTAGCGTTTCACGTATACACATATTCATGTATGCTGGTCTAAAATGTACATCTACATTGTTTCATAGATTTGAGGCAGACATTTTTGGCTCGTTTTGTATGAAAATTGCCTAATAAATTATGTACATTATGTACATGTGTACACTTTTATTGGTCTCCATTACAATTCATTTAAACTATTTAACAAGTTCAAGTATGAGAAGCAAATTTGACCAGTATATCTTCAGAATTCCACAAACTTTCATTGATTTGGCAGAGAAGTATGCAATTTTATGCCATTATTGACTAATTAAATATGCTAATTAGGTGATAAATTATGCACACAATAAATTCTAACACTATTTAACAAGTTCAAGTATGAGAAGCAAATTTGACCAGTTTTTCTTCAAAATTCCAAACTTCCATTGATTTGGCATCGAAGTACGCAATTTACGCAATTATTGGCTGATTAAATATGCTAATTAGGTGATAAATTATGCACAAATATAAATATCACTTTGTAACAAGTTCAAGTACGAGAAGCAAAATTGAGCAGTATATCTTCAAAATTACACAAAATTTCATCGATTTGGCATAAAAGTACACGATTTATGCCATTACAGACTAATTAAATATGCTAATTAGGCCATTAATTATGCCAATTATTTTATTTTTTAGAGTTTCATCTTAAAGAGCATACAATTTTCATCTGACTGTCCAAATTTCATCCATGTGAGTATACTGTAGATGAAACCATTACATTTTGATGGGGAAAAAAAAAACAACTTGCTAATTACAGCTAATTATGGTGCCATTATCTATTAGGGTAGGGTGGGGCAAGAGGCCCAGTAGGGGTCAAACGCCTACCCACAATATATACTAAACCACGTGATGCAACGAGCCCCATGATGCCTTGCGAGCTTCCTTCCGCAAACATCCTTTCCCGCCACGACGGCGACACAGGCAGAGAAAGCGGTACGTTTCTCAGATGTTTTTCTTTGTTTTCGTCCTGTTTGTTATAAATTTCATACTTCATTTGTTCAGTACCATCATCTAAATAGCAGAAGAAACAGAACGTCTCTACTTTTTCTTGTTATAGGGATCTGTTAGCTATCTGTTGATGCCAGACTAAACTAGTTGCCTCCCTTGCTTTAAGTCAGATTTCCAAAGATAAGATTTGTAACAGATTGGGGGTCAAACGCCAACTGGGATGTTGGGGCAAGACGCCTAATGTGCCTCTCATTCCACTGAATGTAATACCGACTTGACTTAAAATGCTAAAATGCTAAAGTACTCCGTCTCCGTCTCCGTCTCCGTCTCCCTCTCCGTCTCCCTCTCCGTCTCCCTCTCCGTCTCCCTCTCCGTCTCCCTCTCCGTCTCCCTCTCCGTCTCCCTCTCCGTCTCCCTCTCCGTCTCCCTCTCCGTCTCCCTCTCCGTCTCCCTCTCCGTCTCCCTCTCCGTCTCCCTCTCCGTCTCCCTCTCCGTCTCCCTCTCCGTCTCCCTCTCCCTCTCCGTCTCCCTCTCCGTCTCCCTCTCCGTCTCCCTCTCCGTCTCCCTCTCCGTCTCCGTCTCCGTCTCCCTCTCCGTCTCCCTCTCCGTCTCCCTCTCCGTCTCCCTCTCCGTCTCCCTCTCCCTCTCCCTCTCCGTCTCCCTCTCCCTCTCCGTCTCCCTCTCCCTCCCCCTCTCCCTCTCCCTCTCCCTCCCCCTCTCCCTCTCCCTCTCTCTCTAGTAAAAGTGACTATCATTTGAATATATTCCGCTAAGTTATAAATAAAAGAAATTATGATTTAGAGACTGAATCATTTTTAAACACTTGTCAACAGATACATGATGGTGAGAACATACAAAAGAAAGACAGAGAGGGGCAATTATGGCCAAAGCAACTTGTCTGCAGCCTTGACAGCAGTGAGCGAGGGACTTCCACTCATTCGTGCCAGCAAGGACTTTGGTGTTCCGGCACGTACCCTACGAAGGCACAGAGACCAGCAAGTAGCAGCACCTGGTGTGCTGAATTTTGGGAGATATAAGAACGCCCTTCCTCCTGAGATCGACGCACAGCTGAAAGCACATGTAACGGAGATGCAGAGGCGACTGTACGGTCTGAGGATGCGGGACATGCAGCGTCTAGCGTTTGATGTTGCTGAGAAGGCTCAAATTAGCCACCCTTTCAACAGAGAGTCCCGGATGGCAGGAAAGGACTGGGTCCAGAACTTTCTCTCCCGTCACGACCTCACCCTCAGGCAGCCTCAAGCAACCAGCATAGCGCGTGTTGTGGGCTTCAATAAACCCAGGGTCCAGGGTTTCTTTGACCTCTTCAAGGAGTGTTTGACAGCTGAAGACTACACCCCTTCAAGAGTGTGGAACATGGATGAGACAGGGCTGACAACTGTTCAAAAGCCCGGGAAAGTCATGGCCACAAAAGGTGCTCGACAGGTCGGCAAGGTCACAAGTGGTGAGCAAGGAGTTCTGGTGACACTTGTGTGTGCCTGCAGTGCAGCTGGTGTCTTCCTACCTCCAATGCATATTTTCCCCCGTAAGCGAATGGTGGACACCCTCATGAAAGATGCTCCGCCACAATCATTTTGTATTTACAGTGAAATTTCCTCTATGTAGGAGACTATGTTTTTCTAGTCAGACGTTAGTATTATCTTCTTTTTATGTAATTCGGAAGGGGCAAAACGCTCACTTCTCAGGGGCAACACGCCCACAGAAAGCGTTTTGCCCCAACCTGGTGGACGTTTTACCTCCGGCATGGGGCAAAGAGGCCAAAAATATAAAAAAATATGTTCACTTCTTGTTCTTTTTCGTTTTTTTCTATCTTGGTGTGCTTGTGCTATTATGTAGCGCTAATGTGTCCTTATTGTTTGCATTTACTTTTAGTTCTCTATAGCTGCAACAGGAGCAGATATCAGCAATCTTGCTTAATGGGGGCGTCTTGCCCCATGCTACCCTACATAACTGTAAGGCTATTGTTTCTCCGATTCCACCCATTTCCCGGATCTTCAAACTGGAATAACTCTGGAATGCCTTGACGGATTGACATGATCTTGGTGTCATTTTTTTCAGACAAGGTTTGTCTATCTATTTAACATGGTTTAGAAGCTGCAATATGAGAATATAATTTTGCCCTGACGTCCCTACAAGAAGTCCCCCACCTGTAGCGTCAAACTCTCAAAGGGGTCCTCCCCCATCCCTATCATCCTGTTCTGAAGAAAATGACACTCCCTGCAAAACATGTGGAAAATCTGGGGGTGAATGTTGGATCTCATGTGATCTTTGCGACAACTGGTTCCACATTAACGGTGTTGGACTTTCTTGCACTCCAGGGGAGATGGAAGATGAGGAATGGATGTGTGATGGCTGCACCCGGTAGATTAACTTTTGACTGGGGCTTAATGCCCGGCACTGGGGCTTAATGCCCGGCACTGGGGCTTAATGCCGCACTGTTAGAGAGAGCCTGCTATGTCTAGCTGACAACCTAAGAAGGTATGCCTTGTACTTGGAGAAGCAAGTTGATGCCAGTCAATCTGTCCATGCTAGAAAGACTGAGAACCGATGTGGATGAATGGGAAGTCTACCCAGCAACTTTCATGATAAATCCAACAAGGACAGCACACTACAAGACTCTGCATGATGCACTACTTCATGCAAAACCCTATGAAGCAATATTTGTAAACGAGTATGCGCCGACAGACAGAAGACGTAGAAATGTCTACATTAATGATTTGCTGTTTCCATGCAAGACAGTGTGATACACCAACACTGGACAATCTGCACATCTACATTTTATATGGACTGTAGACATTAGTGATTCGGAGACTAAGCAGCAGCAGAACAATGATAATACCAAGGCACAGCTGAAGAGAGCTGCCGGTTTTCCACAGCCGTGCTATGAGAAGAGATTTCATCGGGAGCTTTGGGAGAGCAACTGGCACGAAGGTTGGGATACTGCGAGAAGCATATCATAGACTAAGTGGAGATGCATCCTCACCCAATTCTCCATTAGAAGCCGAGGTGGATGAAAGAATAGGGCAAATATTAGATGAGGAAGACTCGGATTTAGTGTGGGATTTAAGAGTCACTAATACAGGACGCCCAGAACAGTACAAAGATTTTTTGGTAAAATGTCAAGAGTACATAGAGAGGAGAATCGAGATAGCTGTTGATGACAGAAGACACGACCCGGTGGATCAAGATGGGCAGACCGTCACCCTTTTGGCGATGGCGATGAGCGCCCGTGACTTGCACGACCAAGTTGTAGCAGAATGCCCTGATGGAACTGCAATTCCTTCTGTGCAGTGGCTCAGACTGCAATTTTGGCCTAGAAAAACATCAGCAGCAGCTATGAAGAACACAGGATGGCTGAAGGTGAAGATGGTGGTGGCTGCCCGTCAGTTTAGGAAGCACCACGTAGATGCATTTTATGCATCAGCGATTTTCAAATATGAAAAAGAGTTTGCTGTCCAGTATAGAGACATAACCACATTTGTTTGTCAAGACGACAAACACACTGTGAAGGTTGGGGAGCCAGGCTACTCAGTGGCTGCAGTGGAGCGGGGAAAACAAGTTATTGTTGGTCTTAACCAGTCCCTGGAAGTCGGTGACCATGGTTTTACTAAGTTTTCTCTTTCTCCATCAGTTAGCTTTGTTGTCAAGATCCCTGAAGACGTAGATGGAAATTTTAACCATGGTCAGGTGCATGTTGGTTTGAAGGAAAATGCATTTGAGCCATCATCAGCAATTAGACATGCGTGTGAACTAAACAAATCACTTGTAGAAGATGGTAAAAACAAGCCAGTGGAGTGCCACGACCACGACGGGGGCCCAGATCACAACATTAGATACCCACGTACTCAACTTGTTCAAATTGCCTATTTTATGGAAAGGGACCTTGACCAACTGATACTAGTTCAAACGCCACCACATCATCGTTGGAAGAATCCCGCAGAGAGGATCATGTCAAATCTTAATATGGCTCTTCAGGGTGTTGGTGTCATGAGAACAGAAACAACAATGGAACAGAAATTAAAATCGGCTAGCAATTTGAAAGCAATCCGAGAACTGTGCAAAAAGGAACCAACTCTCAAAGAGGAAGTACAAGACAGCGTTCAACCGGCAAAGATCTTCCTTGGAACTGTTTTCTCCCGCCTACAGCTTAAAGGTGAAAACTTCAAGGTGTTCAATACTACATGTAAGGAAGAAATGCTAAAGCTAGGTGGCCAGCTGAGAAAAATAGATGAGGACTTTAACCCTGAAATTTTGCTGGAAGCATCCAAACCATGCAAGCTATCGAAGAAGATGAAGACAGACATTCATGGACAAACACTGCATCAAGGGTCACTACCAATTCAGCCTCAAAAAGTGTGCAGATGAACAATGTGTTTGTGGAGCTCCAAGAACACCACCAGAAGTGTTTGCTCAGCTCCAGCATCTACCTTTCCCAGTCCCACAGGGGGAGAAGTACCAACACTTTGAGGTAATAATTTTGCCAATCTTGCAAATGTTTAAGATGACCAGAATGGTTGATGAGTGCTTTCACAGTTTTCATAATTTATTTAAATTTGACATTCATGCAGACCCTGTTTTCTGAAAATATGGCTATCATGCTTAATGTTTGTTATCCATACATTTATATTTTCAGGATTTGTATGGTAAAGAAGATGCCTACATTGAGAAGTACTAGGGCATGCCCGTACTATATATAAGCTAGGACGTGCCCGTACGTGGGTGCCCGTTCCTTGCCAAAAAAAAAAAAAAAAAAAAATTTGTGTAGGGGTGTGTGTGTGTAAACATCCTTGGGCGTGCCCGTACGTGGGTGCAAAAAAACATGCGTGCAAACAACAACAAAAAAAAAACTTTGAAACCACGTGGCAGTAACGACCACAGAACCCCCCCCCCCCCCCTCTATTTACATGAATGGTTTGGTCCATTCGCAACGACCACAGAACCCCCCCCTCTATTTACATGCAATGGTTTGGTCCATTCGCAACGCCAAAGCGAACGGCGAACGGCTAAATCGGCATAGCTCGGTAAGTACTTGTCCGATTAATTTCAAACCTTGAAAAGGCACATCCTCGGGTCCCCAGCAATATACCTGGCAAGTTGCAAGTATATCGGACCCGTGGTTGTCGAGAAACAGCGGTCACAGACAAACAAACAAACGTACAAACAAACACACAGAGATTACTGGAATTATAGATAGATGTACCATCTGCCATCTATAAAGTTACAAAGAGCAGCACAGAAGCACAGTATGCCTTTCTCCCCTTCATCAAACAAAGCCAGCAATGTGAAGATGGTTGTGCAGGTATGAATAACATTTTCACCAATGAACATGATAAAATAATGGTTTGCATTTGTAAATACAGTGAAACCTTGACTTACGAGTTTAATTCGTTCTGTGACCGAGCTCGTAACTCAATTTGCTCGTTTCTCAAATTAAATTTCCCCATTAAAATGAATTGAAATGCTATTAATCCGTTCCAGCCCCCCAAAAACCACACCAATTTTTTTTGAAATATATATATATATAAATATCTCGCGTTTTATATTTCACCTGTATGCAGCATACAAGTTGGCAGGATGGCCTGGACTGGAGGTACGCACACTTGACTCCAAACTGTCCAGCCTGGGTTTGAATCCCGACCAAGCTATAACCTGTCATGACGGTGTTTCACAGGCAGGGTGATTCATCAATGTGTGTACCGCCAAACTGGGCGCCCCGTTTGCGTCCCATTAGTTGTTGGATGTTAAGGATCTCACCGTGTCTTCCACAAAGAGAAGGCGAGCTATCGCCGGCACTCTGAACAAGTTGTGGCCTGGCATGCTCTTCTCCTCTGCCGTTATATACGTCCTCCTCGGCATCTTTTTCCAGAAAAGCCCCGTCTCGTCACAGTTGAAGATGTGCTGGGGGATGTATCCTTCGGCTTCTATCAGTTCGGCAAAAGTTATAATAAAATCTTCAGCTGCCTTCACATCCGAGCTTGCTGCCTCACCATGCCTGACGACGGAGTGAATGCCGGTCCTCTTCTTAAAATTATCAAACCATCCCCGACTGGCTTTGAATGACTTCCGATGCCTCGTCCGTTGATGTTCCCGCCGTCTGCTGCACCAAATCCCCGTAAATGTCTCGTGCCTTCTCACAGATGATGCTCTCAGTCACGGTATCTCCTGCGAGCTGCTTCTCCGTCAACCACACAAACAACAACTTCTCCATCTCTTCATGGACAGAGGTCCGGAGCTTTGAAATAATCTTAACGCCCTTGGCTGGCGTTATAGCCTTTATCGACTCCTTCTGCTTCAAAATCGTACATATCGTAGAAGTACTACGATCGTACTGCCTCGCCAAGTCAACAACACGCACACCTCGCTCATGTTTTTTGACGATTACGTGTTTTATATCCAAGCACATCATCCTTTTCTTCTTCTCAGCACTGCCCTTGGCACTCAATTTCTTAGGACCCATGGTTAAAACTAAGAAATTTTCCAAAATAAACAAAATGCGAAAACAAAGCAACAGCGATACGGCAGAGATGCTTGCACGGCAAGATAACCACGTGAACTGAACGCTCGCTGGGCCACCTAGTGGCGGGTGGCGTAAGCTCGCTCGCTCGTAACTCAGATCTCGGCTCACATCACAAAGCAAAAAATCGACCGAGCGACGTCTCGTATCTCGGAAAACTCATAAGTTGGTGCACTCGTAAATCAAGGTTTCACTGTACTTGATATTCTTCAATTGCTTGATATAAATTTTCCAAAAAAAAATTGTGTCACAAATGACAGGATATTACACAATTGTTTTGCAGTGCGACGAATACCTGAAGTGGAGAGTGTGCTACGCAGCTCGTGTTCTCAAACGGGACCAGAAGATACAACTTGAGCATGAACTTGATACGCTGTCGTACTCATGCGGCGCTCGCTTCCAGGACATCGACAGATATGATGATGGTGATTCTGTGTTCAACTACGTCTATGTGAATGACAAACTCGCCTGTGAATTACCAATTGAAGCACCTTATTATGTGACATTTAATGACCCATTGTGCTTTTACTGTGGCTCAGAACATGACTTGGCAGATCAAAATGATCACTATCCTTTATGTGATGACTGCAAGTCTAAGGGTAAATTGCCGAAAAGGAAAAAAACACCAGAGCTTTTGTGCCACATTAGAGTGCCACAGATGGATACAGTACCTAGATGTATTTGTATGTTTTCCTTATACAGTATGAGATGCCAACTGATATGTGTTGTGTGTGATCAAGCAGCATAAGTCTCATTTTGCTTGATCAATTTGATCATCATTTCATCATCACTTCCATTCATTACAATTTTGAGAATTTTATGTATGTTAATGTCAGCAGGGTGCTTCTTCGGAACGAGCTGAGCCTAACTTCCACATCAAGGCCTGCAGTTAGGTTTCTTCTTTTACCAGGAAGAATCATGTTTAAGATTGCTGACAGACCAGAAACAGGAGAGAATACTGGGAATCATAAAGAAACTTTGGCTATGTTGAGAGTAATACTCTATTAATAATTTTTTTATAACTATTTATAATTAAAGATTAACCACAAGTTTTGCCCCAGAGCAAAACAAATTTGATTGAAACAATGCAAATGCAAATTTTGGACATAGCCTCTCTATCAGCTTTCTGTCAGATTCAACAACAGATAAAATCAAATACATGCAATGGATGAGATACTTTTGTTTTGTTAGTAGGAATGAACACAGAACTGGAAGGTATTTTAGTATTTAAAATTCAAAAAGTAAACAAAAAACATTTGCAAAGTAGAGTACATGTAGCTTTACCATGTTAGGAAGAAGATATGGTTGAGAAATAATGAAATATAATGTAAAATGCATTTAGATACATTATTGTATTGTCGGGAATCGAGTTGAGTCGGGAATTGAGAATTCGGGAATCGGGAATTGAGTGGCGTGCTGATGATGAGGGGAGTGTCGTTGAAGCTGAAGGGAAAGGTGTATGCTGCATGTGTGAGAAGTGTTATGATTTATGGGAGCGAGACATGGGTAATGAACGTAGAGCAGCAACGAAGGTTGGAAAGGGTGGAAATGCGAATGGTTCGACGGATGTGCGGAGTATCGTTGAGAGAGAGGAAGACAAATGATGAATTGCGAAAGATGATGGGAATATTGCTTGTGATTGATGCTGTGAAGAGGAACAGGTTGAGATGGTTTGGTCATGTGTTGAGGAAGGATGAAAGTGACTGGTTGAGAAGAGTGATGGAAATGAATGTAGCAGGAAGTAGAAGACGGGGAAGACCGAGAAAGACTTGGCTAAAGATGGTGGAAGAAGAAATGCGGGCAAGGGGGTTAACAAGGAGAGATGCAGAAAATAGGGCAAAATGGAGAAGATCGTCATGGGGACCGCAAGGCTAACCCCCGCTCTAGCAGGGAAAATGGCCTTTAAAATGCATGTTGTTGTTGTTGTATTGTATTGTAATAATAAAATAGGTAAGATATTGTTTGCAAATCTCATCTTGAATTTTTCTGTATACCTGTATAAAGACACAAAAGAAAACAAAGTACAGTATGCAAATATATGAAATGGTCTCTGACTAAAATTACTTTTTAGAAATTTTTGAGTTTACGCCCGTAAACTCCGACATTACCCTCTTTGGTAATGTCGGAGTTTATGGGCGTAAACTCAAAAATTTCTAAAAAGTAATTTTCTTTGTTTTACTTGATTAAAAACGATTAATTTTTTTTTTTAATATTGATCCTTTCAGTTTGACCACTCAGTTATGGCAGGCTAGTACATGGGCTTATGTATATTTGTGGACCGTTTTGCTAGATTCTTGGCAACAAGGCTTAAATTACTCTAAATAGCATATAAAATTTAAAAATTGCTGTTGCCAAATTTTCACGACATCTTCATGGCGGCCATCTTGGATTTCAAGATGGCCACCATTTCGGACCTATTTTGCCTTATATCTCACTTATTAATCAAGGTATCAGCACAAGAATAGTGTCCTTACCCACATTTTCGGGGTCAAGGAAGACAATGGTAATAATCAAATTTCAGCTGGATGGCCAACATCGTTATAATTTCAAGATGGCCACCATTTTTAAATCTAGTTTTGCCCAAACTCCAGGTCAAAGCCATACTTTAAAAGGTTTTCATGTATATCAGGTTTAAATATAAATGTCCTGGTATTGAATCTATTTACTTTTACTCACAGGTACTTACATTTTTAGATAATGGTTAGGATTGGATTGGGAGGGGGTGGATAGGAGGTGGGGGGACAGGGGAGTTCTTCTGCCAGATCCACACCCAAATATTATCTAAAGAATCAAGCTGCCGTACATCTAGTTTTAGTCAAATATTATTCCTGAAACTGTGTTGGATGACTTTTTAACAATCTTTATTCTTTTCAGATGTGCAGCAGACGACCTTGAGAAGTTGCATTCTTGGATAACTGTGGAGGAAGAACGACTGCCGGCATCATGACCACGCCAGAGGAACCTGCTGCTAAAAAGAAGCCCATTGACTTCAGTCTGTTTGCTATGCCAAGGGAAGGAATACATAAAAAGGAAAGTGCTTGAGCCTTTAAGCACACCACAGGCAGATACATATGAGAGAGACATTTTTGCGAAATCTCACCAAACGAGATACATACAGGAATCCGACATATGTGGCCATAAATCAAAGACACTGCAAGGCTTATCCGCTGGTGAACTGATGTCAAGAAAAGCATTATGGCATCGGAGCTGTAACGGTATGCTGACACATATACAGCATATTGAACGTGATAAAGGACGATATGAACAAGCCACAAGTCAAATGGACACTCGTGTTCTGACCGGAGGTAAAAAACGAGGAAGACCATCAACAACTCCTATTCCAGAGGAAGCCTCCTGTTCAGCACCAGCAGAAAGGCAGACACGGTCGACAGTACCATCCTTCTGCCGGAATATGTGCTTTTTCTGTCAGACTGTGAAACAGGACAAAAAGACCGGGACAGAAGAGATACGCTGTGAGTGTTGAAGCAAAGATATTGGTAGGTCAGTTAAACAGATTGTGGAAAACAGTGACAACAGTGTCTGGAAACTCAACCTTGCGGACTTTCTCATTGAGGGAGATTTTCTTGCAAGGGACATAACCTACCATAAGAGCTGTTTGACCTCCAACTGGAGTCGCTATGTGCAAATGCCACAGCGCAAAAATTGTGCAGGTGACCAAAGTGGTGATGGGGACTTAGGACAGAGATAGAGATTTGTATCAGCTGAAATCGAGTTCTTCGCTGAATTACAGGATTGCATCGATGATGGACAGTTTGTCTCAACACCTGAGGCTGATGAGGTCTACAGTAACATAATGCGGGACTATGGTATTCAGAATCACAGCATCACCAGGGGCAGGCTGTTACAGAAGATCCGTGAGAACATTTGTTGTGATATTACCGATGGTCAAGGCCAAAAACCTTCTGTCATTCATGGCAAAAAGGCAAGAAGGACAGCAATAGATGCTGCAATAAAGGAGAAAAATATCAAAGAAGACATGTTGCAGATATTCAAATGTGCAAAGTGTGTACGACAATCCATTCTTCACTCTAGAGATGTTGAAAAGGCATGGACATTTCAGGGATCTTTACTGGACTACAATGATTTGGATATTCCATGTGAGTTGTTCACTCTCATCCGATGGATAATTCAGGGAGCACAAGCTGCTACAACTGCATCACGAGCCGATGAACTATGGAAAACATGCATGATAATATCGCAGACTGTCTGCAGACAGAAGCAGTGGATCTAGAGGAAGTGGTAGGGGCACATGAACTGTCCAATACCAATAGAACTCTTCTCCAGCCAAATGGAATGGTCCACCCCACCACCGACAAGAGCAAGATCATATCACTCCTGGAGGGGTCTTGTGAAATCCAGTGATGACACAAACTCAAGTGACCATGCTGAAGAACTTGCAGAACACCCTGAGAATGTGCAAGAAAGACCCAGGACATGCTTAATTATTGATGGAATGGCGCTATTGCAAGAATTAATGTGTCAAGAAATTTCAGAACTGCAAGGAGCTAGGCACAGCGTATGTACAGCTAGCCGAATGCAGAGGACGTGCTTATGAGCAGCTTCGGGTTGTGTTTGACAATTACACAATTGATGCATCATTGAAGGAAGGAACAAGGGAACGTCGTAGAGGCAAGACCAAGGCAGTGAAAAACTATATTGTTGATGAGCAAACCAAAATCAAGGACACCAAGTCATTCCTTGCTAGTAATGTCACAAAGGATTCACTGACACTCTTCCTGGCAAATAGATTGATCAACAGTAGATCCTCCATGCAGATTGTAACGGTGACAAGGAGAAGTGTCCAGAGCAATTTTGAATGTGAAATTGCTAAAGAGGTCAGCAGCCAGGAGGAAGCTGACACACTCATGATTTTGCATGCAGTGCAACTTGTGAAAACAGGATTCATTGTGAGTATCTATTCCCCAGACACAGATGTGTTGTTACTTGCTCTACGTCAAAGTGATGACCTAGGAAGCTGCAGTTATAATGGGCACTGGAAAAAACCGTCGGAAAATCTTACTAAGGCCAATCTATGAACAGCTTAGTGCTCAGAGGGCAAAAGCACTTGTTAATTGGCATGCTCTCACTGGCTGTGACACCACTGGCCACATTCAGGGCAAGAGTAAAACAACTTGCTTCAAGGCATTCACTGAAAGTAGTCAAACAGTAGTAGTATAGTGTGACTATACTATACTATACTATACTATACTATACTATACTATACTACTAAACAGTAGTATAGTGTCAGCAATTGCTCAGCTTGGAGAGGGTGATAAACCATCTGATGCTGTCCTAGAAGGATGTGAAGAGTATTTCTGTCGCCTCTTCTGTCCGAAAGGTGTCACAATAAGAAGTGCTGCTGAACTACGATGGCACCTATTCCACCAGCTGAAGGCTGATCAGGGAGTCGAGAAACTAACACCAACTGCTGGTGCCTGGAAAGAGCATGTCCAGCGTGCTCATTTGCAAGCACACACGTGGGCACAAGATCTAACTCTAAATCCAACTGTGATCGACCCAAACATCTTGGGATGGGAAACTGTTGGAGGTGAATTGAGACCAGTACTGACGCAGGTTGCAATTGCTCCAGCCTCAATTCTCCAACTTGTTCGCTGTGGCTGTGGACGAGCTGCAAAGAGTCCTAGCAAATTGTGTTCACGCAGGTGTTCATGCAAAGCTAGGAATGTAGTCTGTACCGAATTGTGTAACTGTGATACTGATTTGGAGAAATGCTGCAACACTGATGCCCAGCCTATTGGGAATGACATTGTGTTTGATCAGTAGAGAGCCCGTCGTTTGGATTTTTGATAGGAGTTGTTTGATGAAACAAACTGATTAACAAACTGTAGCATTGCTTTCAGAAAAGGCTTAAGTCTATGATGGTTGCTAGCCACCACAACTAGTCTTCATCAATTGTCTCAGACTAAGACACTAGGCTATGTTTGCTCATACTTTGATTTAAAATGGCGGCCATCTTGAAATTATAAAGATGTTGGCCATCCAGCTGAAATTTGATTATCACCATTGTCTTCCTTGACCCCGAAAATGTGGGTAAGGACACTATTCTTGTGCTGATACCTTGATTAATAAGTGAGATATAAGGCAAAATAGGTCCGAAATGGTGGCCATCTTGAAATCCAAGATGGCCGCCATGAAGATGTCGTGAAAATTTGGCAACAGCAATTTTTTTATTTTATATGCTATTTAGAGTGATTTAAGCCTAGTTGCCAAGAATCTAGCAAAACGGTCCACAAACTTTGGTTTCCCAACATAAGCCCATGTACTAGGCTGTCGTCCCCCAGATCCTCGTTTTATTGTGCCACAAGATGAAATTTTAGATGATAACGCTATGGTCGCGGAGGATCATAATATCACTTTTTTGGCTCTAATACCTGACATTATTAAGTGGTGTGCACGTCGCAGACTCATCAATAATTATTGTATTTGCCCTCGATGTAATGTCCATTGTGGTTTTATTACTCGTGGTGATGTATCAGACGGGAAGACATGGTACTGCTCTACCTGTAAGACTCGACAAAGCATTCGTCAAGGCAGTTGGTTTGAAGGCAGCCACCTATCCCTCCACAATCTTCTTATCATCAGTTACTGTTGGGCCTATGACTATCCACAGAAAGCTATAGCCAGAGAGGCGTCATGTGATAAAACTAAGACCGTCGTTGACTGGGCAAACTTCCACCGTGAGGTGCGTGAACAATTTCTTGAGACAAACCCATCAGAAATTGGTGGCATTGATGAAAGAACTGGTGAGCCTATCGTTGTTGAGGTGGATGAAAGTAAGTTTTTCCACCGAAAATACCACCGAGGCCAATGGCGAGAGGGTCATTGGGTGTTTGGTGGTATCGAACGCGGCTCTCACAAATGCTTTCTTGTGATTGTTCCTGACCGCACCGAGCAGACTCTGCGCGACCTCACCCTCCAATGGATCCTTCCAGGTTCTCACATTATCACTGATGGCTGGCGCGCCTACAACAATGTTGATGACTGGGCACATGGTATCTAGACGCACAGCACAATCATACACCAGGAGAACTTCGTCAACCCGCTGGATCAAGACGGCCACACACAGAATGTGGAAAACATGTGGATGAGGGCCAAACGCAAGATTCACGTCAGTTTGGTACCTCGGATGCGCTATTCACCTCATACCTGCATGAATATATTTGGAGGCAGATTGTTCCTGAGGCTAAGTCCTTCCAACATTTAATAACCCTTATTGCTAGTATGTATAAAAAACAAACAAAAAAAAAAAACCGCCTTTAGAGGCCATTTTCCCCCGCAAGCGGGGGTTGGCCTTTTTCGGGGACCGTGGTTGTTGTTTTTTGGTCCCCTTTTTGAAGCAATGTTTTACGGCCGGATGCCCTTCCTGACGCCAACCCTTTTTGTCGCCTTTTTACGACAAACAGGGAATTACCAGTGAACTGGTACTCAATTTGCCGACCTCGGAAGGATGACAGGCTGAGTCAACCCCCCTGGCGTTAATTCAGCGATCGACCGGGATTCGAACCCAGGATCCTCGGATCCTAAGCTGCCACCCTAGCCGCTAGCCCAACACCAGGCTTAAATTACACGCGCTGACCAGGAATCAAACCCCGGTCCTCTGGTGTACCGTACCAGTGCTCTGCTATCTGAACTATCTGTGTGTCCCTGTGTAATTGTAATTATTATTGTTTTTAACTTAAGTATGTATCATGTGTAATTATTGTTTTTAACTGAATAAAATTACTTTTTAGAAATTTTTGAGTTTACGCCCGTAAACTCCGACATTACCGTGCAGGACTTGTACTCGAGTGATAACTTCATTAAAAAAAAAATAACAATATACGACAAACAAATATTACACATTTCAATGTTAATCTATAGACGAAAATATTTCATTGTAGGCCTATTGGGAACATTTCATTGTATTGAGAAGATAACTACTTAGCATCTCTGGTGTCTTAAAAGGTCGTTTAGCCCGTTTGAAAAGGGGAGGGGGCTTATGCAAGACCCTAAAAGTCGACTTCTTCACTTGTCCGTAGTTGCCCCACCAGGTGTCCGGTTTTCCCCGCTAGCGGGCGGGGAATTGCGGACACTTACGAAAATGGTTTCTTAAAGATAACTTAAATATAGAAAAACGTTTTAGGTATGTATCTATCTCATATTGAGGGGATGCCTCATATGTATCTGCTACCATGTTAATTTGAGAGTTATACTACTCGTTGTGCAGATACAGACTAGAGGTTTAGAAATCTGTGTCCGTATTTACCCCGTTCTCCCCTACATGTTGTATTTTGTCAACACAGATCGTGAAGACCCAAACATTCTACATGTATTTCAAATCTAAAGAAACAAAAAAGCAGGCGACCATCTTGGGAAAAATGAGCCTGGCGGCCATTTTGAAAAAAGAAAAAGAAAAAAAAAAGGTGCCTCCTCCTCCCTTTTTTCAAAAAGGCAGGACGCTAAACATGTTTTTTTTTTTTTTGGCCTTAAGGAAGTTATGGGCTTTTATGTCATTAAATTGACTGTCCTCGATCACAGCTTTTGTTTTAAGTTAATGGAAAAACAATAGGAAATGATAATTTCCGAGTATAAAAATGACCATAACTTGGTCATAAAGATATGAAAGTGAATTAGGTATCAAATTAAAGGTCTTTCCGTGCTTTATCTGATGAGATAAATTACAGGCTTGATTTTTAACATCTCAAAATTTTGTAACATCCCTACAATCATTGTGAGGTAAAAACGATTTCCTACTTGAGGCGCCTCCATCGCATCACCATCAGACACAATTACAGACACGGAAAAGATAAAAGAAAGGAAAATGGTTTTGTAATCGGCCGGCACTCAGCTTTGAGTTCAATGAAGACGCTTGCAGCCGTTGGTGGTGGTTGAATGTGTCCGGTCGGTCGGCAAAAGGACCGCGCGTCGACGCGAACAAGATGGCGCCGAATCGCCACACGAGCACACAGCCGGGAAGCGGCGGCTAAACGTCCTCATCTCTGTCTCAGCCTCCGGCCAGACGACAGCACAACGCGGCCACAGTTCCTCCGAAAAGCACCCAGGTCTGCAACACCTCCCTCCACGTTCCACAAAAGCTCTGAACCTCGCTCCATTCGGAGCAGCCATTCTCTAGCGCGACCAAGACAGAGCCATCTTCTTCCTCTGATGCTTCTTCTTCTTCCAACCTCCTCGTATTCTTCTTCTCGTCTTTTTCTTCTTCTTCTCCTTTACCTTCTCCATTGCGACGGTTCGACCTCTAACGTCACCCATAACCAACTAACATCGATCTATCAACATCACCCAATGTCCTCTGGACCAATCACGATGCTCGAGGCGTGGTCTCTCCGTTCGAGTCGTCGGGAGGGGGGGGGGGGGGTTTAGTCTCTCGAGAATGTTCATATTACGTCGGTGGTTGTGGCGTGGGGGAAGCCCGATCAGCAAATTTGCTGTGTTTTTGTCGGCCCTGCCGGTGTAGTGGCTAATGGAGCGCATTGCACGGCCAGCTAAATGAATGGAACAAACGGTTATTTTGTAGTATAGATCAGCAAGGTGTGTTCATTCCATTTATTACCAATACTCCGGCGATGTCACAACGCTTAAGGATGTATTATTTATTTATTTGGCATGGGGCAGGTGTAATTTGAATGTTCCTCTACTTGCTCCACTCCTATTTGCGACAATGCAAACACTTTTTACTTTTGGAATTGATGTAAAGTTTATTTCGAAGATTTGTTTCAAGTGGAGCGCAATTTATCACGAGCAAAACAAGGACTTTATATAAAGAGCTTTTTTAATGTCAAATTGTGGCGGGCACAAGGGACAAGAATTCTGCGCACCAGCAGGTGGCGGGAACGTCCAGGCGGGGAACTGTAATGCATGCCCCGCCTATCGGCCGAACGGCCACGCCCAGGGGCAAGGCGTGGCCTCGGGACATATATGCGGGCTCTAAGCTCGAGCCCGCCCAGTGCTGAAGTGCGAGCTCTTAATAAAGACTCTTTGTTTGTACCAACGCGTTGTGGCCTACCTCTCTGGCAATCGAGTCGTGTGTGCGCAGCACCACACTGGTGACCCTGATTGGTTCAGCCGTTGCTGACCACCGAACGCGCCAAGGCTACCAACACCGTCGCAGTCAAACTCCCGCAGTTTTGTGAAGCGCAAGCCGACGTTTGGTTTTTGCAAGCCGAAGCTCAATTCCAACTCCGAGGCATAACGGCGGACAAGACCCGGTACTACCACGTGGTCGCCGCCCTCGGGCCCGGCACTGCCGCCCGAGTCGTGTCCATCCTTCGGTGCCAGCCGGGCGACAACAAGTACGAGGCGCTCAAACGTCTCCTCATCACCACGTTCGGGCTCACGGAGATCGAACGGGCCGACTGCCTCCTGGACCTTCCCGCCCTCGGCAACACACGACCATCCGTCCGGATGGATTCCATGCTGTCCCTGCTTGGAGACCAGCCCCCGGATTTCTTATTCTGGGCGCTTTTCCTACACCAGCTACCTGCACAGGTACGCCTCACGCTGGCCGGTTCCAAAATAAAGGAACCCCGCGCCCTGGCTGGAGAGGCTGACAAGTATTTTGCGGCCTGCGACACGCGGTCGGTGTACGGTGCTGCCGTAATGGATCCCAGTGCGGAGGCTACAGCGCTCCCGACTTCCCTCGTGGCCGCTGCTACGCCCCATCCACTACCGCCGCCACCACCACCACCGCCGCCGGCACGGCCGTCGCGGTCGTTACCGCCGCAAACCTGGTGCTACTACCATGCCAGGTTCGGCCGCCAGGCTAAAACGTGTCGCCCACCGTGCTCTTTTGACGGGTCGGGAAACGACCGGCACTCACTTGCGGCCATGAGCATCGGCCATTCAGGCAGCCTCCTTTTCATCACGGACACCTTGTCCGGGCGCCGTTTCCTTTGCGACACAGGAGCGCAGGTAAGCGTCCTCCCCGCCTCCGCGTCCGACAAGCAAACCGCGGGCCGGGGCCCGGCTTTGCTTCCCGCCAACGGTACACCCATCCGCATATTCGGGAAGCGTTGTCTCTCACTGCGGTTCGGAGGGCAGCGTTTTCAATGGTCGTTCATCACCACCAGCGTGCCAATGGCACTGCTTGGTGCGGACTTCCTATGTGCGAATGGGCTGTTGGTCGACGTGAAGCGCAGACGGCTCGTCCAGTCCGAAACCTTCAGCTCGCTCGATTGTTCGCTGAGCGGCTCATTGAGCGGCTCGTTGAGCGGCTCACTGAGCGGCTCACCGAGCGGCTTGCCAAGCGGCTTGCTGGAAGGTTCCGTCCCGGCGAGTTTAGTTTGCACGCTTCCGGCAGCGGACGACTTTACCCGCCTCCCAGCCAGTTTCACGGCCCTCACGCGGCCCACCTTCTCAGCGGTGGACGTTAAACACGGGGTAGAGCACCATATACCCACGGTCGGGCCGCCGGTCTATGCCCGGGCACGCCGACTCAAACCCACGAAGCTCGCCGTGGCAAAAGCGGGGTTCGCCACGCTGGAGCGGCTGGGGATCGTACGGCGCTACAACAGCGCTTGGGTTTCTCCTCTGCACATTGTGCCGAAGCCCGGCGGCGGATGGCGGCCGTGCGGGGACTACCGCCGGCTCAATGATGCCACCACCCCCGACCGCTACCCGGTCCCGCATATCCAGGACTTTTCCGCCCGGTTGGCAAACACGACCGTGTTTTCCAAGGTGGACCTCATCCGGGGCTACCACCAGGTCCCCGTCCAACCGGACGATGTCCCGAAGACGGCCGTCATCACCCCTTTCGGCCTCTTCGAGTTCCTGAGAATGCCTTTTGGGTTGAAGAATGCGGCTCAGGCGTTCCAACGGCTTATGGACAGTGTCTTGCGCGACTTACCTTTCCTCTTTGTCTACCTGGACAACATCCTAGTCGCGAGCGCGTCCCGGGAGGAGCACCTGCTCCACCTCCGCATGCTTTTCGAACGCCTGGGCCAGCATGGCCTAATCATCAACCCCGCCAAGTGCCGTTTCGGTGTCGCCAAAATCGACTTCTTGGGGCACCGCATCACCAGGCACGGGGCCGTCCCTTTACCGGCCAAGGTGGAGGCGGTCAGGGATTTCCCACGACCCCGCATGATCAAGGGGCTCCAGGAGTTCCTGGCCATGGTAATTTTTTACCACCGCTTCGTGCCCCACGTCGCCCAGCTCCTCCGCCCCCTGCACCAGGCCCTCCGGGGCAAGCCGGGCAAAGGTGACATCGCCTGGTCGGAGCCGATGGCCGCGGCGTTTGCGGGCGCAAAGGTGGCCCTGGCCGACGCCATCATGCTGGCGCACCCGGTGCCTGATGCGCCGATCGCCCTCACCACAGACGCGTCGGACTACGCGGTGGGTGCCTTGCACGAGCAGTGGGTGCGTGGTGCTTGGCAACCACTGGCGTTTTTTAGCCGGCAGCTTCGCCTGCACGAACGCCGCTGTAGCACCTTCGACCGCGAGCTGCTCGGGCTCCACCTGGCGGTCCGACACTTCCGCCATCTGCTGGGGGCCGCCCATTCACGGCTTTCGTCGACCACAAGCCCCTTGTGTTTGCGATGGCCAAGGTCGCCGAGCCATGGTCGGCACGGACGCAGCGTCACCTCTCTGCCGTGTCCGAGTATACGACGGGCATCCGTCACGTGGTGGGTAAAGACAACCCGGTGGCGGATTGCCTTTCCCGGGCCTTCACGCACGCGGTCCACCTCGGGATCGACTATGCCCGGATGGCAGTGGACCAGACCACCGACCCCAGCGTCCAGGCCTTGCAGACCGCCATCACGGGCTTCCGCGTCACGGAGGTGCCGTTCGACGCCGCGGGCGCGGCCCTCCTGTGCGACGTCTCCCTCGGCCGGCCTCGCCCCATCGTGCCCCTGGCTGGCAGCGCCCGGTGTTCGACGCCATCCACAGCCTGTCCCAGCCGGGCACGAAGGCCTCCCAGAAGCTCGTCGCAGCGAAGTTCGTCTGGCATGGCCTCAGGAAGGACGTCCGCGACTGGGCCAGGACATGCCTCGCGTGCCAGCGCACAAAGGTCCACCACCACACCCAGGCCCCGTTGGCCCCGTTTACGGTGCCCGAGCGTCGGTTCGACCACATTCACGTCGACTTGGTGGGACCTCTGCCCCCCCTCGCGAGGGTTCACACACCTCCTCACCATGGTGGACCGCACCACACGATGGCCGAAGGCCATGCCAGTGGCGGCGACGTCTGCGGCTGATGTGGCGCACGCCTTCATCGCCACTCGGGTTGCCCTGTTCGGTGCCCCCTCGGACATCTCGTCCGACCGTGGCCCCCAGTTCACCTCGGAGCTCTGGGGCATGGTGGTGCAAGGGCTCGGCGTAAAACTACACCGCACCACGGCCTACCACCCCCAGGCCAATGGCCTGTGCGAGCGCAACACTAACACAAGTGCAAAAAGTGGTTTTCAACAACAACACAAGTGCAAAAAGTGCTTTTTCAACACTAACACAATTGCAAAAAGTGGTTTGTCAACACTAACACAAGTGCAAAAATTGGTTTTTCAACACTAACACACATGCAGAAAGTGTTTTTTCAACACTAACACAAGTGCAAAAGTGCTTTGCAACACTGGTACGAGTGCTAAAAGTGGTTTTCCACTCTAACACAAGTGCAGAAATTGGTTTTTCAACACTAACACAAGAAAAGTGGTTTTCAACACAAACACAGTGCAAAAAGTGTTTTTTCGACACTGACACAAGTGCTAAAAGTGGTTTTTCAACACTGGCACGATTGCGAAAAGTGGTTTTCAACACTGACACGAGTGCGGAAAAGTGGTTTTTCAACACAAAGACAAGTGCTAAAAGTGGTTTTCAACACTGACACGAGTGCCGAAAAGTGGTTTTTCAACTTCAACACAAGTGCAAAAAGTGTTTTTTCAACACTGGCACGAGTGCCAAAAGTTGTTTTCAACACTAACACAAGTGCAAAAAGTCTTTTTTCAACACTGGCACGAGTGCGAAAAGTTGTTTTTCAACACAAACACAAGTGCAAAAAGTGTTTTCTTTAACACTGGCACGAGTGCGAAAAGTTGTTTTTCAACACAAACACAAGTGCAAAAAGTGGTTTTCAACACCAACACATGTGCAAAAAGTGCTTTTTCAACACGAACACAAGTGCAGAAAGTGTTTTTTCAACACTAACACAAGTGCAAAATGTGCTTTATCAACACTAACACAAGTGCAGAAAGTGGTTTTCAACACTAACACAAGTGCAGAAAGTGGTTTTCAACACTAACACAAGTGCAAAAAGAGGTTTTTCAACACTGGCACAAGTGCAAAAAGTGGTTTCTCAACACTGGCACGAGTGCAAAAAGTTGTTTTCCACACTAACACAAGTGCAGAAAGTGCTTTTCAACACCAACACAAGTGCAAAAAATGCTTTATCAACACAGACACAAGTGCAAAAAGTGTTTTTTCAACACCAACACAAGTGCAAAAAGTGGTTTTCAACACTAACACAAGTGCAAAAGGTGGTTTTTCAACACTGGCACAAGTGCAAAAAGTGGTTTTTCAACACTGGCACGAGTGCGAAAAGTTGTTTTTAACACTAATACAAGTGCAAAAAGTGGTTTTTCAACACTAACACAAGTGCAAAAAGTGCTTTATCAACACTAACACAAGTGCAAAAAGTGCTTTATCAACACTGACACAAGTGCAAAAAGTGGTTTTTCAACACTGGCACAAGTGCAAAAAGTGGTTTTTCAACACTGGCGCGAGTGCGAAAAGTTATTTTTAACACTAACACAAGTGCCAAAAGTGGTTTTCAACACCAACACAAATGCAAAATGTGCTTTTTCAACGCTGACACGAGTGCTAAAAGTGGTTTTTCCACACGAACACAAGTGCAGAAAATGGTTTTCAACATCAACACAAGTGCAAAAAGTGCTTTATCAACACGAACACAAGTGTAAAAAGTGGTTTTTCAACACTGGCACGATTGCGAAAAGTGTTTTCAACACTGACACGAGTGCGGAAAGTGGTTTTTCAACTTCAACACAAGTGCAAAAAGTGGTTTTTCAACACTAACACACATGCAGAAAGTGTTTTTTCAACACTAACACAAGTGCAAAAGTGCTTTGCAACACTGGTACGAGTGCTAAAAGTGGTTTGTCAACACTGGCACGAGTGCTAAAAGTGGTTTTCCACTCTAACACAAGTGCAGAAATTGGTTTTTCAACACTAACTCAAGAAAAGTGGTTTTCAACACCAACACAGTGCAAAACGTGTTTTTTCGACACTGACACAAGTGCTAAAAGTGGTTTTTCAACACTGGCACGATTGCGAAAAGTGGTTTTCAACACTGTCACGAGTGCGGAAAAGTGGTTTTCAAACTTCAACACAAGTGCAAAAAGTGCTTTTTCAACAAAAAAACACAAGTGCAAAAAGTGGTTTTTCAAAACTTGCACGAGTGCGAAAAGACATTTTTCAACACTGGCACGAGTGCGAAAAGTGGCTTTCAACACTAGCACAAGTGCGAAAAGTGGTCTTCAACACTAACACATGTGAAAAAGTGGTTTTTCAACAGTGGCACGAGTTCCAAAAGTGGTTTTCCACACTGGCACAAGTGCAAAAAGTGTTTTTCAACACTAACGCATGTGAAAAAGTGGTTTTCAACACTGGCACAAGTACAAAAAGTGGTTTTCAACATTGACACGAGTGTGGAAAAGTGGTTTTTCAACACTAACCAAAGTGCAAAAAGTGGTTTTCAACACCAACACAAGTGCAGAAACTGATTTTTCAACACTAACACAAGTGTAAAAAGTGGTTTTTCAACACTAACACGTGCAAAAACCTCTCCGATGTCTGACCATGGATGAAGTTTTGTTATAACTAGCATGACTCGGCACGCTCCGCGCGCCTCACCACACGTCGTTTCAGAGGGGAAGGCATCTTTGACCATTTTGGTGTCTTTTGGGTTTCATGGTGTTTTGGGTCTTCAGGGCCATTTGGGTCTTCAGGGTCTTTTGGATCCTCTGGGCCTTTAAGGGTATTTTGGGTCTTTGAGGTGTTTTGGGTCTTCAGGGACTTTTGGGTCTTTGGTGTCTTCAGAGGCTTTTGAGTCTTAAGGGTATTCGGTGTCTTTTGGGTCTTCGGGGTCTTCAGGGGCTTTCAGGTCTTAAGGTTATTTTGGTTCTTCTTGGTCTTTAAGGGTATTTGGGTCTTTTGGGGTCTTCGGGGTCTTTTGGGTCTTCCGGGTATTTTTGGTCTTCGGTGTCTTTTAGGTCTTCGGGGTCTTTTTGGTCTTCGGGGTCTTTTTGGTCTTCAGTGTCTTCTTGGTCTTCAGGGTATTTTAGGTCTTTAGTGTCTTTTTGGTCTTCGGGGTGTTTTGGGTCTTCGGTGTGTTTTGGGTCTTCGTTGTGTTTTGGGTCTTTGGGGTGTTTTGGGTCATCGGGGTGTTTTGGGTCTTTGGGGTGTTTTGGGTCTTCGGGGTGGTTTGGATCTTCGGGGTCTTCGGGGTGGTTTGGGTCTTCAGGTTCTTTGGGGTGGTTTGGGTCTTCGGGGTGTTTTGGGTCTTCGGTGTGTTTTGGGTCTGCGGTGTGTTTTGGGTCTTTGGGGTGTTTTTGGTCTTCGGGGTGTTTTGGGTCTTCGGGGTGTTTTGGGTCTTCGGGGTGTTTTGGGTCTTTGGGGTGTTTTGGATCTTCGGTGTGTTTTGGGTTTTCGGTGTGTTTTGGGTCTTCGGGGTGTTTTGGGTCTTCGGGGTGTTTTGGGTCCTCGGGTATTCAGCGTCTTCGGGCATTCAGGGTCTTTGGGTATTCAGGGTCTTTGGGTATTCAGGGTATTTTTTGAGCCTCAGGGCGTTGAAGGGTATTTGGGGGTCTTTGGGGGGTTTTGGGTCTTCGGGTTCTTTTGGGTATTCAGGGTGTTTTGGGTATTCAGGGTGTTTTGGGTCTTCGGGGTGTTTTGGGTCTTCGGGGTGTTTTGGGTCTTCGGGGTGTTTTGGGTCTTCAGGGTATTTTGGGTCTTCAGGGGTCTTGGTGGTCTGAAGGGTCTTGGGGGAATTAAAGGGTCATCAAAGGTCTGAGGGGTCTAAGCAGTCTTAACGCAATTAAGAGGGTTAAGAGTGGGGTAATTTGATTTGAAGAAGAAGAACACGTTTTCGTCACATATAAACATACATACGTAGCGAACCATATACATTTGCTATATTATAATAAGATATTTCAATACTGAAGGGCACAGCCGACACCTATAACCTCATCCTGTGAGATCAGATCAAAATACTCGTATGCCTTGGACCTTGGTCTCTTCATTGGATCTAATAGATCTCTATAATATATTGTTGCGGGTCGCGGACAAGATGTTATTTTGACCGAGCGGTTGGTATGACCGCGACCGAACAGTTATTCCCCGACTAGAACCCGATTCCACCCAAACTTTGGCCGTATCGCACCGCAGCTGCCCAATCTGGAAAACTCTAAAACGACCGAATGCAAAGAGGAAAAGGAATAAGACGAGAAGACGTACAGAAGAGTAATTGGATTTATTATTTACACATATAAGTAGGAAGCAAAAAGAAAGCAGTCACGTTTATTTACAACACATAAGACGCAGGTGACACAGTGCAATCTTTAGCTTATACAGACTTAATTACCTACCCAGGACAGAACAAACGAAGACGACTCACACGGGGAATGATGACAGGAATTGGCTGGAAGGAGAGGAAAGTCCACTGGGTCCGGCAGCACGATCCGCACGTTGGGCAGCCGCCATTCCTTCGCGGCCCTGCTCCGAACTGCCGTCCAGGTCCCTAAGCGGTTGGCGAGCGTTGTTGCTGCTGCTGCTGTAGACGCTGCCGCTCGCAAGCAAGGTGACGAATAGCAGGCTTGGTGCTTCCTTGAATGATCTCTGCTTGTTGGACCTCACAACTCAGCTCTTTCTTGGACCCTCTCTCTTCTCAGCTCATCTGCCTTGGACCTCCTCTCGTCTCAACGGCTTGGGCTCCCTCTCGTCTGCCTGTAAAAGCTCATCTCCTTGGACACGCCCTGCCTGCGGGTTATATAGGCCCCGCCCCTCAACCTTCGCGAACCTCCTCGATGTTTCTCTCCACACCCTCTCCAAGTCCAACCCCTTGTTCGTGGTTGGTTGAGTGGGGCTGACTCACTCCTCCCCTCTATGACGAGGTGGGGACCCGCCTTTCTTCCCCAACCCTGCCTCGTGGTCAATGGCGGATGAAGGGAAAACCGCCCAACATGCAGTTGGCAATGCGAATTGCAATTGACGAAAAGGGGGGAATGGAAGTGTTGGGAGTGGGAATGAAGGGAATCTATCTCTTTTCACTGGTGCAATGGAGTATTTCAATTAATGGGAGACACAGCCTTACCCTAAAACACATAATAAGATATAACTATTGAACAGGGGTATTCTATGATTGGCTGTGGTGTGGATGCTTTATGGACTAATTATGGGATGCCCTTTGACCTTTACACAGCTCCGGAGGCAGGAGGCGCAGAATAAACAATAATAATAATTCACACAATCAAAAAAAATATACAGTCCTCATATCCGCAACACTGCACCCTCCTCCTCTTAGGCACGACCCGGGCCTACAACTTTTATTTAGTGTGACACGTAGGTGTAGTTCCCTCTACTTTTAACCTGACCCTGAGTGCGACAGTTTTAAAACATAAATAAATGTGTCCCGCTGCTCCATTGCACCCTGCCTAACAGACTTACGCCCACAGTTAACCGAATTGCGGAATGGTCTTCAAACTACACACTGACGGTGGGGAGCATTATTTACAATGACGCTATTTTTATTTACAAGACTAACCCAGGACCTGTGATTGTTCTTTCTGGGGGGGAGACAGTCTGCTCTGCATCAATGCACCATGAAAGCACCCAAAACGCACCAATACACCCTCAGGCACCAATCGGTGCCCAGTCATCATAGTTCGTCAATGTTCAATAATAAAAATAAACCAACAACCCCTAACCCTGCAGGTGATCTCTTGCTCTTCGGCTCCCTCTGCTGGCTATTTACTTTCTTCCAGATGTTGTCATTTCCTTTCATTTTCTTACTGGCGGCCTATTTGAGCATAAAATGAAATGCACCCAACGTGTCCATTTTTATTTATTTATGGCCCACAGGGCCGACTAGTGTGGTTCACCTGTGGGGCATCGGTGCCCTGTGGCCAAGGTCCGCCAGCAAGATTTCGGGCCCTCATGGCCGGTTCCAGCAGAGGGGCCATGCCCCAACCCATGGGATCCATCAGTGCGGCTCGGCCACAGACATGTGGTCCATAATGTGGTGCATCGATGCAGACAGCTGGTTCTGGGAGTTCCGGGCGCACAATGGCCGACTCACGCACGCTCCCCTCGGCGCCCAATGGTGCACAGGTCATGTGGGAGACAAAAGGGGGACAAGAGAAATGAGCGAGGGGTAAGGTCACAAGGGTACACGTCAATAAGGCAATGCAAGGCGAAATGCGTACGGAGAGCGAAGTGAGAAAGCTCGTCCCTACCGTACGTCACCCCCCTGTCACCTACACTACCCTTGCCCTTACCCCATATGTACAAAATCTACACATTTACAAATTCGTCGCTAATGTCTCTGTAGTGAAATTATACCAAGGTGAACCCAGGGTGTGCTCGCTACAGAAGGGGCGTCTATAAGACCCGGGACAACCGGGGCGCGCGGACACTCCAGAGGAACTCACTGTGACATAGTCCTGTAGTTTGAATGGTATGTACGCCCCTAAATGCTGCGCTGACTGTCCTCTCTGTTGGACCATTGCTATATTGAATCGACCATTGCTCATGAAATACTCTGATTTTAATGCCTGTTGCATGCATGTATTCTTACAGGATGTACTACAGATCTAAATGATATTAAACCTACCCAGAGGTCAAGTCGTGTCTGAGCTTGATTTTCACGACATTTAATATCATTTAGATCACCGGAATGGCTGACCACAAGATGATCGTGGTACCGATTCTCGGAGCCGACCCTCAAGCTGAGGGATCAGCATCGGAGTTCACTCACTGGCTCAAAACGCTGGAGAATTACTTTGCTGCTCACGAAACAGAGCCCACCGCAGCGATAAAGCTGTCTGTGTTACAGTCGAAGGTCTATCACACCGTTTTCCGGAACATTTCTCGATTTGGGACGTTCGCTACGGCTCTAGCCGAGCTGAAGCGCCTCTACGTAAAGACACGGAGCGCTGTGCACGGCCGGCATCAACTCTCTCAGCGGCGACAGCAACCATCTGAATCGATCGATCGCTTCGCGCAGGAGTTGCGCTACCTGTTGGCAGACTGCGTGCAGGACGACCGGACCCACCAGAAAGTGCAGGTCGACTTGCTCCGAGATTCATTCATCTCCGGAATTAATTCTGGAGTTTTGCGGCTCCGGCTCCTGGAGGTCGCGGATCTGACATTTACAGAGGCACTACGGCTGGCACGCGTATACACAGATGCCCGAGAACAATCCACCGCATATGATCACCCACGAGTCGTGGCGGGGACCTCGCAACTCGCGCGACCGGAGAGGGCTACCGCCGAGGATACGGAGGAGGACCCGACCACTACGGCCGAGTCTCTGGGAGCTCCTGAAGCGGACTCCGCTTCCGGCCTCACTGCTGCCGCCGCTGCCCGGCCACGGCCTGACCGGTATGCAAAATGTTATTTTTGCGGGAATCGGCAGCACCCTCGCTCTGAATGCCCGGCCCGGGAGGCTACATGCCACCTGTGCTCCACCAAGGGCCATTTTGCAAAGGTCTGCAGGAAGGCCGCTCGGGGCACGCGTCCCCGCGCGACCTTGAATGGGCTCATCGCGGAGCCAACGGATCGAGCGCCGGACGGGGCGCCTCACTCGGCTTTGAAGAGCCGCTCTCCTTCTCGCGGGCCTCTGGCTACACGCCCGACCTTGGTGAGATACACCGGCCACCGAAACAAATGGCGCGAACGCGACCGGCCACAGCGCGACCGACCTTGACTGGCGTTCGAACGCCTACTTCAAACAAGCGACATGCTCCTGCTTTGGAAACTCCTCTCGATGTGCGGCAAACGCAGCACGTGACTCGAGCCCCATCTGACGGCGGCTTTTACGAATTACATGCACCCACTGTGGCATATGAATCTGCAGACGGCAGAGATCTTTCTCACGTGACTCGAGCGCCATCTGGCGGCGGCTCTTACGAATTACATGCACCCACTTTGGCATATGAATCTGCAGACGGCAGAGATCTTTCTCACGTGACTCGAGCGCCATCTGGCGGCAGCTCTTACGACCTACACACACCCACTCTGGCAAATGAAACTGCTGATGAGCCAACTGACTTCAATGCTCCTGCTGAGGCCCAACCTGCCGACGCTGCCCGAAGGATTGCAGCCGGCGTGGGATCCACCCGCGAGGCGCGATCTTCTCGCCCGGCCGGTACAATACCTGCCGGGTCTGCCGGCCTTGCGCAGGCCATCATTCCGCTCACGGTCGCGGGCGTTTTTGCGCAAGCTTTGATAGACACGGGGTCCACGGATAGTTTTATCGATCAGCGACTCGTGCATCAACATGGGTGGCCGGTTCTCGGGACAACCCGCCGGATCTTCATGGCCTCTCAGGGACTTCGGTTGAGCACAAAAGGGGCGTGTCGATTGAAACTTGTGATAAAGGGACGCACGTTCCCGGACGTGTATCTCATGGTATTACCTGCTTTATGCGCTGACGTTCTGTTAGGACTTGATTTCCTTAAGCGGCATGGACGTTTGGAAATAGACTTCGGTGGGCCGGACACGCTCGCTGTGTGCGCCCTCGCTCAAATGGACATGGAGCCTCTCTCACTGTTCCCCAACCTGACCACTGATTGTACCCCTGTAGCCGTCAAATCGCGGCGCTACTCTCGCGCGGACGCGCAATTCATTGCGGAAGAAATGGCCCTGCTCTTAAAAGACGGTATTATAGAACACAGTAGGTCACCGTGGCGGGCCCAAGTCTTAGTGGTGCGGAGTGAGGCCCACCGCCGGCGCATGGTAATCGACTATTCACAGACGATTAATTGTTTTACACAGCTGGATGCTGTGTTACACAGCATCCCCATTACCGGGGATGGACGCCCTGGTACGCCAGGTGGCTCTGTATTCCGTTTATAGCACTCTCGATCTGCGTTGTGCGTATCATCAAGTCGCCATCTCTAGGGCTGATCGCGTCTTTACAGCCTTTGAATCGGGTCAGCGGTTGTACCAGTTCACGAGACTTCCCTTTGGGGTAACTAACGGAGTCGCTTGTTTTCAGAGGGCTATGGATGACCTCGTTGCGAAGGAGAATTTGACCGATGTCTTTGTCTATCTGGACAATCTTACGGTTTGTGGGTATGACCAGGAGCATCACGACGCTAATCTGAAACGCTTCCTCGAGGTCGCACGGAAATATCGCCTAACCATGAATGCGGCTAAGTGTCGATACTCTCTACGCACGGTAGACCTTTTGGGGTACACCGTGACCCATGGCTCCGTCTCTCCGGATAAGGAGCGTCTACGCCCTTTGCTCGATATGGCTCCGCCTAGCGATCGGGCTTCGCTGAAACGCACTCTAGGGCTGTTCGCCCACTACTCAAAGTGGGTGCAAAATTTCTCCGCGAAGCTCCGCCCCCTCGTGGCCTGCGACACTTTCCCCATGGGCCCGGCCGCCCTGGCGGCATTCGAGGGCCTTAAAGTCGACATCGCTGGCGCCGCTGTCGCGACGATTGACGAGAGTGCCGCTTTCGTTTTGGAGAGTGATGCCTCGGATCATGCGACAGCGGCGACTCTCTCCCAAGGAGGCCGCCCTGTGGCTTTCTTCTCGCGGACTCTCACCTCCGCCGAGCGGAGGCATTCGTCTGTCGAACAGGAAGCGTACGCGATCGTCGAATCAATTCGGCGATGGCGGCCGTATCTGCTTGGGCGGAGTTTCCAAATCGTCACGGACCAACAGAGTGTTGCGTTTATGTATGACACCTTACATGCTCAGCGCATTAAGAATGAGAAAATCACCCGTTGGCGTATCGAACTCGCCGACTTCTGCTACACCATCAAATACCGCCCGGGGAAGGAAAACCTGGTCGCTGACGCCTTATCGAGGCCGGCCACTTGCGCGGGGGTTGTAACTTTGGAGGGGCTGCGTACTTTGCACGGCACTATGTGTCATCCCGGGGTAACGCGCTTCGCGCATTTTGTGCGCGAGGGCAATCTGCCGTACTCGATTGAGGACATCCGCCGCATCTGCCGTGATTGCGCGATCTGTGCGGAACTCAAACCGCGTTTTTATAACCCTCCTATGGGGACACTCGTTAGGGCTACTAGACCGTGGGAGTGCTTGGCGATGGACTTCAAAGGGCCGCTGCCAATGTCGAGCAACTCTCGCTAGCTGCTCACTATCGTCGATGAGTATTCCCGATTCCCCTTTGCTTACACGTGCGGGGATATGTCGGCTGCCACGGTTATTCGGTGCCTGCAGAATTTGTTTTCTATGTTCGGGTATCCAGCCTACGTGCATACCGATCGGGGTGCGGTGTTCCTGTCCCAGGAGGTGAGGGGCTACTTGCTCCAGCATAATGTCGCTTCGAGCTACACCACCCCGTACCGGCCCCAAGCGAATGGGCAGATCGAACGCTTTAATGGGATTATATGGAGGGCCGTCATGCTAAGCCTTCGGACCCTCGGCCGAGGCCTCGATAAATGGGCATGGTCACTACCTGCCGCTCTAAACTCGATCCGGGCTCTCCTATGTACTGCCACCAACCAGACTCCTCACGAACGACTGTTCCACCACCCTAGAAGCTCCGGCAGTATCCAATCTTTACCCAGCTGGCTCGCTGAACCGGGGCCCGCCTATCTCAAACGAGCGGTTCGCGCTAGCAAGTACGACCCCCTTGTTGACAAGGTGCAGGTCCTCCAGGCTAATCCCGAGCATGCTCGCGTGTTAACGGCGGATGGCCGCGAGTCTACCGTCTCCGTACGCCATCTCGCCCCATGTGGGGACGACGACAGGGATATCGACGAACCCGTCTAAGAGTCTATGGACTCTACCGAAGCTTCCCCTATGGAACTACCACCGTTACTCCCGTCGTCCCCCACTCCTGTGCCCGAAGGCGCAGGGGCGCCCCCTCCGACTCCCACCTCCGGCGGCTATTCCGACGTGGGGGACTCCGGGCTTGGGGACGCCGTGCCCGGTAGATTCCGAACACGAACTGGCAGGGAAGTTCGCCGCCCCGACCGCTACGGGTGGACCGACTGACGTGGATTGACGTGACCCATTCGTTTATTGCTGATGCTTGCTTGCAACCTGCCGAGCGGCAGTATAGTTCTAACGGCGGGGAGAATGTAGTGAAATTATACCAAGGTGAACCCAGGGTGTGCTCGCTACAGAAGGGGCGTCAAAAAAACCCGGGACAACCGGGGCGCGGACACTCCAGTGGAACTCACTGTGACATAGTCCTGTAGTTTGAATGGTATGTACGCCCCTAAATGCTGTGCTGACTGTCCTCTCTGTTGGACCATTGCTATATTGAATCGACCATTGCTCATGAAATACTCTGATTTTAATGCCTGTTGCATGCATGTATTCTTACAGGATGTACTACAGATCTAAATGATATTAAACCTACCCAGAGGTCAAGTCGTGTCTGAGCTTGATTTTCATGACAGTCTCGTCTCCCCATATTTCTCCAATACCAAATTCGTCACCACAATCCCTCTAACCAAAATTTGCCATCACCCAATTCATCATCAATCCTCATAAGGAGGAAGAGATGGAACAACAAAGCACAATGTCACACCCACGTCATGATGCGTCTCACAATCCAAACATTTGCACAGTAAAAAATAATCAAAACATGGCATGGTGTGGAGTACCTGTCACCTCAGGTGAGTGGATGCAGATGGTGCGAGGAGACTCCAATCCTAACTATCCTCTAAATGACCTTAACACACTTTACACTACCGGGGGTCTCTCCCTGCCAATCCATTGGCCAACTTACACGATGGGTTCTAAAAACCAATTCCCATTGACCAAACTGTGGTGCTTCTCAATTTGGGGTCTCACTCCCCCGATTCATCTCCCGGTGCCCTCGCACAATTTCTTGGCTGCGACGTGTAGCTCTCCCAGCAGGTCTACCCACCTGCACACCTCCACCACTGCAGTTGCCACCCGAGCTTACCTAGCTCCTCACCCTAACCTAACTAACTGGGGAAGGCCCCTCCTGGCTCTGTCACCCCACTCGGTGCCCTCTGGCACTGGGCTACCCGGGTCCATCCTCCGGATCCTCGGGCCCCATCCACAACAACTACTACCGGCTCCCAGAGCCCACCTGCGGCCTCACCTGGCCGACATCCTCACAGTGGTGGAGTGCCCAAACCAACTACACACACTAACAGGCTACACGCCCAGCCATTTCCACAACACTAATGCACCCATCCAATCACCATTCTTCCACCCGCACCACAGATGCCAATATCCAACCACAATTTACCTATACCCTCTACCTAACACTTACACTACCCGCCCCGGGTATTCGTGATGGGGGTCCACTCTTCCCCCATTCACACCTTCGCACCATCCACTCCACTCCATTGTTTCCACCATGCTCACTCCACGACCATCCATTCCAATACTCCATTTATTCCACACTACCATTCTCCATACCTGTTGTTGCACACCTGTGCACTCACACCTGGTGCCACCTGCACCCTCCTCCTCTTCCTGGACCATTGGGTCAGCACAATACACAATCACCTTCACTCACTCATACACTGCTCCACACACCTGTTCAGTTGCACACCTGTGCAATCACACCTGTTCAATCGTCAAACACACGGCATCATCTCATCTAACTACTCCCCTCTGAAACTTGCGCTTCCCAGTCACCCCTTTAAACTATTGCGCTCCCACGTCATTATCATCCACACTAAACTACCTGCGTCCCCACTACAGGTATCCTTGTCACTAACTAATCTTATCGTTACCTAATGTCATCTTCTAGGGCCCTACACACAATATCCTAACCCACCCGGGCTAGTTTTCACTGCCATCAACCCCATAAACTAGTGCTCCTTTGCCCCCCCGTATGTGAGGGATGACAGAGTTGCCATCCCACCACATCGGGGAGGTCCTACTATCAATTTGGCACACCAAATTTCAGCCAATCAAAAATTTTGCCAATCATCTGCCAATCACTGTACCATCATCAAATTTTGCTTTTTTTCTAATTTCGGGGCCAAAACACTATCCTCATCACCCGTCTACTTATTAGATCCTCTCGGTGCGCCAATTCACTTCCACAGCCCGGCTTCGTACAGCCGAGCAATGAACGCGGGTTCTTTGGTGCCGGCGGCTGGATGCGTCCGGCACTCGGTGCAGGGACGGGGGCTTACCCGTGCCGAGATCCCACGCACCACCTCGGCGTGGAGCCATCCAATTGCCCGATCTCGACCTGCCGGAACGTCTCAATAAAAAGTGGTCGCCATGACGACCCTTCCTAACGAGCTGCCCGCTCCGCCTAGTGGAGCACGGACGCGGCCGTTCCAAGCGAGGCCCAGCGTGGATCGCGTTCGGCGGTCCTTTCGAACCCGCCGTGACTCGGATCCCCGCTGGTTCTCGCGGCACGCGAAGCCCGGCACGCACCGAGGGCCCGATTCAGCTAAAAGTCGCTCTAACCGCTAACCCGGTTACCGTCGATGCCTCACCTGCATGCTTACACGCATACGCTACCCCTTTCTTGCTCATACCTCCAGCTGTTCCCATGCTCCTCGTACCTTTCCTTACACACCTCGGTACACTCATTCCGCTCACAGACTTGGTCACACACCTGACCACCGAGCACCTTGGCACACATTCGTCGCTCGCACACCTCACCAACACACCTCTTCGCGCCCCTTCCTCGGTCACCTCCTCTGTGACAATTACAGGTGTGCTCTTACTCGCACACCCAACCACGTGCCTCACGACCAACTCAAGTGTGCATTCCCACACACGCTCTACCATTCCAGGTGTGCATCCTTCCATTCCAGGTGTACATCCTCGCTCACCTGTCACATCTAACTCACGCTCCGTGCCACTCTCACTACTCTCACCACCACTCTTGACAACGCACTCACCCTTACTCTCGACAGCGCACTCTTTCCTCATGCACCTGTCCGTTACACACCTTTCTCGCGCATCCTCTCCCGTTACATCCTCTGTAACACTCACCACAGGTGTGCATCCTTCCATACTTTTGACAGCGCACTCTTTCCTCATGCACCCGTCCGTTACACACCTTTCTCGCGCATCCTCTTGCGCACACTCTCCCGTTACTTCCTCCGTAACACTTACCACACCGCGCTTCCATGTACCCCCTCGCACACGCGCTACGACCGACTCACTCTCGACAGCACACTCACTGGTCGGCGCGCACTTTTTCCTCACACACCCCATGGTCGGACATTCTCGCACCCCTCTTTTTTTGCACACCAGACCTGTCGCACACTTCACCAACGGCCTTTCACGAACACCCGGATCCAAACCAATCCCCAAGCCGACTGAAGCTTTCCTCACATCATATACATTGCCGAATATTTCGCCACTCACCTTGGCACCTCGTCTCCGCACCTCTTTTGCCACCTGCAAACTCTTTATTTGGTTAGTGAGCAGCACATCATGAGTTCAGCACCGACCTTGTACATATTCCATCACCTCCTCCTGTATTTCTCTCTTAGTTTCTGTCCGTCTCTTCTTAATTTCACTCACCTCTTCTCCCACCTCCTCTAATTTTTCCTTTACTTCCTTCATCTCCCTGTGCGCCCCCTCTATCTCTTCCTCTAACGCCACTTTAACCGTTTCTATGTGCATCCTCACCTCTCGGTCCTTCGTCTCCATTACTTCTGTCACCTCCTCCAACTTCTTCGTCAACCCCTCATGTACCATCTGACATTCCTTTTGTGTCGCTATTAATTCGTTCTTAATGTCCTTTTGTGTCGCTTTTAAACCCCCGATGATTGCAGTGTTCTTTTCCACTTGGTCCGCTAGTTCCCTTTGTCCTACTGTCAGCTGCTCTACTCCCTTTGTCAGACCCTCTATGCCCCCCTGTAACCTAGCCGTATTATTCCTCACCTCTTTCTCCATACGCTTCTCACCTCGCTTTACCTCCTCGCGTAGCCCCGAAACCTCCTCACTTACACCTCGTCGTATCCCCTCTTTCATCTCCTCCATCTCTTTTGTAGATGCCACCCTCATCTGTCCCAATTCATCCCTCTGAGCATCCAGTTTACTTTCTAACCCGATTTGCACCTCCTCTATCTGGTTCCCCATTCGTTTGATTTCCCGGGCAGATTGTTCCCCTATTTCCCGCAATGTGTCCTCCATCCTATTTTCTAACCCCATTAACCCATTTTTCACCTCTTTTATCCCGTTGTCTAACCCCTCAAAATTATTGTCTAACTTCCCAAATTTCTTGTCTAACCCCTCACCGGTACCCCTCGCTTCGTCCCTCATTGCCCCCATTTGGCCCTCTAATCGCTCACTATCAGCCCTCATTGCTCCCAATTGGTTTCCCAAGTCATTCCTCAGGTCTTCACTTGTCTGGACCATGAGCGCCTTTATTTGTTCCATAAATAGGCCCCAATCCATCGGCGGCGCTGCTACGGTCACGGGCGCGGCAAAATTTGGCGCCACAATAACCATGTGCGCGAGGCCGCCATTTTGTGCGTCTGATACTCCCTCAACCGCCTCCTCATTGCTCCCCTCCATTTGATCCTAGGTTACTCCTAACCCCTCCTCTAGCTCACCCACCGGCATCCGATCGCCTTGACCAGCCATGGCGCGATTTCAAAATTCGGGTTTTCCTTTACAACAACACAAATTTCCAGCACTTTGTAATTTTGAGCGCGTTAAGCGCGCTTCGGGCCTCGTATCCCACTCCTGACACCAATTGTTGCGGGTCGCGGACAAGATGTTATTTTGACCGAGCGGTTGGTATGACCGCGACCGAACAGTTATTCCCCGACTAGAACCCGATTCCACCCAAACTTTGGCCGTATCGCACCGCAGCTGCCCAATCTGGAAAACTCTAAAACGACCGAATGCAAAGAGGAAAAGGAATAAGACGAGAAGACGTTCAGAAGAGTAATTGGATTTATTATTTACACATATAAGTAGGAAGCAAAAAGAAAGCAGTCACGTTTATTTACAACACATAAGACGCAGGTGACACAGTGCAATCTTTAGCTTATACAGACTTAATTACCTACCCAGGACAGAACAAACGAAGACGACTCACACGGGGAATGATGACAGGAATTGGCTGGAAGGAGAGGAAAGTCCACTGGGTCCGGCAGCACGATCCGCACGTTGGGCAGCCGCCGTTCCTTCGCGGCCCTGCTCCGAACTGCCGTCCAGGTCCCTAAGCGGTTGGCGAGCGTTGTTGCTGCTGCTGCTGTAGAAGCTGCCGCTCGCGAGCAAGGTGACGAATAGCAGGCTTGGTGCTTCCTTGAATGATCTCTGCTTGTTGGACCTCACAACTCAGCTCTTTCTTGGACCCTCTCTCTTCTCAGCTCATCTGCCTTGGACCTCCTCTCGTCTCAACGGCTTGGGCTCCCTCTCGTCTGCCTGTAAAAGCTCATCTCCTTGGACACGCCCTGCCTGCGGGTTATATAGGCCCCGCCCCTCAACCTTCGCGAACCTCCTCGATGTTTCTCTCCACACCCTCTCCAAGTCCAACCCCTTGTTCGTGGTTGGTTGAGTGGGGCTGACTCACTCCTCCCCTCTATGACGAGGTGGGGACCCGCCTTTCTTCCACAACCCTGCCTCGTGGTCAATGGCGGATGAAGGGAAAACTGCCCAACATGCAGTTGGCAATGCGAATTGCAATTGACGAAAAGGGGGGAATGGAAGTGTTGGGAGTGGGAATGAAGGGAATCTATCTCTTTTCACTGGTGCAATGGAGTATTTCAATTAATGGGAGACACAGCCTTACCCTAAAACACATAATAAGATATAACTATTGAACAGGGGTATTCTATGATTGGCTGTGGTGTGGATGCTTTATGGACTAATTATGGGATGCCCTTTGACCTTTACACAGCTCCGGAGGCAGGAGGCGCAGAATAAACAAGAATAATAATTCACACAATCAAAAAAAATATACAGTCCTCATATCCGCAACAATATCGATATACTCTCTGGAATATAATATTGTGGCGGACACGAAAGCTCACTGGCGTGATGGCATCATTCCGCGCACCAAGTGGGCGTCGGCCACGCCTGAGGGGTAGGCGTGGCCTCGGGATATATACGGGGCATGCAGCCCCGAGCACTCCAGTGCTACAGTAGGGCTCTTTCAATAAAGACTCTTTTGATTTACCGCGTTGTCCGCTTCCTCCTTGGTAAGCAAGTAGCGCGCGTAGCACCGCGCTTCATTTGGTGACCCCGACGTTAGCTCAGCCGTCGCTGACCATCCGAACACGCCATAGCAATGGCAAACAACGCGGTCAATCTCCCTGAGTTCTGGGAGGCCCAAGCCGAGCTCTGGTTCGTGCAGGCCGAAGCCCAGTTTCAGCTTCGGCGCATCACGGGCGACGCGACGCAATACTACCACGTCGTTGCCGCCCTCGGGCCCGGCACAGCCGCCCGGGTCGTGTCTGTCCTGAGGAACCCGCCGGACGACCACAGGTACGAGGCGATCAAGCGTCTCCTCCTCGCCACGTTCGGCCTCACGGTGGACGCACGGGCCGACCGCCTCCTGGACCTCCCCGGGCTTGGCGACACGCGACCGTCGGTCCGAATGGACCGTATGCTGTCGCTGCTGGGTGACGGTACCCCGGATTTTCTATTCCGAGCGCTATTTCGACTCCAGCTGCCAGCACGAGTACGCCTCACGTTGGCCAGTTCCATTATAACGGAACCCCCAGCTCTCGCTGCCGAGGCCGACAAGTTCTTCGCGGCTTCAGACACACTGGTGAATTTCGGTGTGGCCATCGCGGCTCCCGGGGCTGCGGCGGCTGCGGCTGCGCGCCCCTACTCCGAGCCCGAAACTGCTGCGGGTGACCACCCCTACTACGCGACGCACCGCGTGGCCGCTGAACCTCCTGCGGGTGACCACCCCTACTCCGAGGGGCGCCTCGTGGCGGCCGCCACGCCACGCCCACCTCCGCCGCCGCGGAAGAAACCGCAAGCCTGGTGCCGGTTTCACACCAAGTTCGGCCACGAGGCTCGGCAGTGTCGCCCGCCATGCTCATTCGGCAGGTCGGGACATGCCCGGGCCGGCCCTCGGTAGTGGCACTGAGCACCGGCCGTTCAAACAGCCTACTGTTCATAACGGACACCTTGTCCGGGCGCCGTTACCTGTGCGACACGGGAGCGCAGGTGAGTGTCGTTCCCGCCGGTACGTCCGACAAGCAAACCACGGGCCGGGGCCCCGCGCTGCTTGCGGCCAACGGTACGTCCATAAGCACATACGGAAAACGCTGCCTCTCTCTGCAGTTCGGAGGGCAGGTTTTCCGGTGGTCGTTCGTCACTGCCGACGTGCCCATGGCATTGCTTGGCGCGGACTTCCTGTGTGCAAATGGGCTGTTGGTGGACGTAAAGCACAGAAGGCTCGTCCAGGCCGAGATGTTCAGCTCGCTCGCTTGCGCGCTGCCCAGCTCGTTGAGCAGCTCACGGAGCGGCTCATCGAGCGGCTCGCCGAGCGGCTTGCTGAGCGGTTCGGTTCCAGCCAGGTTGATCTGTATGCTTCCGGCAGCGGATGAATTCACCCGCCTCCTCGCCAGCTTCCCGGCCCTCACGCGGCCCACTTTCTCGGCGGGGGCCGTCAAGCACGGGGTGGAACACCACATCCCCACCGCCGGGCCACCGGTCTACGCCCGGGCACGCCGCCTCGAGCCGACGAAGCTCACGGTAGCTAAAGCGGAGTTCGCTATGCTGGAGCGGCTCGGCATCGTGCGGCGCTCCGAGAGTGCTTGGGCGTAGCCGCTCCACATCGTGCCAAAGCCCGGCGGGGGATGGCGACCGTGCGGGGACTACTGGCGCCTCAACGACGCCACCACCCCCGACCGCTACCCCGTCCCCCACATTCAGGACCTCTCCACCCGGTTGGCGGGCATGTCCTTCTTTTCAAAGGTGGACCTCATACGTGGCTACCATCAGGTTCCCGTCAGGCCGGAGGACATCCCGAAGACGGCCGTCATCACGCCATTCGGACTTTTCGAATTTCTTCGGATGCCCTTCGGGTTGAGGAATGCGGCTCACGCGTTCCAGCGACTAATGGACAGCGTCTTGCGTGACTTGGATTTCGTGTACGTCTACCTGGACGACATCCTCGTCGCCAGCGCATCCAGCGAAGAGCACCTCCACCATCTCCGCACACTCTTCGAACGCCTGGGCCAGCATGGCCTCATCGTGAACCCCGCCAAGTGCCGGTTCGGCGTCGCCGAAATCGACTTTTTGGGGCACCGCGTCATCAGGCACGGGGCCGTCCCCCTACCGGCCAAGGTGGAGGCGGTGAAGGGGTTTCCGCACCCCCGCACGATCAAGGGGCTCCAGGAGTTCCTGGGCATGGTAAACTTTTACCATCGGTTCCTGCCCCGCATCGCCCAGCTCCTGCGCCCCCTGCACGAGGCCTTCCGAGGGAAGACGGGCAAAGGTGACGTTACCTGGACCGAGCAGATGGACGCGACGTTCGTGGACGCGAAGCTCGCCTTGGCTAACGCCACCATGCTCGCGCACCCGGCGCCCGATGCACCGATCACCCTCACCACCGACGCCTCGGACTACGCGGTGGGCGCAGTGCACGAGCAAAGGGTGCGTGGTGCCTGGCAACCGCTGGCGTTCTTCAGCCGGCAGCTTCGCCCGCCCGAACGCCGTTATAGTACCTTCGACCGCGAGTTGCTCGGGCTTCACCTGGCGGTCAGGCACTTCCGCCATCTGCTCGAGGGCCGTGCGTTCACGGCCTTCGTCGACCACAAGCCACTGGTCTTCACGATGGGCAAGGTCACCGAGCCGTGGTCGGCCCCGCAGCAGCGTCACCTCTCGGCCGTGTCCGAATATACGTCGGACATCCGGCACGTCGCGGGGAAGGACAACCCGGTGGCGGATTGCCTTTCCCGGTCCGTCGCCCACGCAGTCCACCTCGGCATCAACTATGCCCGGATGGCGGCGGACCAGGCCGCCGACCCCGGCGTCCAGGCCTTGCGGACCGCCGTCACAGGCCTCCGCGTCACCAAGGTGCCGTTCGACGGTGCGGGCACGGCCTTCTTGTGCGACGTCTCCCTCGGGCGGCCTCGCCCCATCGTGCCCGCGGGCTGGCAGCGCCAGGTTTTTGACGCCATCCACGGCCTGTCCCACCCGGGCACGAGGGCCTCCCAGAGGTTGGTCGCCAACAAGTTTGTCTGGCACGGCCTCCGGAAGGCCGTCCGCGGCTGGACCAGGACGTGCCTTGCGTGCCAGCGCGCGAAGGTGCACCGACACACCCAGGCCCCATTTACGGTGCTGGAACGTAGGTTCGACCACGTTCACGTGGACCTGGTGGGACCTCTGCCCCCCTCGCGGGGTTTCACCCATGTCCTCACAATGGTGGACCGCACCACCCGGTGGCCAGAGGCCGTGCCTTTGGCGGCGACGACGGCGGCGGACGTCACGCAGGCGTTCATCACCACCTGGGTCACCCGGTTCGGCACCCCCTCAGACATCTCGTCCGTCCGAGGCCCCCAGTTCACCTCGGAGCTCTGGGGGGCGGTCGCGTGGGGGCTCGGGGTCCAGCTGCACCGAACCACGGCCTACCACCCCCAGGCCAACGGCCTGTGCGAGCGCTTCCACCGCTTGTTGAAGGCCGTGCTCCGGCCCACCCTCCGTGACGGCGGCTGGGTCGACAGGCTCCCCTGGGTCCTGCTGGTCCTCCGGACGGCACCCAAGGACGACCTGCGTGCATCCGCGGCGGAGGTGGTCTTCGGACAACCGCTGCGGGTGCCGGGCGAGTTCCTCCCCGATCCCACGGCACCATGGTCCGCGGTGCAGGAGCGCTCCGCGCTGCAGGAGACCGCCCAGAGTTTCACCCCGTTGCCGACGGCGCACCACGGGCACCCACCTACGCACGTCGCCCCGGAGCTTCGCACCGCGGAGTACACCTTCGTCCCGCACGACGCCCACCGGACACCACTGCGGCCCCCGTACGACGGGCCTTTCCGCGTGCTGGAGACCGGGGTGAAACATTTCACCTTCGACATCGGCGGTACTCCTGACCGCGTCTCCGTGGACCGCCTCAAGCTGGCCCAACTCGACGTGGACCATCCACCGCCGGTGGCTCGGCCCCCGCGTCGGGGCCGCCCGCCTGCGGGCGGACCCCCGGCACCGCCCAGCCCCGCCGGCACGCCACCCCCCGGTCCTGCACCCATCCCGGGTGCAGCCGGCGGCATTCCAGCGGGCATCCCTGCACCCCGGACGCCGCCAGTCGCCAGAGGGCGCTTCGGCCGGGTCATCCGTTTGCCTCGCAAACTGACCCTCCAGGTGCGCTGGAATTCTGGGGGGGGGGTGGGGGGGGGCACGTGTGGCGGACACGAAAGCTCACTGGCGTGATGGCATCATTCCGCGCACCAAGGGGGCGTCGGCCACGCCCGAGGGGTAGGCGTGGCCTCGGGATATATACGGGGCACGCAGCCCCGAGCGGCGAGCACTCCAGTGCTACAGTAGGGCTCTTTCAATAAAGACTCTTTTGATTTACCGCGTTGTCCGCTTCCTCCTTGGTAAGCAAGTAGCGCGCGTAGCACCGCGCTTCAATATATCTATATACTGTATGTAATATATCTATATCTAATTTAGCAACCTATCAATCTATATATAAATATAACTAAAATAACAAATATCTCTGTCTCTCAATAATCCTCGCAAATATCTCTCAGCAAACAACCCAAATCTTCATAAACTGGCCACAAACATTTGAACGTTCCCGGTCCTTTTTAAAGGATTTTGCCAATCAAAACGCCCATCATGTGGCGTCTCGAAACAGTTCGAACTTGGGTGTCGAAATTGCCATCCCGAGGTTGTGGTTCAGGTCCGAATCCAGATCAGTGGGATACAAAACGTAAACTGTTCATCCTGGCTGAGGTATGCTCTCTACCGAGTGTCGTTTTAGTTTCCTATGCGATACCTTGGACCCTAGACCAACATGTCCCTTAGATGGGCGTTAAACTGTCGTCCCGTCTGCTGGCATTAGTTGGTGGATGTTAAAGGTGCCACTCGGTAGAAATGGAAACGTTTCCTCCATATCTCGCGAGACTTCCTGCTGCTTAGCGTTTCCGAATAGGGATATCGCGAGACTTCCTGCTGCTTAGCGTTTCCTAATAGGGATATCGCGAGACTTCCTGCTGCTCGTGCTGAGGCAGCTGAGCACTTCTTATTTAAGATCTCGCGAGACTTGCTGCTCCAAAGAAGGATCTCGCAGTGACGTCACATTATTGTCCAGACAATAACATCCTTTGATCGTGAAAGTTATTTTAATCTTGAGTCATGACATTTTGCGCCGCGCCTGATTGTAAGCATTCCACAAAGTGTGTGGGACGCCTCGTTGGGATTTCTTGGCATAAATTCCCGTTAAAGAAGCATTCCTTACTGCAGCAATGGATGGAAACCGTGGACGCCGAACGAACGTTCCCGCCTTTGTTCGGACCATTTCACGAGCGATTGCTTTGAGGAGACCGTGAGTGAGAAATGACCAAGCTGGGCATGGGCCGCACTGTGAATGCGGGGACCTGTTGAGGCGGACGGCGTTTGAAAGCGAACGCGGTGCCCACCATGTTTACTCACCAGATACCATTACCTGGTACCTTGGAATCGAGCGAGCGGCGGCAAACGTCTGAACACTCTCAAAGGGAAGGAAACCGAAATGAGGTGTGTTGGTGTTGTTTCCTGTTCGGGGGACGCGTCTCCTGGACTACCCGTTCCACTTTCCCACCACTGCATGTCCACGAACAGACCTTCCTCTGCCCACCGCCTTACCGACCTGCCTCCACCCCCTTACCGACCTTCCTCCACCGCCTTACCGACCTTCCTCCACCCCCTTACCGACCTTCCTCCACCCCCTTACCGACCTTCCTCCACCCCCTTACCGACCTTCCTCCACCCCCTTACCGACCTTCCTCCACCTCCTTACCGACCTTCCTCCACCGCCTTACCGACCTTCCTCCACCTCCTTACCGACCTTCCTCCACCGCCTTACCGACCTTCCTCCACCGCCTTACCGACCTTCCTCCACCCCCTTGCCGACCTTCCTCCACCCCCTTGCCGACCTTCCTCCACCCCCTTGCCGACCTTCCTCCACCCCCTTGCCGACCTTCCTCCACCCCCTTGCCGACCTTCCTCCACCGCCTTGCCGACCTTCCTCCACCGCCTTGCCGACCTTCCTCCACCGCCTTGCCGACCTTCCTCCACCGCCTTGCCGACCTTCCTCTACCGCCTTGCCGACCTTCCTCCACCCCCTTGCCGACCTTCCTCCACCCCCTTGCCGACCTTCCTCCACCCCCTTGCCGACCTTCCTCCACCCCCTTGCCGACCTTCCTCCACCGCCTTGCCGACCTTCCTCCACCGCCTTGCCGACCTTCCTCCACCGCCTTGCCGACCTTCCTCCACCGCCTTGCCGACCTTCCTCCACCGCCTTGCCGACCTTCCTCCACCGCCTTGCCGACCTTCCTCCACCGCCTTGCCGACCTTCCTCCACCGCCTTGCCGACCTTCCTCCACCGCCTTGCCGACCTTCCTCCACCGCCTTTTTTTTTCTTTTTTTTTTTTTTTTTTTTTGTATACAAGATCGAGGCTCGTGAAAGAGCGAAAATTAATCACACAGAAAGACAAACAGACACATAAAACAAATAACATCGGGAGCGGTAGACAAGATGGGGAGAGAGGGGGAAGGACACAAACACAACATTTGAGAGCAGGGACCGAGAGACATGGAGACATCGAGAGATCTGTGGGAGGGAGAGGGCTTTGGGGGGGAGGCATGTGAAGGGGGGAGGCATGTGAAGGGGGGGAGGCATGTGAAGGGGGGGGGGTGGGAGAGGTATAAACATATGGACACTGCCAGGATTTCCAGGAAATAAGTTGGAATTTCAAACAAGGTGGATCTGGGGTGAATTAGTGGGGGTAGAAAAGATCAAGGTTATGGATGGGGGAAGATAAGAGATGGTGGTGAACAGCTGTTTTAAAGACCTGGAGGGAGGAGAGGGATTGAAGGGAGTGTGGGAGTTTGTTCCACAGGCGGGAGAAAAGAGGAATGAAAGAGTGAAGGTGAGCAGAGAGCCGAGATTTCGGCAGTTTAACCATCAGAGGGTTGCTGGCAGATCTTGTGCGACCTGTAGGAATATTTGGGGGACAGAGCACGGAGAGAGCTGGGGGAGCAAGGCCGGAGAGGAGTCGGTAGAAGACAGAAAGACCACCTACCTGCCTGCGGTGAGTGAGTGAAAGGCCCTCAGAGATAGCTTCATCGCGGGAGATTCCAATGATTTTGAAAGCTTTGGATTCAACAGCGTGAAGCCGAGCCAGGTGTGAGGCAGGAGCACCAGCCCATAGGGGAGAACAGTATTCCATTGAGCTGCGGATGAAAGCCTTGTATGTGGTGAGGAGCTCAGGTGTGCCGAGGAAGGACTTCGCACGACGGAGGATGCCCAGTCGGCGACTGGCTTTGGAGGCCAGCTTGGAAATGTGGTTTTCCCAAGAAAGATCATGGCAGATAGTGAGACCCAAAAGCTTGAGTGACAGAACTTCTTGGAGAGGATTGTTGAGAAAGTAGATGGGAGGGTTGTCCAGTCGATCTTTTCGGAGAGACATAGTAAGAGAGTGAGATTTGGCAGGATTGAAAGACATGTTCCACTTGTTTGACCAGTCTGTGATTTTGTCCAGGTCTTCAGAGAGTGAGGAGGCTGCAGACTGCCTATCTGAGGGAAGAGGAATGGAGCGGCAGAGAGTGGAGTCATCAGCAAAGAGATAGAGAGGATTTTCCAGAGAGTCAGAGAGATCATTGATAAAGACCAGAAAAAGCACAGGGCCCAGCACACTTCCTTGGGGAACTCCAGCCTGAACAGGAAGGGGAGATGAGAGAAATCCATTCAGGGCCACACGTTGACTACGACCAGAGAGGAAGTCCGCAAGCCATGCATGGAGATTTCCATAGATACCATAGGAGGAGAGTTTGGTGAGCAGAGCTAGGTGCCAGACCGTATCAAAGGCCCTTGATATGTCAAGGGAGACAGCTCTGATTTCCTGTTTGGCATTCAGGACCTCCATCCATTGTTGAGACAGCAGAAGCAGCATGTCCAGAGTAGAGTAACCTGGTCTGAAACCAAATTGATGATCAGAGATCAAGCCATTGGAGAAGAGGAAAGATTTCATATCCGAAGCAATGATGGATTCCATGACTTTGCTGATAATTGGGAGCAGGCTGATTGGTCTGTAGTTGCAAGGATCTGTTTTTGCACCTTCTTTGTGTAAAGCGGTAATGTTAGCTGATTTCCAGGATGCTGGCAGATGACCTTGAGCAAAAGATAGGGTGAAAAGTACAGAGAGAGGGTGAGATAGAGCGGCAGAGCAGGATTTTAGGACCCGTGGGCTGATGCCGTCTGGTCCAGTTGCAGAATCAGAGTCGAGGTTTGACAAAAACTCCTCCACCTTGTCAGGAGAGAAGGACACAGAGTCCAGGAGCATTTGGGTTCGACTGGGAAAGGTGGGAACAGAGAGAGATGGGTTTGGGACTAAGGATTTCGAGGCGAACACAGAGTTGAGGCATTCGGCTTTGTCACGTGCGATGTCAACTGTGTGGCCATTTGAGGTAAGGGAGGGGATGGAGGGGGAACAAACACCAGAAACGGATTTGACCAGACGCCACCAGGATTTGGAGGAAGGAGACAGGTTTGAGAGTTCATTCTTGAGTGAGGAGAGATAGTGCTTCCTGGCACTCCTGAGGGTAGACACACACTTGTTCCGAGCTTGGTGGAAGGAACTGAGATTTCCTTCAGTTGGATTAGCCTTCCAAGAGGCAAAGGCAAGTTGTTTCAGGGCAACTGCCTCACCACAAGATTCAGTGTACCATGGACGGGAGGAAGGGTAAGACAATTGAAGGCGAGATGGGATAAATCTGTGCATGAGAGAGATCAGTTTGCTTTGGAAGAATTCCCAGGAAGAATTGATGTCAGAGGCAGTGGAGATGGGAGACCAATCCAGACGATTGATGGCTGCTTGAAGACCGTCCCAGTCGGCCTGAGTGAAATGCCAGACTCGTCGACGCTGAGGAGGCTCTCTGAGAATGGCCAGAGAGATGTCCACTTTGACAAGCACATGATCAGAAGAACCGATTGGAGCAGAAGAAGAGCAGCAGACATTAGCAGGGAAGTTTGTCATAACCAAGTCTAGAAGAGAAGATACTCCATTGGCTGAGATCCGGGTCGGGAAATTGACAGATTGTGTCAATCCCAGTGAGTCACAGAAGTCCTTTGCTGAGGTGCCATGACTAGTGAGAGAGGAACCCACACCCAACCAGGTGGCATGATGACAGTTGAAGTCACCACATATGAGGAAGAGAGAGTTGGGATGAGTGGATAGAAGTTGGTCCATGTTGTCAGACATTGAAATGTAGATGGAGTCATCACTGTTTGGGGGACGGTACAGAACACATATGAACAAAAGGTGGGAGCGAGAGGAAGCCGTAACCAGAGGTACTCCTGCGGGTGAGGAGGAAAGAGAGCAGTGCAAGGAGAGTGAGGAAGAGAGTTTTTGACAAAGATAGCCACCCCACCACCAGGCCGAGGCTCAGGTCTATCATACCGGAGGAGGGAGTAACCAGGAAGAGATATTAAGGAATCAGAGACATCTTGAAGGAGGAAAGTCTCTGTTAAGCAGATCAAGTCTGGATTGTCAGAAGCAACCTGTATGGAGAGATCAGTCAGGTTTGAGCGAAGGCCCCGGATGTTTGAGGTCCATACCGTTAATGAAGAGAGAGGGGGAGCATCGGGTACAGGACAGGGGAGGGGAGGAGTAGGGTAAGATGAAGGATGAGAGGGGGAGGTAGGGAGAGCAGTTGATAGTGTTTCAGATGTTGCAGAAGAGTTCCAAGAAAGGGAAGGATGAGGAGGATGAAAGGTTTGCTGGTGAAGGGATGCGGCACAGTGAGGGGTTGTTTGAGGGGGGGCAGAGGAAAGTAGAAGGTTTGGGGGGGTGGAGGTATGAGATAGAAGGGAGACGAAGTGGGGAGGAGGCAGCTTGGAGGAGGAGGGGGGAGGAGAGAGAATTGGAGAGGAATGGTATGGGGGGAGAATTGAATGGGAGGGATTGGGGGGAGTTTTGAAGGGGAGGAGTGAGGGGGGAGTTTAGGAGGGGAGGGGCAAGGGGGGAGTTTTGGAGGGAAGGGGAAAGGGGGGAGATCAGGAGTGGAGGGGCAAGGGGGGGGATTAGGAGGGGAGGGGCAAAGGGGAAGTTTAGGAGGGAAGGGCAAGGGGGGAGTTCAGGAGTGGAGGGGCAAGGGGGGAGTTTAAGAGTGGAGGGGCAAGGGGGAAGTTTCGGAGTGTAGGTGCAAGGGGGGGATTTGGATGGGAGGGGCAAGAGGGGAGTTTAGAAAGTGGATGATTAATGAAAGACGAACATTGATAACAAATTGGGTTTGTTGTGATTTTCAAGTTAGCAATCCGGTTCAGGATGATGGAGGAGGGATGGAATGAATGTGAATTTAGACCATGTAGTGAGGGAGACGTATAAGATATTGAATTTCTTTTTTTTGAAGTGGAATGAGTTGGAGAGGAAATTGAGAAAAGCCTTCTAAATAGGAAGAAAAACAGCGTGTTGTAATATACCACTGAATAAAAAACAGAAGGGGAAAGGTTAAACATATTTAAAAATAATTAAACAGAACTATGAACAATCTTATATGCACAAAAATACCAACGGGGGGAGAGCCGAGAGGGACCACCACGAGTCATGTGAACAGGGCAAACGGTGGATGGCAAGGAGATAATGGGGGTGGGGCGAACAGCACACCTGGACAGAAAATACAGGATGAGACAACAGTACACGTGGAGAAAATAAAATAAATGTTTTTGTTTTTTTTTTGTTTTTTTGGTGGGGGGGGGGGTGGGGAATTAGAACGTTAGACAGTATTATGTTCGGGGTAGAAGGGAAAAAACCAAGAGCCAAGCAAAACACACTTAAGTTAACAAAACACCGACGGGGGTACAACTACAAGGCCACACACAAGGGCAGAAAACGATTAATTAATTGCGAGTTACAGGAAATTCAAACCAAAAACTAACTATAATCAAACAATATCACATGGACGATAAAATAACGAATTGAAATTTGACAATCTATCTGGGGAATGGGGGAGAAACACGTGGTCGAAGAACGAACGAACGAATAAGAATGAATAAACGAATGAGCACAGAGAAGGTAGTCTTTTTTTTTTGTTTTTTTTTGAGTTGAGATTTACATAAGGAAGTAGGCTTTGGGGTGGAAAGACTGCGAAAACAGAGAACGAAAGTTATTGGATCACAAACGACAGGCGCTGAGAGAAAAACAAAGCCTCAAGGTTGTACAGTGTACACTGTACAAGACCTCGAGACGACACGAATTAACGCGATTTTCAATACAGGTATGAAAGATTTGCACCGAAAATCTTTGACGGGACAATAAACGTACATACACCATAAAAGAAATACAGTTATAACGAAAATACAAATTGGAACAATGACTTAACTTCGATTTCGATGGAGAGCGTGGAGACCTGCGAAAAAACGAACCGTCGCCAGCAAGACCGGAAACGGAAGTGCCGTCCCGCCTTGCCGACCTTCCTCCACCGCCTTGCCGACCTTCCTCCACCGCCTTGCCGACCTTCCTCCACCGCCTTGCCGACCTTCCTCCACCGCCTTGCCGACCTTCCTCCACCGCCTTGCCGACCTTCCTCCACCGCCTTGCCGACCTTCCTCCACCGCCTTGCCGACCTTCCTCCACCGCCTTGCCGACCTTCCTCCACCCCCTTGCCGACCTTCCTCCACCCCCTTGCCGACCTTCCTCCACCCCCTTGCCGACCTGCCTCCACCCCCTTGCCGACCTTCCTCCACCCTCTTGCCGACCTTCCTCCACCCCTTGCCGACCTTCCTCCACCCCTTGCCGACCTTCCTCCACCGCCTTGCCGACCTTCCTCCACCGCCTTGCCGACCTTCCTCCACCGCCTTGCCGACCTTCCTCCACCGCCTTGCCGACCTTCCTCCACCGCCTTGCCGACCTTCCTCCTCCGCCTTGCCGACCTTCCTCCACCGCCTTGCCGACCTTCCTCCACCGCCTTGCCGACCTTCCTCCACCGCCTTGCCGACCTTCCTCCACCGCCTTGCCGACCTTCCTCCACCGCCTTGCCGACCTTCCTCCACCGCCTTGCCGACCTTCCTCCACCGCCTTGCCGACCTTCCTCCACCGCCTTGCCGACCTTCCTCCACCGCCTTGCCGACCTTCCTCCACCGCCTTGCCGACCTTCCTCCACTGCCTTGCTGACCTTCCTCCACCCCCTTACAGCCCTTCCTCCACTCCCTTATTGACATTCCTCCACTCCCTTACTGCCCTTCCTCCACTCCATTACGGCCTTTCCTCCACCCCTTTATTGATGTTCCTCCACTCCCTTACTGACCTTCCTCCACCCTTACTGACCTTCCTCCACCCCCTTACTGACATTCATCCACCCCCCTTGCTGACCTTCCTCCACTCCCTTACTCGCCCTCCTGTACCCACCCCCTTGCTGGCCTTCCTGTGCCCTGCCCACCCCCTTGCTGGCCTTCCTGTGCCCACCCCCTTTCTGGCCTTCCTGTGCCCACCCCCTTTCTGGCCTTCATGTGCCCACCCCCTTACTGACCTCCCTGTTCCCACCCCCTTACTGACCCTCCTCTGCCCACCCCCTTACTGACCTTCCTCCACCCCCTTGCCGTACCGACTTTCTTCCACCCCCTAACATTACCGTCCTGCCACCTCCCCTCCTTTACCGACCTTCTTCCCCGACGATCCTGAAAATAGCCCTTGGAAAAAAAACTTTGACAACAATAAAACTTTACAAATTCGTCCATGAATCATGGACTTGTACTTGCCCCCTCCCCCCTTACCGAAATGAAGGTGGATACTTTGACACTTGGTAGGACTCCCATCCACCTTCTGAAACCTGAATTATGGAGACCCCGACCAACGAAACACACACGCATGCACACATTTGTGCCGTGTGCAGCGGATTCAGAGTGCACGGTGGCTTTGATGGGACGGAGGGCGGTGCACGTTGCTCCTCATCTGGAACGTGGCCTGGCCTGATGGTTTCCTGGGTTTCTCTGACTTTGTCATGCTCGGAGCGAGGCCCCGGGATTTGGTGACCCCACTTTTAAGCTATGGTATGCCTGCAGGGAGCCGAGGTCCGTGAGATCCAGTGGCATACCGAATACAACAGCTTCGTGGGCTGCTTTGGTGGGGGCGGGCAAGGCGCATGGCTTGATAGGTTTTGCTGACTCTAACCTATCAAGGAGGACACACACGCATGCACAGGAAGGGGGGCCTGAGATATGGCGGACGTGAGTGGAAGGGGGGCCTGAGAAAGATGAGGACCGGTCGCGATTTGCACGTACACTGCATGATTATGGTTTATACACATGTTTTGCTTTGGCATTTTTTGTTTTGTTGTGTTTTGCATGACATCATATGCTGTGTATTGTATGCACTGTGCACACATTATTTTTATGCGTTATATACATATTGTGCACATGTTGTATGCAACATGTTGTACAGTGGTATGATGTGTACACACCTCTTGTGCGTGACATGTTGCACATATTTTGTGCGCCCACACACGCACACATATTAACGGAGGTGGATACTTTTGAGACCCGGTAGATAGCCGTTCCATCTCCTGGGGCCCACCCACGTGTAGGAATAGCAGGCAAAAACAACTTGTGTGTGCGTGTGTATATATATATATATATATATATATATAGTCCGTGGGCTGAGTAGGGTTTACATGCACCCCCCCCCCCCCCCCCCCCACAACTTAACTTCCCGGGTATGTCCATGTACCCCCCACCTTAGGGGTTAGGAAAAACCATGTTAACAGAAAAAAAACTCATTCCCAAGGTACCTCCCACGAATATTTTGATGTTACCCCCCCCCCCCCCCCCCCCCCCCCGTGTCAGTGATTTCCGAAAATTAGGGGTAGGCGAAATTCAAATGGCCATAACTTTTTACCTAGTCATCCTATGGTTGCATATGACCCCTCAAAATGTTTGTCCTGGGACACTCTTTACAATGATGTGTTATATGCAAATGAGGTCACTAATAAGGTCACCAGAGGTCAAAATATGAGGGAATGAGTTTTTTTTCTGTTAACATGGTTTTTCCTAACCCTTAGGGTGGGGGGTACATGGACATACCCGGGAAGTTAAGTTGTGGGGGGGGGGGGGGTGCTTGTAAACCCTACTCAGCCCACGGACTATATATATATATATATATACACACGCACACACATGTACTTCGAGACCTGGGATGGCTCCATTCAACTTTTTGAAACCCGTATTTGGAGATAAGAACCAATGACACATACACCTCATCTCTCTGTCTCTGTCCCCCTTTCCCTGCCCCCCTCTCCCTCTCATCTCCCCCCTTCCCTCCTCTCGTTTTCTCTCTGTCTCTGCCTCTGTTCCCCTTTCCCTCTCACTTCCCCCCTCCCCTCCTCGCTCTCCTGTTCGTTAATTTACTTCGTCATGATCATTGCGTTGAACTATTCATAGAAACAGAGTAGAGGCACATCGAAGACCTAAATGACAGAAGATATGAGGTTAAAGTAGTAATGAAAGAGTCGTGAAATGGAACGGTCACACTGAAAAAGGTTGCCCGTTAACAGACCTGAGCATGCTGAATTCCGCCCAAGGGAAGGCCTTCATTGTTTCAAAGTTTGAGTATCGTGAGGTCGTTAGCTCAACACTGTCATATTATTCAATGAGTCCTTTTAAATTCACGAGGTTGATATCTCGGTACTTGAGTGCATTTGGCCATACACATATTACATATGCTGTTAATTTGTAATTGGTGCTGGGGGTGGGGAGGAAAGACAACTCAGTTGTAACTGAAGTTGTAAGTAACTGAGAAGGAAGTTGAGGAAGCGATAAAATCAATGAAGGGTAGAAAAGCGGGAGGGCCGACGGGAGTTGTGGGAGATATGTTGAAGGCAGCAGGAAGTTGGGGTGTGAAGAGAATGACAGAGATCTGTAATCTGGTGGTGAAAGAAGGCCACATTCCAGTGGATTGGGAACTGAGTACCCTCGTCCCTCTATACAAGGGGAAAGGTGACCCTCTGGAGTGTGGCTCGTACCGAGCGATAAAGTTATTGGAGCATGGAATGAAGGTATTGGAAAGGGTGTTGGAGAGGAGGATAAGGAAGAAAGTGAAGATCGACGAAATGCAGTTTGGATTTATGCCAGGAAGAGGAACGACAGACGTGCTTTTCATTGTGAGGCAGTTGCAGGAGCAGTACATGGAGAAGAGGAAGAAGTTGTTTCTTGGGTTTGATGATCGTGAGAAAGCATTCGATAGGGTTCCACGCAAAGTATTGACATGGGCATTGAGGAAGTTAGGAGTGGAGGAATGGTTGATCAGAGTAGTGATGGCAATGTACAAAAGAGCGCGCACAGCTGCAAGGACGAAGGACTGGAACATTGGTGAGTTTGAGGTGAAGGTGGGAGTGCATCAGGGGTCGGTACTAAGTCCACGACTATTTGTAGCTGTGATGGAGGTGCTGGCTCAGACCGTAAAGGAGGGTTTACCGTGGGAGTTGTTGTATGCAGATGATCTGGTGTTTATTGCGGAAAGTATAGATGGACTGAAGGAAAAGATGAACAAGTGGAAGAAATGTATGGAGACAAAAGGTCTGAAGGTGAATATCAGAAAGACGAAGACGTAGGTGATGGCAAGTGGTAAAGAACTGGGAAGTGGCCCTGTGCTGTGTGTCGGAAGGGTGTCGGAGTGAACTCCATTCAATGTACAATGTGCGCTGAGTGGGTTCATCAAAAATGTAGTGGTCTGAGAGGGTCATGAGCCAGTGTGGCAGCTACATTCAAATGTAAGGTGTGCACAGAGGGAGCTGCAGATGGAGGAAATGTTGAGTTGGATCTTGGAGACAGTGTGAAGCTGGAAGGTGTGAAAACATTTTGCTACCTCGGAGACATGCTGAATGGAGAAGGTGGATCAGACTCGGCAACGGTTGCTAGAGTGAGATGTGCATGGAGAAGTTTCGGGAACTGAGTGGCGTTCTGATGATGAGGGGAGTGTCGTTGAAGCTGAAGGGAAAGGTGTATGCTGCATGTGTGAGAAGTGTTATGATTTATGGGAGCGAGACATGGGTAATGAACGTAGAGCAGCAACGAAGGTTGGAAAGGGTGGAAATGCGAATGGTTCGACGGATGTGCGGAGTATCGTTGAGAGAGAGGAAGACAAATGATGAATTGCGAAAGATGATGGGAATAGAGCCTGTGATTGATGCTGTGAAGAGGAACAGGTTGAGATGGTTTGGTCATGTGTTGAGGAAGGATGAAAGTGACTGGTTGAGAAGAGTGATGGAAATGAATGTAGAAGCGCATGGCTCAGATAGTGGGTACACTTTACTATGCTTGCATGAATTCCCCCAGAAAATAAAAATGAGGTGCCTAGATACAAAACTAATTGTCACATGTGAAGGCAGACACCTTGGTGGACCTGTAGAAACCAGCAATACAAATGATTTTAATTATGATTTTTATAATATGAATATAAGTACGTCAAAAAATGGCCTTTATAATAAAACGAAATGTTACATTTGTGGTCTTTAAAATGTTTTTCTCATTGCATGTGTCGTTCCTGTTGATTATTTTCAATGTAGTTACCCTTAAAATAAAACTGGATGTCACTACTACTATGTGTTGATCATGTTTTGTGTTCAACAGTCAAGTTTCCAATGCGTTGTAGGTCCGCCAGAAAAACAAGATTCGCACATAACGCTTGGTGTCCGTTGCAACAGAGAAAATGGGGGAGCCAAGGCTGATAGTTTCCTTAAATTTCCGTCCCAAATATGGCCTTATTTATTGAAAATAAGTGGGAAAACAAGAAGAGAAAAAGAGGAGGTCAATGTTGTGATCGGAAAATAAAAAATCTGGACAAATAAAATTCTTCGCAATTTTCGTGTCAGCCCCGTCACGTGCGTATCACTCTCTCCTCATCCGAACGATAGATCGCCGTCTTCGGAAAATCATGCTTGTTTACCAAGTTTCCTGCTCGGTGAAAACAGTAAGACCACACACGCGCGCTTGCGAACGATCATTCTCCGGCAAGCTCAGCATTCGCCTGCGTGTCCGTGTCTCCTCACTAGCGTGACGTGCGAATCCGAGTTTACAATTGCGACTTCCGGAGCTCACCGTCGTCCGATCATTCTTCACTTTAACCAGTTGTTGAATGTTTTCAGTTGAATAAAGACCTGCAAGGTAATAATTATTAATCTACTTTATTACCGAAAGGAAAGTTTTGTTAAAACTCTAAAGAAATTGCATGAATTTTTACGATATATTGTGCAGAAGTTCATGGCTTTTGTGTTTAATTTTCCTCATGCCTCTCTTGGTTGGCTCGTGCTGACGCATGTTACGCGCCATTGTGAAGATCAACATCGTCCCCATATTGTTCTCGACTGAGTTTCTCTCATGAAGTACTGCTTTTCATTTTGTGAGGCAAAAATAATTTGTAACAAATAATATCTAGACTTGGTAAAGTAATGGACTAGATGTTAGTGTTAGTTAAATAATAGACAAAAATAATAATAATAGACTAGATGTTAAGATGGTTAAATGCAACAAACTGCAACTTGGTAAAGTTGTTTGGTAAAGTTGTTTGGTAAAGTTGTTTGGTAGAGTTGTTTGGTAAAGTTGTTTGGATAAAGTTGTTTGGTAGAGTTGTTTGGTAGAGTTGTTTGGTAGAGTTGTTTGGTAGGGTTGTTTGGTAAAGTTGTTTGGTAAAGTTGTTTGGTAAAGTTGTTTGGTAGAGTTGTTTGGTAAAGTTGTTTGGTAGAGTTGTTTGGTAGAGTTGTTTGGTAAAGTTGTTTGGTAAAGTTGTTTGGTAAAGTTGTTTGGTAAAGTTGTTTGGTAGAGTTGTTTGGTAAAGTTGTTTGGTAAAGTTGTTTGGTAAAGTTGTTTGGTAGAGTTGTTTGGTAAAGTTGTTTGGTAAAGTTGTTTGGTAGAGTTGTTTGGTAAAGTTGTTTGGTAGAGTTGTTTGGTAGAGTTGTTTGGTAGAGTTGTTTGGTAAAGTTGTTTGGTAAAGTTGTTTGGTAGAGTTGTTTGGTAAAGTTGTTTGGTAGAGTTGTTTGGTAGAGTTGTTTGGTAAAGTTGTTTGGTAGAGTTGTTTGGTAGAGTTGTTTGGTAAAGTTGTTTGGTAGAGTTGTTTGGTAGAGTTGTTTGGTAAAGTTGTTTGGTAGAGTTGTTTGGTAGAGTTGTTTGGTAGAGTTGTTTGGTAAAGTTGTTTGGTAAAGTTGTTTGGTAGAGTTGTTTGGTAAAGTTGTTTGGTAGAGTTGTTTGGTAGAGTTGTTTGGTAAAGTTGTTTGGTAGAGTTGTTTGGTAGAGTTGTTTGGTAAAGTTGTTTGGTAAAGTTGTTTGGTAAAGTTGTTTGGTAGAGTTGTTTGGTAAAGTTGTTTGGTAAAGTTGTTTGGTAGAGTTGTTTGGTAAAGTTGTTTGGTAAAGTTGTTTGGTAGAGTTCTTTGGTAGAGTTCTTTGGTAAAGTTGTTTGGTAAAGTTTGCTTTGCATTATGTTTTGCACTCTGTCAAAGCATCTTTGGGCTTCCTGAAAAGCGCTATATAAAATAAATGCATTATTATTATTATTATTAAAGTTGTTTGCTAAAGTTGTTTGGTAGAGTTCTTTTGTAGAGTTGTTTGGTAAAGTTGTTTGGTAGAGTTCTTTTGTAGAGTTGTTTGGTAAAGTTGTTTGGTAGAGTTGTTTGGTAAAGTTGTTTGGTAAAGTTGTTTGGTAAAGTTGTTTGGTAGAGTTGTTTCAACACCATATGTGAGGTTAAGGTACTGTTATTAATATCTAGCTCATGGTGATGTTGAAATTGGTCATATTAGCCAAAGAATTTCAATTGGGTTAAAGTGTAACATTACAACATCAAGTTTGGTGTCCGAGTTATGTGCACGTCCTCGACACATCTTTTCATGTTTCTGGAAATATATTGACTTTTTAGGGTCCATTAAAATACTTCCAAATGTGTGTGTATTCTCCTCTGTCTTTCTAACAATTTTACACTCATTTTGCTGAACACTTTTCTTTTTTTTTTCTAAGTATGCATATTGTGTGTTGTTGGCCCATGCTGGTGATATGCACATAACGTTGTCCAAATTTCATTTGCCCAAAATTTTGAGACTGAAGCAAATTTAATGAATTTTTTTTTTGAGCATGATGCCCATAGTGATCAAGATTGAGCTTCATATTACATTAAAAAAAAAAACACACACACACTGCAAATAACCGATTAAAGTGGACACCGAGTTATGTGCATATCAATATAAGCCTGTATTGAGTGTGTTGTATGTCTTCGCAAATAACTTTTTAACCGAACATGCTGCAGGTCTGAATTTCTAGATTTAGATACTTAAATACACTTACATTAACATAATAGGTTGCATTTTATATTCCCTTGAACAACATATTTTGCCCTTAATGTAACAATGGGTGTACCCACTATCTGAGCCATGCTCAGAAGGAAGTAGAGGACGGGGAAGACCGAGAAAGACTTGGCTAAAGATGGTGGAAGAAGAAATGCGGGCAAGGGGGTTAACAAGGAGAGATGCAGAAAATAGGGCAAAATGGAGAAGATTGTCATGGGGACCGCAAGGCTAACCCCCGCTCTAGCAGGGAAAATGGCCTTAAAATGCATGTTGTTGTTGTTGTTGTTGTTGTTGTTGTTGTTGTATAGTAAGAGTGTGAGATTTGTCAGGATTGAAAGACATGTTCCACTTGTATGACCAGTCTGTGATTTTGTCCAGGTCTGCAGAGAGTGAGGAGGCTGCAGACTGCCGATCTGAGGGATGAGATATGGAGCAGCAGAGAGTGGAGTCATCAGCAAAGAGATAGAGAGGATTTTCCAGAGCGTCGGAGAGATCATTGATGAAGACCAGAAAAATCACAGGGCCCAGAACACTGCCTTGAGGAACTCCAGCCTGAACAGGAAGATGAGAGAATGATGAGATGAGAATATCTTTCTGACTTTCTGAAGATTTAAAAAAAAGATCATTTCTGATGAATAAGAAGATGAGATGAGAGAATTATATTCAGGGCCACACAGTGACTGTGACCGGAGAGGATGCCCGCAAGCCATGTGTGGATATTTCCATGGATACCATAAGAGGAGAGTTTGGTGACCAGAGCTGGGTGCCAGACCATATCGAAGGCACATGATATGTCAAGGGAGACAGCTCTGATTTCCTGTTTGGCATTGAGGACCTCCATCCATTTTTGAGACAGCAGAAGCAGCAGATGCAGAGTAGAGTGACCTGGTCTGAAACCAAATTTCACCGATTGACTTAAGATTTGAACAGGATTTGCATATCAGGTCACTCAATTGAACCACAGAGATGACATTTCTAGAATTGTCAATTTTCATCCGATTGACTTGAAATTCTAAGGGCATTTGTAGATCAGGTCACTGTATTCAACCACAAAAAAAATTTGAGGTCAAGATAGGCTAAAAAGTCAAGATAGGCCAAAGGTCACATAAGGTCACAAAGGTCCCAGATCCACACGAAGTCAACGTGTGGCCCTGAATGGATTTCTCTCATCTCCCCTGCCTGTTCTGGCTGGAGTTCCTCAAGGCAGTGTTCTGGGCCCTTTGCTTTTTCTGGTCTTCATCAATGATCTCTCCGACTCTCTGAAAAATCCTCTCCATCTCTTTGCTGATGACTCCACTCTCTGCCGCTCCATTCCTCATCCCTCATATCGGCAGTCTGCAGCCTCCTCACTCTCTGCAGACCTGGACAAAATCACAGACTTGTCAAACAAGTGGAACATGTCTTTCAATCCTGACAAATCTCACACTCTTACAATGTCTCTCCGAAAAGACCGACTGGACAACCCTCCCATCTACTTTATCAAAAATCCTCTCCAAGAAGTTCTGTCAGTCAAGCTTTTGGGTCTCACTATCTGCCATGATCTTTCTTGGGAAAACCACATTTCCAAGCTGGCCTCCAAAGTTAGTCGCCGACTGGGCATCCTCCATCGTGCGAAGTCCTTCCTTGGCACACCTGAGCTCCTCACCACATACAGCTTTCATCCGCAGCTCAGTGGAATACTGTTGCCCCTCTGGGCCGGTGCTCCTGCCTCACACCTAGCTCGTCTTCACGCTGTTGAAACCAAAACTTTCAGAATCGTTGGAATCTCCCGCGATGAAGCTAACTCCGAGGGCCTTTCACTCACTTACCGCAGGCAGGTTGGTGGTCTTTCTGTCTTCTACCGACTCCTCTCCGGCCTTGCTCCCCCAGCTCTGTCTGTGCTCTGTCTCCCAAATATTCCTACAGGTCGCACAAGATCTGCCTGCAACCCTCTGATAGTTAAACTGCCAAAATAAAGACTCTCTGCTCACCTTCACTCTTTCATTCCCCTTTTCTCCCGCCTCTGGAACAAACTCCCTCACTCTCTTCAATCCCACTCCTCCCTCCAGGTCTTTAAAACAGCTGTTCACCACCATCTCTTATCTTCCCCTATCCAAAACGTTGATCTTTTCTACCCCCGCTAATTCACCCCAGATCCACTTTTTTGAAATTCCAACTTCTTTCCTGGAAGTCCTTGCAGTGTCCATATGTTTTATAGTTCAATCATTGTTTTCCTGCAAGTTCAATCATTGTTTTCCTCGGGACACATTGTCATAAACAAACAATTAAAGTCCAGTGGTGGATACAGGTCTTTGTGGGGAATTGTGTTGGTGGGGAATTTTTCAGCCTTTGTTTTAGGTCTTTCCCAGGCATGGCCTGGTGTGTTTGTTTATATTATTAGATGGGCGTCGACTCTTGGAAACACCTGAAGGATGTCCCTATGAGCAGACCCTAGACTTGGCATCATACCAAGAGTGTGCTCTTGATGTCACAAAAGCCACATTGGAGAATTAGGGGAAAGAGGGGGTGTCGGCGAATGAATGGGACGGAAGGAAGATTGCCACGAGAGAAACAGCAAATAAATCTGGAAGCTGTTGTGGAAAGCAGACTACACTGCCCACTTTATTTGCCTTTAGTCTGAGGCCACATCCTCGAGTTCACATGAGGACTATGTTGTGGCCCGGTGGAGGCCGGTCACGAACAGACCGCACTACTTGGACACCGAGGTCGATGGAAAATCGTTGCTGTGTTTGTGCGTGTAATTCCTTGTGTTATGAGCGAGCCATTTTGATTGTAAACAAAAGTTGCTGCTGAAACGAGGATTTCCAGGAGTTACTGCCAATTACTGGATTATCCAGGAGTTACAGGATTATAGTTACTCTCCGTGGGTCTACACTGAGTGTAAGGAGTGCCTGTAAGCTCCTGTACATTAAGGAAGGAAATGAGAGCCATTTGGCCCAGCCTTGCTGTGTATCACTCCCGAGTTATTTTTTTGCTGCAGCTTTAAACAACAATAGTGTATTGTTGTTGTTTTACTAAAGTTTAAATAACTTGATCTTCATCAGGTGACCTCTACCTATTCATAATTAATAACTCACCTGGGATGTAACGACTTGTATGTTTCGGTAATAATTAATAAAACCCACCTCTAACGTTTGCCTATCTACATATAATAATGATCTGCAAGTATGAAACACACACAATGCATAACATAGGCCCAGGCATGTCCATCTTAGAATGTCCTTCACACACATGTTTCAAATGGTAGGTGGGCCTTGTTACCTTGTCCCATCCGCTCCCTACCCTTCCTTCCTCCACCCCCAGGCCTGAATACCCATCCGCAACTTGTATCTTCTTTTGTCTGTTCTTTGCCATGCAGGGAAGACCGGGTTCCATTGGGTCCCGAGGACTAAAGGGTATTTTAGGCCCTCCGGGAATGTATGGGCCTACTGGAGTTAAGGGCCACAGAGGGAGCATGGGCCGGCCTGGCCACCATGGAGGCAAAGGTGATTCGGTAAGTTACTACTCAAATTGCAGGTGACGTGGTATGCACCCGGTATGTCCCGTGGCATTTTGATTGGCTATATGGCGCCGATCTGTCAAAACATGGGATAAAACATCATTCACATTATATTATTTACACGATTAAAAAAAAATACAACAAATATGGGACCAAAATACCCACGTTATTCCCAAGAAATACCAACGTTATCACTAAAGTCGTTTTTATTATTAAAAAAAAAAAAATGTCAGCCACTTTTCCACAAGGATGGGAGCAAAATACCCACGTTATACCCACGTTATACCCACGTTATACCCACGAAATACCAACGTTATACCCACGAAATACCGACGTTATCACGAAAGTTGTTTTTATTATTAAAAAAACATCTGTCAGCCATTTTCCACAAGGATTGTGGAAACGCGATGATTGATTACGTCGCTTTGGACATGCCCGATGTTCTCGTCCCATTGGGTTTGTGATCTTGTCCACATGTGGATCTTCCAGTGTTTTCACCATAGTACAGTGTGGAGTGCGAGCCAAGTATTTCATTACCCAGAATGCAGCTGTCACTCAATGGATGCTTGACCTTTTGCTCAATAAAAAGAGCTTTTAAAATCAGCCAAATGCAAATGGAGTTTATAATTTTGTACAACAAAGTTGTTTCAAAAAAATAACCCAATCATGAGGTCAGACCAACCTGAAACGTCTCCATTGGTGGGTTCATGTTAGGTCCCTGAAACGACTCCATTGGCAGCTTCATGCCGAGTCCCTGATACGCCTCCATTGGTGGGTACACGGTTGGTTCCTGAAATGTCTCCATTGGCGGGTCCATGCTGGGTTCCTGAAAGGTCTCCATTGGCGGGTCCATGCTGGGTTCCTGAAACGTGTCCATTGGCGGGTCCATGCTGGGTTCCTGAAACGTGCCCATTGGCGGGTCCATGCTGGGTTCCTGAAACGTCTCCATTGGCGGGTCCACAGTTGGTTCCTGAAACGTGTCCATTGGCGGGTCCATGCTGGGTTCCTGAAACGTGTCCATTGGCGGGTCCATGTTGGGTTCCTGAAACGTGTCCATTGGCGGGTCCATGCTGGGTTCCTGAAACATGTCCATTGGCGGGTCCATGTTGGGTTCCTGAAATGTGTCCATTGGCGGGTCCATGCTGGGTTCCTGATCCGTCTCCATTGGCGGGTCCATGCTGGGTTCCTGAAACATCTCCATTGGCGGGTCCATGCTGGGTTCCTGAAACGTGTCCATTGGTGGGTTCACGCTGGGTCCCTGAAAGGTTGGATGTGAAATGTGAAAGGATGTCAAAGGAAAAATGTACACCTTTGTAAGCTTTATTTAACCTGCTGCCCCTTACTGTATTAGAATGTGAAATGAAAAATGTATACCTTTGTAAGCTTTGTTTAACCTGCTGCTCCTTACTGTAATAGGATGTGAAATGAGAAATGTACACCTTTGTAAGCTTTCATGTACACCTTTGTAATGAGAAATGTACACCTTTGTAAGCTTACTTACGCTCACATTCGGGGTCTGCCTAGCAGGCATGTAAGACATCGGCCATTATAAAGCTCGCAGTGTTAAATGTGGAAAAGTTCCGAGGAGATTGCGGCTGGCTCAATAGCGCAGTGGGCTGTTGACGTGTTGTCAACGGAGGTCCGTGGTTCGAGCCCTGCATTGTCAGAATTCTTTCACACTTAGCCCCTCGCAGGAATTTGATACCTGTTTATAAAAAAATAATATATATATATATATATATATATATATATATATATATATATATATATATACATATATTGTTGCGGTTTTTAGAACTTTCACATGTAAATTTAGTAGTAAATTCCCTTATAAATAACCCCTGTGTACATTTCCCCTTAATTGGCTGTTAATTGAAATAATTGCACCTTAGTTAGTCCACATTGCAACATGTAGGACACCATAGGACCTCTCAGTAGTTATGTCATTAGTATGTGTTTCAGTTAAGGACCTGTTCCCAATAGTTGACTCTCCGTTGCATCAAATCAAATAAGATAGGATCCCTTGAAATATCGCCGTGGCCTCCTAAAAGTGCGAGTAAGGCGGTGTTCGCCGCCGTTGCATTGGGTGTTTACTGGCTCACATCGCCCCAAACTCCATTACGCACAAGGCCAAGGAGAGGGGAGGAGCCGTCAGAGTATGGGCATGGCCCTCACCTCGTCACCAAAGGTGGAGCAAAAGAGCCCTTGCCAGCCAACCAGCGCCGAGGTGAGCAAACAGGCAGGCGTGTCATCGGGTCCGGCGGCTTGATACGGCCAAGGCCAATAAAAGCAAGAGAAGGGACTGCTTACCAGACGATGCATGAGGCAGAGATGCGCAGACGAGCAAGGAGAAGGTACGAGCGGATGAGCTTCGGAGGCACACGAGAAAGGAGCACTGGAGAGACGCATAAGGAGGCTGACGACCGGGATTTTCGCGACTGAACCAAGAACAAGTGCGTGCCCGCGGGACACCAACGGCGTGCCGCGATTCCCGGACCTCCCTGCCGCCCGTTCTGTGGACCGTCTGCCTTCTCATCCCTCCAGCGATTCCTGCCTGCAATTCCCCATTCGTGTACGTGAGTTTGTTCTGTTCGTCTTGTCCCTGGGGTATAAGTTAAGCCTGTATAGTTAAGCATTGCACTGTCTTCTTTTCCTGTATATTGCTTTTATTTCTGCTCTTCCTTTGGTTTTTGTTTCGTTAATAATAAATACCTGTTCCTCCTTATTCTTGGTTTTCATTCTCGTCCGAAGTCTTTGTCTTTTCCCAATTGAGTACCTATGGCGCGATTTCGGCAGAACCGCTTATAATCGGGTTAGTCATTGTTAACGGCCCGCACCGCAGTTCGCTTCGCTCGGCGCAATCTATCCATTACGCTGCGGCTCGGGCGGGAGTATTTCCTCGCGTACCGGAAGGCGCTGGTACTTAGGTCATCGGAAGGATTGGCCTAATACCCTCTTCAGCGCTGACCGGGCGTGACGTCATACCCCCAGGAACGGAGATGGCCAGCTTAACCAGACAAACCTCTGATGGTTAAACTGCCGAAATCTCGGCTCTCTGCTCACCTTCACTCTTTCATTCCTCTTTTCTCCCGCCTCTGGAACAAACTCCCTCACTCCCTTCAATCCCACTCCTCCCTCCAGGTCTTTAAAACAGCTGTTCACCACCATCTCTTATCTTCCCCCATCCAAAACCTTGATCTTTTCTACCCCCGCTAATTCACCCCAGATCCACCTTGTTTGAAATTCCAACTTCTTTCCTGGAAGTCCTGGCAGTGTCCATATGTTTTATACCTCTCCCACCGCCCCCTTCCCATGCCCCCCCCCCCCAAAGCCCTCGCCCTCTCTCAGATCTCTCGATGTCTCCATGTCTCTCGGTCCCTGCTCTCAAATGTTGTGTTTGTGTCCTTCCCCCTCTCTCCCTATCTTGTCTACCGCTCCCGATGTTATATGTTTTATGTGTCGGTTTGTCTTCCTGTGTGATTAATGTTCGCTCTTTCACGAGCCTCGATCTTGTATAAAAAAAAAAAGAAAAAAAAAAGGGAGTGCCGTCGCCCGATTCCGTAACAATATATATATGTATATACATGTGTGTGTGTGTATATATATATATATATATATATATATATATATATATATATATATATATATATATATATTGTTGTGGATATGAGAATGGTGTTTTTTTTTTTGTTGTTGTGTAAATTGTAGTAAAAATATCGCCCTCCTTACTCCAGTGTTGTATAAAGGTCAAAGGGCGTTCCCGTAGTTAATTCCATAAAGCATACACAAAGGACACCATATATCCCTGTTTAGTAGTTTATTTCCTTATTCTGTGTATTAGGTTAAGGCTTTGTCTTCCATTAATTAATACTCCATTGCACCGAATTCAAATAGATAGATCCCCTTTCATTCCCATTCCCAAAACCTCTACTGCCAACTGCATTTGCCGCCATTACGGCGTGGTCAGCTCGGGGAAGAAGGGCGTGCCCGCCCCTCGTCATCAAGGGTGGAGCCAGAGGGCCTGTGCCCACCAATCGGGGCCGAAGCGAGCTCACCGATGGGCGTGTCCTGGAGGCCGGCGGCTTGATCGCCCGAGGCGTTATATAAGCGCGCGCGGAAGCCTTTGAGACAAGTCAATTACAAGAGTTGCGCCAAAGGTTCCAAGAAAGAGTTGCGCCAAAGGTTCCAAGAAAGAGTTGCGCCAGAGGTTCCAAGAAAGAGTTGCGCCAGAGAGGTGCCAAGAAAGAGTTGCACCAGACAGGTGCCAAGCAAGAGTTGCGCCAGAAACGGCAGATGAGTTCAGAGTTCTAAGAGTTGCGCCAGAGACGGCAGACGAGTCGGGACGAGCCCTCGGAGAAAGAAGGCAGACGCGTCCTGAGGTGAGCCAGAGAACCAGCAGCTTTGGCTCCACAAGCCGCGTTGACTCCACCAGGCAGCTTCGACCCGTTACCCCGCGGGAACCAGATTGCGGTGGCATCGGTGGCCGTCGAGGTCCAGCCCGACGTCCCGTGCGGGATCAAGCCCGAACCATCTGCCCCAGCTGAACCTTCCCATTCCTCCTTCCAGCATTCATTCCTGCCATTCCATCCTTCTTGTGTACGTGAGTTTGTTTTGTTTGTCTTGTCCCAGGGAATAAGTTAAACTTGTATAGTTAAGCTAGTATTTTCACTGGCACCTGCTTTTTCCATTTTCCCTGTATATAACCTTGACTGCTCCTTTTGCTTTAGTGTGTGTAAATAATAAATCCTGTTATTCTTCTGTACGTCTTCTTCTTCCTCTTTACATTCGGTCACTTTAGAGGTTTCCATATTGAATATCTGTGGCGCGATTTTGGCTAACGTCCAGGAATCGGGTTAGTCGGGGTAACTGTTAGGGCCGCGGCGCCATCCGCTCGGCAAAACAACATCCTATCCGCGGTCCGTAACAATATATATATATATATATATATATATATATATATATATATATATATAAGGAAAGATTTGCGGTTGGGAGTAGATCCAAATGACTGTATGGTAACATCTCCAACCTTTAATTGAACAAACAATGACTCAACGTTTCGATTAACAACATGTGACAAAGCCACACGCCTCAGTTAATCTTCCTCAAGAGTGATAAAATCATCTCAACATCCCCTTGTATGCAAAGTGGGCGGGGTATATTCAAAGTGGGGTGGGCAAAGCTGGACAGCTAATTAAACCGTATCACACCGCTCTCGTGAACGGAGACGTTGCTGACCAAATTCAAAAATCAAACGCATATTAACGGCTCAAAATAATCCTGAAAGCAATGCTGGATTATAACTCGTGTTTACAAAATCAGGAAGAATCATTACATTTAATTAAAAGTTAAACTTGTAAACAATAAAATTGTAAATTAAATTAAAACTGTAAATATATTAAAGCAAAATTTTTAAAGATAAAATAAAATTGCCATAATATCAAGATCATCACATGTGGTAAAGTAAAGTGCAGTAAAGATCATGCAGTAAAGGGAAATGCGGGAGGGTGGGGGTTATAGGGGGGGATAAAATGGGGGGGGAACCAGAGGGGGGGGTGGAAGCGGAGGGGGGGGGGTGGTTTGGGAGAGGGGTGGTTTGGAGGGAGGGGCGGAGGGGGCAAAACCCTCAGAACAAAATGTAATCGTCTCAGGACAAAATTATGTGGTGGTGAGGTGTTTTAAATTATGTGGTGGTGAGGTGTTTTAAATTATGTGGTGGTGAGGTGTTTTAAATTATGTGGTGGTGAGGTGTAATCGTCCCAGATTTCCAGTCTGCATCTACCCCTCCCCTATGTATGTGCTGAGGGGTTCTTTCTTGAAAATAAAACATGCAACATCAATCTTGAACCTTCAACCTTGAATAAAGTCTTGAGCGATGAACAAATGCATTGTATTTGTGTTTGTAATGTAACTTGTGGGAAAGGCCCCGTTATATGGTGTCATGTGAAAAAGTATAGAAAAGAATGGACATTCCACAGCTTTAGTCAGGTTCACTATGTTAACAAATATAATTTCGTTCAAAATTTTGGGAGATTAGCAAACCTGTACAGTTTTGGAATCATCAGAGCATGGAGAATCCGAAAATCAATGTTGGCATTTGCACAGACACCTGCATGGCCGCCATTTTGGATTTTCAAAATGGCCACCATAAAATACATATTTTGCGCGATCTCGGCTTCTAGTCAACCTGGAAACTTAATTAAATATGCTAATCCTATGTTTTCTGGGTTAAGGAATCCAATAAAGGCCTCAAAATAGTGCTCAGGATTATGGAAAAGCGACAAACAAAGGTAATTGAAAACCATTGTCTTTATATTTGTGATATAACTGTATCACATAATACATGATATTGCAAGTCCTTTGAAGTTATAGGTTTGGGTTTATATAGCAAGAAAGCAGCCTTGTTAGTATCAGATTGAACTATAAGTCCTATACACAGGATCTACGAGGTCTACACCGTTCAGGAATATGCTTTTACAGATCTTCATCACTGTCCTGAGGGTCATTTTCGCAAAGGTGTTTACGCAAATGCCAACATTAATTTTTGGATTCCTCATGCTCTGAGTATTCCAGAAATGTATAGTTTTGCTAATCTCACAAAATTTTGAACGGAAAAACACAGTGAACCTGACGACTTGTAGAAAATGCCAAACGATACAAAATAAGGGGCATTCAAGAAATCTAGTGTGCATGCTGGACTCCCCTTGTGTTCTGCGGAGGAACCAAGTAATGCTGTAAAAAAGTTCATATCAAGGGGCACCAATATCTGGCAAATAAAATACATTTACCTTCAAGCAGGTGTATGAATCAAATTGGCGCTCCTGGAGTTGCATATTGTTTGCGTCAATTCCGTCCAGTCTCGCAAAAATCAACTCGGTCATCTGAACTCGGCTTGAATTCTCAAAATCCCGAACCCGGCGACTGCCTCGTGAAAATAAAATGCCACACGTCACTTCGAGCACGATCCCAGCCGCTCGTCACCACCGTGAAGTCCTTACGAGGTCGCGGCGTCGCAAATCGAGGGATTCCGGCACAGCAAACGTCCAAGCAACGGGTTCATCCCGAATGTGACGGTTATTTCCGAATGTGACGGTTATTTCCGAATTGACGGTTTATTCCCGGAAGTGACGATACAGGTGAACGCCCTGGATGCCAAATCACTGAATTCAAGATATAGTGTAGGCTGCTATGTCTTCAAAATGGCTGTCGTGTTTTTTTTTTGTTAAAAGCAAAATTCCACTTGATTCCTTGTCTTTGGGGTGTCACATGTTCGAAAAAATAGGTTGTTAATTTTTTTAAACGGATTAAGGGTGTCAAATCCAAGATGGCCGCCAAAATATATAAATTCCATTAAAACTGGTATTCTGAACACAGTATGAGGTCCAAATTAATGATAATACCCATAATTTCAATACCAAGGAGTTCAAAAACAATTAATTTCAATATGGCAGTCAAATTCAAAATATCAAGCTGATCTTACTGAAGCTCTTATCAAGTACTTCTTTGCTCATGACCACCTGAACTACGCACGTTTGCTCCCTTTGTACCTGTCAACAATGCAGCAAACAGAACAAGTTTTTCCAGATGTCTGGGCAGAACTCCTGAAAGGAAATTTCTGTGTGACGAAGGGGATTGCTGCATTCACTTCAATAGGTCCAGATCACGGAATTGAGCAGGAGAACCGCAAACTCAAGGTCATTGGAGGCATTACTGGAATAACCCAAATTGAGAGAGAGCTCTAGACCGTTTCTTCCTGATTGCACCTGACTTGTCTAATCTAGTAGAGGAGTTTCAAAGAGAATATGGCATGGAAGGTGCTGATACCAGAGACCAACACCACGAGATCACAGGGGGAAAGTCCACCCGAGTAATGAGAAATTCCGCTAGATTGACAGAGGTATTTGTTGTTCATGGAGACCCATTCGTAACCGATGAGAGTGACCTGTGTAACCTTCTTACCAAGAAAGTAATTGATGAAAAGGTAACAAAGGACATAGTAGACCGCGATGCCATCGGACAACAGTTGTTCCAGACATTTGTCAAAGAACGCCTTACAGAAGGAAAACTTTCAGTGTGGGATCCAATGAAGAGAAAGAACATAGGCACTTTCAAAAGTGCCAACACAGTGAAGAAAGTGAAAGCAGGTGACAAACTCATTAAAGTCAAAGAAGAACGAGGACTCCTACAGAGGTTTATAGTAGCATCAAGAAGCCATCCAGACCTTGATCTAAAGGACTGTATTGGGAAGTATGAATTTGGAATTGTTCCACGTGCCCTTTTCGCTTCGGATGGGTCACTTCTCCTAGCATATGACAAGGCTAAGGTCCTTCATCATCTTGAAGCGCTAGTTACCAAGGAGCAACCTAGCCCAACAGAAGCAACACTAACACTAACACAACACTATCACAAAAGTGGTTTTTCAACACTAACACGTGCAAAAACCTCTCCGATATCTGACCATGGATGAAGTTTTGTTATAACTAGCGTGACCCGGCGCGCTCCGCGTGCCTCACCACACGTCGTTTCAGAGGGGAAGGCATCTTTGGCCATTTTGGTGTCTTTTGGGTTTCATGGTGTTTTGGATCTTCAGGGCCATTTGGGTCTTCAGGGTCTTTTGGATCCTCTGGGCCTTTAAGGGTATTTTGGGTCTTTGAGGTGTTTTGGGTCTTCAGGGACTTTTGGGTCTTTGGTGTCTTCAGAGGCTTTTGAGTCTTAAGGGTCTTCGGTCTCTTTTGTGGTTTGTGAACTTCAGCCCCGCCGGCACGCCGCCCCCCGGTCCTGCACCCATCCCGGGTGCAGCCGGCGGCATTCCAGCGGGCATCCCTGCACCCCGGACGCCGCCAGTCGCCAGAGGGCGCTTCGGCCGGGTCATCCGTTTGCCCCGCAAACTGACCCTCCAGGTGCATGGGAATTCTGGGGGGGGGGGGGGGGGGGGCGCGTGTGGCGGACACGAAAGCTCACTGGCGTGATGGCATCATTCCGCGCACCAAGGGGGCGTCGGCCACGCCCGAGGGGTAGGCGTGGCCTCGGGATATATACGGGGCGCGCAGCCCCGAGCGGCGAGCACTCCAGTGCTACAGTAGGGCTCTTTCAATAAAGACTTGATTTACTGCGTTGTCCGCTTCCTCCTTGGTAAGCAAGTAGCGTGCGTAGCACCGCGCTTCAATATATCTATATACTGTATGTAATATATCTATATCTAATTTAGCAACCTATCAATCTATATTAAACTAAAATAACAAATATCTCTGTCTCTCAATAATCCTCGCAAATATCTCTCAGCAAACAACCCAAAACTCCATAAACTGGCCACAAACATTTGAACGTTCCCGGTCCTTTTTAATAGTGCAGCGGCATAGCAAACCAATTGTGCATTTTGTGATGGAAGCACCAAATTTGGCAGAATGATAGAATATTATATGGAGAACATTTTCAGATATGGAACCACTTTGGAATTCACCCCAATGTGGCCGCCATATTGGATTTCAAAATGGCGGCTTAAAAATCTTTAATTACAAATATTTCTGGTTCTATACCAGCTACAGCCTTGATTTTAGTGTCTGGATGTACAAACTTGAGGTCAAGGAATTGAATGGTTCTACTTAGAAGTTGATTTACTGACGCCATATTGGATTCCAAGATGGCGGCTTCCGAAAATCTGCTGACCGATATCTCTGGTTCTATGCCAGCTAGATACTTGATTCTGGTGTCTAGATGTACATTTCTGAGGTCAATGAATTGAATGGTTGTATTGAAATATGTTTTAATGCACATAAGCAACTGATAATCCCATATTACGTACATTGTATACACACGTTCAGCAAGAGAACTAGCGAGCGTATTGCATCAAGTCATGCCAAGTGTCACAGTTCCAACTCAATGTGAGCAGTCACCATCACAGGCACACAGTGCTGTGCATTTCAGAGCCGCTTTCTTGCACTTGCATCTCCCACTGCAACCGTTTTCGCACCCACAACAGATGAGTTCATAGCAGGATTTGGCAGCTTCTGGTAGTGTTGTCCACAGAGGATCGAACTGTCCGTCATTGTCCACCCACCCCCAGTCGCATGGTGATGGGAGATAGCAGTGTGGGACAAGAGACTGTCCCCAACAATGTCCACCCTGGTAAGTTGCTCTCTTCACGTGTTGTACTAGGGCGGCCTGTGTTGGAGGTATTGCTTCAATGGATCGAGATTTCTTTGCAAAGAGTTTCTTTCTTGCCAGATTCACCTCAGAACATGTGCATGTGCGGTCGTACAGAAGCACTACGTATCTCTCCAGGGTTGCCAGTGTATCCTCAGAGATCTCACTTGGTGCAGATGCCAGGTCCAGGAATGCATTGGTCACTTCTGGAAAAGTTTCCCATACTGCCCATGCTGTTTTCTTGCCACGACCTGCAAAGCTCGAGACGGTATCACACCCTGTGATTGCATGGAAGATTGGCAGTGCCTTGGCTTTGTCTGGTCCCAGGGTAGCAGACAGCTCGTGTGCTGCTATGTAGCGGAAGTTCTTTCCGGTTCCAAGCGCTAACCAGAGTTCGTCCACTACCTCATTAAGCTCCTGGGCCATCCACACAGCGAGAACCACCACATCTGTGTCCACGGTGCGGATGAGTACTCTGCGGTGTCCAGATTTCATAGCAGCTGCTGCGTGGAGCATCATGCGCGTGTCTGCTTCCTCGTGATTGCACGGGGCCAAAGCGGCTGTGTCTGCACATGGTGGTACAGCAATGACCTGTTGGTGTAAGCATGAACAATACCGTGATGTAAATTAAATGTGAATTCCTTTGGTGTAGGTGGTCACGAATAAAACCTGACATGAATCTGCATAACATTTATTAATTTATTTCAGTACATTATTTCAAGTACATAAATACAGGGCAATTATTATTATTATTATTATTATTATTATTATTGTTATTTACTTGGCATCAAACACATGAAATCATACAATATGACATTGCACATATAACAGTAGCCTGTTCATGTACACTCCCCCAAGATGCCAGGAAAGAAAAAAGCAATTCAAGAACACTATGGCCAATAGGCCTTTCTTAACAATTTGAGGGAGTGTACCGTGGACAGCTAAAGATTATATATACAATACAAAATATTATTCCGAATAGATAATACAAATCGGGATTATATAATCAAAATTAAATTATATGAAAAGAATACACATATGTGGGTAAGAATTTACTCTACAACAGCATAAATCAATAATACATTGTATAATATGTACTGAAACCACAGAAGATTGTACACACACTCTATTGAGTTTGAGCTATTGTCACAGACGCCGATGCCGATGACTGACATGCCTGATCTTTGATGCCTGCGCCCTCTAAAATCATGGAGACCATTGTCAGCAGCAGTTGTGGCACAGACTCTTCTTGACATTTGTTTGAGAAGGACCCATTGAAAGGCTGAGATGACTGGAACATATCCTTCCTTATAATCCCTGCAGCTCGTGCCAGGTGCACAACATCACTGTCAATATCATGTTGACATGCCTTGGCTAATGCACTGCCAATGTCTTCCTGAAACACCAGCAGGACATCTCTTCCCTGCCTGTGCTCCTGCAGATCAGGGAAGTGTGCCAGGATACGCTCCTTGAGTCTGGTTGTATGGACTCGTGTTTCCAGCACAACTCCGAACTGTTCCATTCTCATTGTGTAGAGCTTGGTGAGGTCTGCCATCTTGAATACAGGAGCAGTGTCTTCTTCTTTAGCAGTTTCCTCTATGTACGTTACCAGTTCAGCAAGGACTATTGCTGAAATGACATCTACCGTGCTCTGGCTTTGCTCAGCAAGCTTTTTTGCTGCCCTCACGCGGTTGTATAGGGATGTCAAACATTTCTTATGGTACTTGGCCTCTCTTGCGACCATGTCCCCAGCACTCAGTTGGGCTAACAAAGTGGTATCCTGAAGAAACTCTGCAGCCTTGCGAACGTGTTTATCTAGTTCCAATGTCGCTGCTTGATGAAACTCCAAACCAAGCTCTTGCTGGCAGAAGAAGCACAAATTGTCGCATATGCTATCAACACAAGCTGCCTGAGACCTAGTAAGCTTGTACTTATCTGTGATTGTACTGGGGATAGGGCTTCCCTCTGGATGACTTCTCTTCTGTACCCGCTGTAGCTTGGTAGTGTTATATTTCACCCTGCATGACTTGTGCCACTTGGCTTGGTGGGCAGCTAGAGTGGCAGCTATCCCTTGGCCTTCATCCAGTCGTTGCAAGTCCACGTCTTGTGGCAGCTTGCCTAGTTTATTGAATGCTGATAGATTGTCTTCAAGTGTCTTGTATCCAGCACCTGCATCAGTTCTTTTCGTGACAGCAGGACACTGTAGGGACTCTCCTATATCAACTTGACACAGAACACAGAGTTCCCAGTCCAGTGGTGGCGTCTTTGGCGTTGAAGTTACATGCTTGGTAACAAGAACTAACTTGAACTGCTTCGACATGATTGAAACCTGGATGGAGCAAACAAACAAAAAAGTCGTTTAATTAGGGGTTAATCAACGGACCAGCATGTTTTATCTACAGGACAATACACGACCCCCCCTGAAATTTGACACCAAATGACCTCTTTTAGGGGTATTTTTGGCCGAAATTTTCAAATTTTTCACTCCCCAGACCCCTAGATGTTCCCTTGAGCTCAGAATCGCCGCTGTAATGTGTCTACTGATGTTAGAAAAGATATAGGGTGAATGGGGCAATAATTGTGCCTGTAGGATTTGTTTCCGCCACCCCCCCTAAGGGTTACAGATTTTTAAAGCCGCCATTTTGAAATCCAATATGGCGGCGACCTTGGGTGAATTTCAAAGTGGTTCCATATCTGAAAATGTTCTAAATATAACATTCTATCATTGTGCCAAATTTGGTGCTTCCATCACAAAATGCACAATTCTTCTTAAATTTTTGCTATGCCGCTGCACTATAAAGGATTTTGCCAATCAAAACGCCCATCATGTGGCGTCTCGAAACAGTTCGAACTTGGGTGTCGAAATTGCCATCCCGAGGTTGTGGTTCAGGTCCGAATCCAGATCAGTGGGATACAAAACGTAAACTGTTCATCCTGGCGGAGGTATGCTCTCTACCGAGTGTCGTTTTAGTTTCCTATGCGATACCTTGGACCCTAGACCAACATGTCCCTTAGATGGGCGTTAAACTGTCGTCCCGTCTGCTGGCATTAGTTGGTGGATGTTAAAGGTGCCACTCGGTAGAAATGGAAACGTTTCCTCCATATCTCGCGAGACTTCCTGCTGCTTAGCGTTTCCTAATAAGGATATCGCGAGACTTCCTGCTGCTTAGCGTTTCCTAATAGGGATATCGCGAGACTTCCTGCTGCTTAGCGTTTCCTAATAGGGATATCGCGAGACTTCCTGCTGCTCGTGCTGAGGCAGCTGAGCACTTCTTATTTAAGATCTCACGAGACACTGCTGCAAAGAAGGATCTCGCAGTGACGTCACATTATTGTCCAGACAATAACATCCTTTGATGGTGAAAGTTATTTTAATCTTGAGTCATGACATTTTGCGCCGCGCCTGATTGTAAGCATTCCACAAAGTGTGTGGGACGACTCGTTGGGATTTCTTGGCATAAATTCCCGTTAAAGAAGCATTCCTCACTGCAGCAATGGACGGAAACCGTGGACGCCGAACGAACGTGCCCGCCTTTGTTCGGACCATTTCACGAGCGATTGCTTTGAGGAGACCGTGAGTGAGAAGATGACCAAGCTGGGCATGGGCCGCACTGTGATTGTGAACGCGGGGACCTGTCGAGGCGGACGGCGTTTGAAAGCGAACGCGGTGCCCACCATGTTTACTCACCAGATACCATTACCTGGTACCTTGGAATCGAGCGAGCGGCGGCAAACGTCTGAACACTCTCAAAGTGAAGGAAACCGAAATGAGGTGTGTTGGTGTTGTTTCCTGTTCGGGGGACGCGTCTACCGGACTACCCGTTCCACTTTCCCACCACTGCATGTCCACGAACAGACCTTCCTCTGCCCATCGCCTTACTGACCTTCCTCCACCGCCTTACCGACCTTCCTCCACCCCCTTACCGACCTTCCTCCACCCCCTTACCGACCTTCCTCCACCCCCTTACCGACCTTCCTCCACCGCCTTACCGACCTTCCTCCACCCCCTTACTGCCCTTCCTCCACCGTCTTGCTGACTTTCCTACACCTCCTTACTGACCTTCCTCCACCCCCTTACTGCCCTTCCTCCACCCCCTTACTGCCCTTCCTCCACCCCCTTACAGCCCTTCCTCCACTCCCTTATTGACGTTCCTCCACTCCCTTACTGGCCTTCCTCCACTCAATTACGGCCCTTCCTCCACCCCTTTATTGATGTTCCTCCACTCCCTTACTGACCTTCCTCCACCCTTACTGACCTTCCTCCACCCCCTTACTGACCTTCATCCACCCCCCTTGCTGACCTTCCTCCACTCCCTTACTCGCCCTCCTGTACCCACCCCCTTGCTGGCCTTCCTGTGCCCACCCCCTTGCTGGCCTTCCTGTGCCCACCCCCTTGCTGGCCTTCCTGTGCCCACCCCCTTTCTGGCCTTCCTGTGCCCACCCCCTTTCTGGCCTTCCTGTGCCCACCCCCTTTCTGGCCTTCCTGTGCCCACCCCCTTACTGACCTTCCTTTGCCCACCCCCTTACTGACCTTCCTGTTCCCACCCCCTTACTTACCTTCCTGTTCCCACCCCCTTACTGACCCTCCTCTGCCCACCCCCTTACTGACCTTCCTCCACCCCCTTGCCGTACCGACTTTCTTCCACCCCCTTACATTACCGTCCTGCCACCTCCCCTCCTTTACCGACCTTCTTCCCCGACGATCCTGAAAATAGCCCTTGGAAAAAAAACTTTGACAACAATAAAACTTTACAAATTCGTCCATGAGTCATGGACTTGTACTTGCCCCCTCCCCCCTTACCGAAATGAAGGTGGATACTTTGACACTTGGTAGGACTCCCATCCACCTTCTGAAACCTGAATTATGGAGACCCCGACCAACGAAACACACATGCATGCACACATTTGTGCCGTGTGCGGCGGATTCAGAGTGCACGGTGGCTTTGATGGGACGGAGGGCGGTGCACGTTGCTCCTCATCTGGAACGTGGCCTGGCCTGATGGTTTCCTGGGTTTCTCTGACTTTGTCATGCTCGGAGCGAGGCCCCGGGATTTGGTGACCCCACTTTTAAGCTATGGTATGCCTGCAGGGAGCCGAGGTCCGTGAGATCCAGTAGCATACCGAATACAACAGCTTCGTGGGCTGCTTTGGTGGGGTCGGGCAAGGCGCATGGCTTGATAGGTTTTGCTGACTCTAACCTATCAAGGAGGACACACACGCATGCACAGGAAGGGGGGCCTGAGAAAGATGAGGACCGCTCGCGATTTGCATGTACACTGCATGATTATGGTTTATACACATGTTTTGCTTTGCCGTTTTTTGTTTTGTTGTGTTTTGCATGACATCATATGCTGTGTATTGTATGCACTGTGCACACATTTTTATGCGTTATATACATATTGTGCACATGTTGTATGCAACATGTTGTACAGTGGTATGATGTGTACACACATCTTGTGCGTGACATATTGCACATATTTTGTGCGCCCACACACACACACACATATAGTCCGTGGGCTGAGTAGGGTTTACATGCACCCCCCCCCCCCCCACAACTTAACTTTCCGGGTATGTCCATGTACCCCCCACCCTAGGGGTTAGGAAAAACCATGTTAACAGAAAAAAAACTCATTCCCACATAGTTTGACCTCTGGTGACCTCATTAGTGATCTCATTTGCATATAACACATCATTGTAAAGAGTGTCCCAGGACAAACATTTTGAGGGGTCACATGCAACCATAGGATGACTAGGTAAAAAGTTATGGCCATTTGAATTTCGCCTACCCCTAATTTTCGGAAATCACTGACACAGGGGGGGTAACATCAAAATATGCGTGGGAGGTACCTTGGGAATGGGTTTTTTTTCTGTTAACATGGTTTTTCCTAACCCCTAGGGTGGAGGGTACATGGACATACCCGGGAAGTTAAGTTGTGGGGGGGGGGGTGCATGTAAACCCTACTCAGCCCACAGACTAATATTAACGGAGGTGGATACTTTTGAGACACGGTAGATAGCCGTTCCATCTCCTGGGGCCCACCCATGTGTAGGAATAGCAGGCAAAAACAACTTGTGTGTGTGTGTGTGTGTGTATATATATATATTTGTCCGTGGGCTGAGTAGGGTTTACATGCACCCCCCCCCCCCCCACAACTTAACTTCCCGGGTATGTCCATGTACCCCCCACCCTAGGGGTTAGGAAAAACCATGTTAACAGAAAAAAAACTCATTCCCAAGGTACCTCCCACGCATATTTTGATGTTACCCCCCCCCCCCCCCCCTGTGTCAGTGATTTCCGAAAATTAGGGGTAGGCGAAATTCAAATGGCCATAACTTTTTACCTAGTCATCCTATGGTTGCATATGACCCCTCAAAATGTTTGTCCTGGGACACTCTTTACAATGATATGTGTTATATGCAAATGAGGTCACTAATAAGGTCATCAGAGGTCAAAATATGAGGGTATGAGTTTTTTTTCTGTTAACATGGTTTTTCCTAACCCATTTTCCTAACCCATTTCCTAACCCATAACCCTTAACTATATATATATATATACATATATATATATATATATATATATATATATATATATATATATATATATATATATATATATATATATATATATATATATATTGTTGCGGATATGGGATTTGGCCTCCATATCCGCTTGTAAATATTCCCCTATTTCCCCAATCCCCCATTCCCTAGTCCCATTGTCTGTAAACAACACTCTGTAGAACCGACCTTCCCCTTCTTCCCCATTAAATGTCGTGCCCAGGTCCACCGCATCTCACGTAGACAACTTTCGGACATCTTGCTAGTTATTCTTAGTCTATGTCAGTAAAGGACTCGTTTCCATTAATTCTGACTCTTCGTTGCACCAGAATGTGATTGTATGGCACCAGTAGTGAGTTTAGGACCTCCCCCTACCTCCTCCCATCTTCCCCATGAAACAATAACAACAACAACAACTACAACCACAGCGGGGGCGGCGCGGCCGCGGTGCGGGGAGTGTGCGTCCTCACACCGGCTTGGTTAGCCGCCATTGCCATGTGCGCCCACGGGGTTACCACGAAGGGGCTGGCTGTCAGCTCCTCGTCAAGGGCGGAGCCCGGTAACCCCCGCACCCAATAAGAAGCAACGGGCCGATTCCATCTGGGGCGGAGCTAACGAGCCGAGGGCGTGTCACTCCCCGCCGGATATACGCAGCCACTTACCGGACGTGACGTCAGATGCGCCCCGAGCTTGAAGTGAGAAGAACCAGTGGCCACCTCCAGCGCGACGAGACCTCCCGCATCTCTGGACCGGACCGGGTCGATTCTGCCCCTGCGCCAAGGTGCACCTTGAGCCTCGACTACCTGCCCTTCCTTGCCATCAATCCCTGTGTGAGTCAGTTTTGTCCCGTTTATCTGTCGTCTGTCGGGGCTACTATAAGACCGTATTTAAGTGCCTACCTTTCTATGCTGTCTCTCTTGTCCTTGTAATCTAACGTTCCGTAATATTATAACCTCCTCCGGAGGTCTTGAGAACTGAACCCCTGGTGTCGTGTCATTTTAACCCAGCCGTTGTGTCCTTTCCTCAATTGATTTAGCGTCGCGCGACTCGGCCAACGTTCGAGTATAATCGGGTAAACTGTGCAGACGCGGTCATACCAAACCGCTCGGTAAACCAACATCCACAACCGCGTCTGTAACATTTGGTGTCGAGGAGTTGGATTCGGACCTGGGACTAAATTCAGTTAGGCCCAAATTTTGGAACACCAATTGTACCATTAGGGTAACATTTTGGTGTCGGGAAGTGGAATTCGATCCGGAGCGCGTTTCCCGCGCTCGAAATTATAACGGCGAAATTTGATTGTGTTTTACAAAAAAAATAAAAACCCGAATTTTGAAAGTCGCGCTATGGCAGACCAAGACGGCTGGGTTCCGGTGGGGGAGAGTGAGGCAGGGTCGATCCAGGACCAAAATGAGGGACAAGAGGAGAGCGAAGCAGTGAGGGTAGCAGATTCGCAAAATAGCGTCGTCACGCACGAGGGGGCGGGCGCGCGAAATGGCGCCTCGCACATGGCCACGGCGACCGCGCCCGCGACCGTGGTAGCGCCGCCGATGGATTGGGGCCTATTCATGCTGCAAATGCGGGCCCTCATGGAAGAGAACAGGGGGCTGGGAGACCAAATTGGAGCAATGAGGGACGAAACGAGGGCTGATAGTGAGCGAATAAGGGACGAAGCGAGGGCTGATAGTGAGCGAATAAGGGACGAAGCGAGGGCTGATAGTGAGCGATTAGAGGGCCAAATGGGAGCAATGAGGGACGAAGCGAGGGGTTCTGGTGAGGGGTTAGACAAGAAATTTGGGAAGTTAGACAATAATTTTGAGGAGTTAGACAAGAAATTTGGGAAGTTAGACAATAATTTTGAGGGGTTAGACAACGGGATAAAAGAGGTGAGAAATGGGTTAATGGGGGTAGAAAACAGAATGGCCGCTCAAGAGAATCAAATGGAAGGGATGCAAAAGGGGTTAGAGGGGTTAGAAAACAGGATGGAAGGCAAATTGAGGGACATGAGGGACCAAGCGGAGAAGGGAAGTTAAACAAATGGGGCAGCAGATAGAGGGGGTCAGAATGGGGGTAGAGACCAAACTGGATGCTCACAGGGAGGAAATGGAGCAGATGAGGGTGGCATCTGGGCAGGAGATGCAAGTGATGGGAGAGGAGATCAGAAGAGGTGTGAGTGAGGAGGTCGGAGGAGTGCGCGAGGAGGTGAGGCACTGTAAGGAGCGCATGGAGAAGGAGGTGAGAAAGGGGACTGTAAAATTGCAAGGGGGTATAGAGGAGTTGACGCTGGGAGTAGAACAACTGACAGTGGGACAAAAGGAGTTGGGGGACCAGGTAAAGAAGAACACAGCGGTAATAGAGGGTTTAAAATCGACACAGAAGGAGATGAAAAAGGACGTAGGGGTAATTAAAAAAGAGTGTCAGACGGTACATGAGGACTTGACGAGGAAAATGAACAAGGTGGTAGAGGTGATGGAGGTTAAAGAGCGGGAGGTGCGGGAGCACATAGAAAAAAATAAAGTGGAGTTAGAGGAAGAACTTAAAGGGGCGCACGAGGAGATGAAGGAGGTGAAGCAGAAATTAGAAGAAGTGGAAGAAGGGGTGAGCGAAATTAAGAAGCGACGGAGAGAGGATAAGAAAGAGATAAAGGAGGAAGTAAAAGAATTGGTCCAAAGTCTGTGTTCGGATCGTGATGATGTGCTCATTAACCGGATGAGGAATTCGCAGGTGATGGAGGAGAAGCGAAGAGAAAGAGGACTCGGTGTAAGTGGTGACCAATATGGTCGTGCGTATGATGCGCCAGGTGATTTAATAAGCTTGGGGGTCGAGATAGACCCGGATGTTCGTGAGAGGCCAAGAGTGAGGTGTATGGTTGGTCCGGAGGGTATGGAACGAGGGGTGCGAGGTGTGGGTGAGCAAGGTTGTGGTGGTATGGAATGGGTAGCGGGTTGCGGAGGTGTGACCCATGCATCGACACCAACAGTGGTAGTTGTTGGAGGGACCGGGGAGGCACGAGAGCCCCTTGGGGGTAATGTACTGTGGGGGCCCGGCCGGCTCGGCCCCGCGCTGACCCCGCAAGGGGCGACGCACGGGGTCCGGCAGGCGGGCAACGACTCGCATACGAGGTGGTCCCACAAGGTCCCACTCGCGCCGTATGACGGCAAGAGTGATCTACGCGCGTACCTGGCGCAGTTCGACTGTGTGTGTAAGGGCAACGGTTGGGGTGAGGACGAAGGTGGAGTACACCTGGTGGCCGCATTGCGCGGCGGCGGAGGTGCTGACGGCATTACCAGCGGGTGCTCTCACCCTGCCAGCCCTCCGCGACACCCTAATTAATCGATTCGGCATTGAACAGCAGAGCGAGCTTGTTAAAGCTCAGCTCGCGCTGCGAAAACGCAAGCCCCAGGAAGCCATCGGGGAACTTGCCCACGACATTCGCCGCGCAGTGGGGATCGCACATGCCAGCATGGCAGCGGATTCCCGGGAAAGCCTGGCGCTGGACCATTTTATCCAGGCCCTCCCGGACATTGAGCTCCGGCAACAGCTCGCCATGTGGCGCCCGCAGACTCTGAGCCAGGCGGCTGACGCTGCGGCCCGTTGGGAAGCAGCGAGGCCCCTGGCCCGGGGGGGCGAGCGTCTCGCAATGGCGGTCCGCCAGGTGGGACCCCCGATGGAGGGCGGACCCCTTAGGGGGCCCGCCCCCGACGTGAGTCCTGACCTGGCGGGCATGGTCCGGAGGCTGGTGGACCAGCGCCTGGCGGGACCTGGACCATGGCAGGCGGCCCCGGAGGTGGCCCGCGGTGGACCACGAGCGGGTAATCCAATTCGGACCTACAGGGGGGGAAATTTGGAATTCCGGAGACAAGCACCTTACCAGGTGAGGTGCTATACTTGCAACCGTCTGGGTCACCTGGCGCGGCACTGTCGAGCCACGCGCCGGGATGATCCCCGGCGGTTGAGGTCCTCAACTCCGCCCAGGGGGGAGCGGGTTAGCCGACCCCAGACACCCCCCCCCCCGCCAGACCCCGGGAAACTAGAAGGTGTCGGGCACGTAGGGCGGTGTTCGGCAGAAGAGGATGGAGGAGAGCCCTCATTGATGCGACAGGTCATTTATTGTGGCCAAATTGGAACCGGTAGCCTGACAATCAGATGCAAAATTGCCGGCGTGGGGGTAGACGCCGTAGTGGACACAGGAGCTAGCGCCACGATCATCAGCCCTGTGGTCCTTGATTCGAACGCAGGTGGCTGGGATAAGATCCAGCGCCTGCAAAATTATAGTTTGCAACTTGCTACCGGGGTAACGGCCCCGATCATAGGGCGTGGTTCTGTGACCCTCAAGTTAGGGTCGGTAAGGAGGGAGATAGATGTTTGGGTGGCGGAGGTGTGCGACCCATGTTTAATAGGGTTGGATTTTTTGACTGCCAGCGGTTGTAAAATCGACTTGTGCCGGGGGATCCTGCAGGTGGGAGTAGAAGAGCTGCCGTTAGGGGGAGTGAGCACGGCCGAGAGAGTGGAGCTGGAGGCTTCCGAGGCCGTGACCATCCCCCCAAGGGCCGAGGCGATAGTGCCGGCCCGGTGGGCAGCTCGCCCAACATGGCAGGAGTCCTGTGGCCTGGTCGAACCGGTGGCAGCGCAGTCCATACCGGGTTTAATCGTGGGCCGCACCCTTGTAAAAACGGACGGACCGGTAGTGGCCGTCCGAGTAATAAATATGAGTACAGAACCACGCACTATAGTAAGGGGCACGAGGGTAGCTGGCTGCACCCCAGTTGAGGAAGTCGCGACAGTGAGGGGCGAGAACGTCCAGCCGAGCCGACCCCGGGGGGAGCCTTCAATAAGAAGTAGGAATTGGCCCGATCCCATTTGCGAGATGGTAAATCGTAGTAGCGTAGAGTTGGGAGGTACCCAGAGGGAGGCCTTACACAAACTGGTTGGGTCCCATTTGGACCTCTTCTCCCTGTCCACCGAGGATATTGGACGTACGGGCCTGGTGAAACATCAGATCCACACCGGTGAGGCCCGGCCTATTCGTCAGGCCGCCCGACGGCTCCCTTGGAGCAAGAGGGCGGAAGCTGACGAGCAGGTTGAAAAAATGCTCGACGCAGTCGTGATCGAGCCCTCGGGAAGTCCTTGGATGTCACCTGTTGTGCTGGTCAAAAAGAAGGATGGGACCACGCGGTTCTGCGTGGACTATCGCCAGCTAAACAACGTGACACTCAAGGACTCATATCCCCTGCCAAGGATTGATGACACCCTCGATGCCGTTGCGGGCTCAAATTGGTTTTCAACTTTGGACCTCAAGAGTGGGTATTGGCAGGTGGAGATGGATAGGGCAGGGAAGGAGAAAACGGCATTTTCCACAGGTAAGGGACTGTATCAGTTTACTGTGATGCCGTTTGGTTTGTGTAACGCCCCCGCCACCTTTGAAAGATTGATGGAGCATGTACTGGGCGGCATGCCATGGCCATCATGCCTGGTGTACCTGGATGACGTCCTGGTACATGCCCAAACGTTCCCCCAGGCAGTAGCTAATTTGGACCAGGTGTTCGGGTGCCTCAGACAGGCAGGGTTGAAGCTGAACCCGAGTAAGTGCACTTTGTTTGCAAGAGAGGTGGCCTATCTAGGTCACGTGATCGGCCGCGAGGGGGTAAAAACGGACCCAGACAAAATTAAAGCGGTAGAGGAGTGGCCCGCACCACGTACCATCAAAGAGGTGCGGGGATTTTTGGGACTCTGCTCCTACTACCGGCGCTTTGTGGCGAAATTTGCGGAGTTGGCCCGTCCCCTCCACCGGCTTACGGAGAAGGGGACGCGATTTAATTGGACACAGGAGTGCCACGAGGCCTTCCAAAAATTGAAGGGGTGTCTGACATCCGCACCCCTTCTAGCGTACCCCACTAGCAACGGGGCATTTACCCTGGACACGGATGCGAGCCAGGAAGGATTGGGCGCAGTTTTGTCTCAGACACAGGAGGGCGTGGAGAGAGTGATTGGTTATTATAGTCGGGCCTTAAGTAGGCCCGAGAGAAATTATTGCGTCACTCGCAAAGAGTTATTGGCTATGCTGGCTGCCATGAACCATTTCCACCCGTACTTGTACGGGCGGAAATTTTTGGTTAGAACTGACCATTCCTCCTTGCAATGGCTCCTTCGGTTCAAGGAACCAGAGGGCCAAATTGCAAGGTGGTTGGAAAAGTTGCAGCAGTACGATTTTGATGTGGCCCATAGGGCCGGGAAGGCCCATGGTAATGCGGACGCACTCTCTCGGCGTCCTTGTCTGGGGGAAAACTGCAAATTTTGTGCGAGACACGAGGAGAGGGAACAATTGGGCGATTCGGACCCGACCCTCGTTGTCCGGGCAACCCGGGTGAGAGGGCCAATTTTGCCACTAACCGCAGATGAGGAATTCGGAACTTTGGCATGGAGCACGGCCCAGCAGGAGGATCCTGTCCTGGGGCCAGTGTTCAATTGGGTCAAATTGGGGCAAAGACCTAATGGGGAAGAGGTCACCCCCCTCGGGGCGCAAACAAAGGCATATTGGGCTCAGTGGAAAACTCTGGAATTGAAGGATAACATCTTGTATCGCAAGTGGGTGGAGGTTCCCTCTGATAAAACTTCCTGGCTGGTGGTAGTCCCAAACAAATTTAAGACCGATATATTGCAACAGGTGCATGGTACCCGCCCCGGCGGCCATTTGGGCAGGACAAAGACGACATCGCGGGTACGCCGGAGGTTTTATTGGGTGAATATGGGGCGCGACATACAGGACTGGTGTCGGAGATGCGACGCCTGTACTGCCAAAAAGGGACCAGCACGGAGGATGAGGGCCCCCCTTCAATTACACCAGGTGGGGGCCCCCCTAGAGCGGGTGGCCATGGATATCCTAGGCCCACTACCCCGCACCCGCCTAGGTAATAAGTACATCCTCGTTGTGATGGACTACTTCACCAAGTGGCCGGAGGCCTACGCCCTCCCCAACCAAGAAGCAGGGGTGGTAGCGCAGGCCTTCGTGGAAGGATTTGTGTGCCGGCATGGGATTCCACAGGAGTTGCACACCGACCAGGGACGAAATTTTGAGAGCAAATTGCTAAAAGATGTGTGCAGTCTCCTGTCAATTCGGAAAACCAGAACAACGCCTTTAAGACCTCAATCTGACGGGATGGTGGAAAGATTCAACCGAACTCTAATCCAACAACTGGCACTGTTCACCGCCACCCGTCAGGATGACTGGGACGAACATCTCCCTTATTTGCTCATGGCCTACCGAACCAGCCAGCACGGGGCCACCGCATGCAGTCCAGCGTTGCTTATGTATGGGCGGGAGTTACGGGCTCCCGCCGACTTGCTATGCGGTCCCGTGCCAGACACAGTGGTTAACCCGCCGAAGGAGGGGTACGCACGTCACCTAGAGGAAGGCATGGAGCTAGTCCATGCCTTCGCCCGCCGCCAACTCCATCTGGCGGGGGAAAAGATGAAGCGCAGGTACGACGACCGGAGCCAGGGGAGTCAATACGCTCCGGGGATGAAGATTTGGTTCTTTAATCCCCGGAGGCGGAAGGGAAGGTGCCCAAAACTCACCTCCCCCTGGCAAGGCCCAGGAGTCGTCCTGTCGCAAATCTGTGACGTGGTCATTAAGATCAAAATGGGGCCACGAGCCCTCCCTCGGATCGTCCACGCCGACCGGATAAGACCTTACACCGGCGAGCAGGCGCCCCCGTGGATTGCCTCGGCTTTAGATGCCGAGGCGGGACCCAGTACCTCTGAATAAGGGGGGCTTATTAGTGCCAGAGGACTGGGGGATTGATGAGCGAGGGGCCCGGTGGGTAAGGGTGGCATCCCTGCCACCCTTCCCATAGTGGGGCAAAGGAGCAATAGCTTATGGGGTGTATGGCAGTGAAAACTAGCCCGGGTGGGTTAGGATATTGATAGGGATCTAGCGAAGATGACAGTAGGTGACGTTAAGGTTAGTTAGTGACTGATACCTGTAGTGGGGACGCAGGTAGTTTAGTGTGGATGATAATGACGTGGGAGCGCAATAGTTTAAAGGGACGACTGGGAAGCACAAGTTTCAGAGGGGAGTAGTTAGATGAGATGATGCTGTGTGAGAGCTGGACAGGTGTGTGGAGCAGTGTATGAGTAGTGAGTGTGTGGATCAGCGCGAATGCGCTTGGGGAGAGAAGGGTGCAGGCGGCACCAAGAGTGAGAGCACAGGTGTGCAAGTACAGGTGTGTGGAGAGAGTTGGAGTAAGTGGTACGGAGTGGTGTGCATGGTGCGAAGGTGTGGATGGGGGAAGAGTGGACCCCTTTCACGAGTACCCGGGGCGGGTAGTGTAAGTGTTAGGTAGAGGGTATAGGTAAATTGTGGTTGGATATTGGCATTTGTGGTGCGGTAGCAGAATGGTATTGCGGATGGGTGCATTAGTGTTGTGGAAATGGCTGGGCGTGTAGCCTGTTAGTGTGTGTAGTTGGTTGGGCACTCCACCACTGTGAGGATGTCGGCCAGGTGAGGCCGCAGGTGGGCTCTGGGAGCCGTTAGTGTCAATGGGTGCCTGAGGATCCCGGGTGTGGATCGGGTAGCCCAGTGCCAGAGAGGGCACCGAGTGGGAAGAGCGCCAGAGGGCCTTCCCCAGGTAGTTAGGTTAGGGTAAGGAGCAGGTAAGCTCGGAGGCAACTGCAGTGGTGGAGGTGTGCAGGTGGGTAGACCCACTGGGAGAGGTACACGCCACAGCCCAGAAATTGTGCGAGGGCACCGGGAGATGAATCGGGGGAGTGAGACCCCAAATTGAAAAGCACCACAGTTTGGGCAATGGGAATTGGTTTTTAGAACCCATAGTGTAAGAGGGCCAATGGTTTGGCAGGAGAAAGACCCCGGGTAATGTAAAGTTGTTAAAGTCATTTAGGAAATAGTTAGGATTGATGAACCTGTCGCACCATACGCAGCCACTTACCTGTGGTGATGATGATGACTCCACACCTGTGTTTTCTTTGTTTTGTGTTGCAGGAAGTAAGGATTGCTGTTGGATTTGTGAGACGCATCACGACGTGGATGAGACATTGGGGTGATTCCATCTCTCCCTCCTTAGGAGGGACTGATGATGAATTGGTAATGGCAAATTTTGATGTTCAGTTGGAGATGGCAAATTTTGATGAGAGTTGAAAATGGCAAATTTGATTGGTTAGGAGGGAGAGAAGACGAATTTGGTTTATGGGAGGAACGGGGAAGACAGTAGGGACGTTTGTTGATTTGTAAAGTAGATGTTTATGGGTAGTGTTGTGTTTTGTGGATACAGTAAGGGGTAAGGGAGGGGCCATGTAGGTTACCTGGTGGGGGGGGGGGCGTACGGTAGGAACGTACCTGTCTCACCTGGTTCCCATGTGCCCCCAGTGTGCATTACCTTACATTGCGTGCACTTTTGCGCCCTTACCACCTTACTCACTTGTCTTTTCTTTTGTCTCCCACCTCCGAGGATCTGGCTTTGGGGCAGAGAGAGAGGAGAGAGAGGTGCTGGCTCTGCAGTTGTGGGCCTGCACTTTCGCTGCTTGCTGCCTGGATCGATACACCATATGGACCGCAATGTTTGTGGCTGCCCACCATGGACCGCAGTTCTTTTGCGGGCAAGCACCACCCGTTGATGGACCTATGGGTCAACGTGGCACCTATGCCATACAAGGTGAACCACTAATAGTTGGCCCCCTGGCGGCCACAAATAGGAAATGGACGCGGTTGGCGCCTTTCTTTATTTTTGAAAGAAGCAAGAAGGCCAAGTGCACCACACGAAGAGCAAGAGACACCTGCAGGGTTAGGGGTTGTTGTTTTTATTTTAATGAACAATGGTGACTGCACCGATTGGTGCTTGGGGTGGTGCTTTTGGTGCTTGGAAGGGGTGCTCTGCACATTATTAAAGGCCGTAAGGCCACAGAGCACTCGTGGGTTGGTGTATCGATGCTGGCATGCGTGCTCTCTCTATGCATAACATCTGCATGTGTTCCTCCAAAAACAGGTCCTGGATCGTAGTGTAAATATCAGCGTAGTCTTATGTAAATAATGCTCCCTACCGGCTGTATGTTTAGTTTGCGAATTCTTTCCGCGATTCGGTTATCCTGTGGGTGTGTTTCTGTGAGGAGAAGGGTGCAACGTCGCAGGGGGACATATTTACTCATTTGTGAATATCTGTAAAACTGTCGCACTCAGGGTAGAGTTAATAGTAGAGGGAACTACATCTGAGTGCCACACTAAAATAGGTAAAAATTTATCGGGTCGGGACACCCCGAGGGTAGAGAAGGGTGCAATGTTGCGGATATGGGATTTGGCCTCCATATCCGCTTGTAAATATTCCCCTATTTCCCCAATACTCCCCAACTATCCCCAATCCCCCATTCCCTAGTCCCATTGTCTGTAAACAACACTCTGTAGAACCGACCTTCCCCTTCTTCCCCCATTAAATGTCGTGCCCAGGTCCACCGCATCTCACGTAGACAACTTTCGGACATCTTGCTAGTTATTCTTAGTCTATGTCAGTTAAGGACTCGTTTCCATTAATTCTGACTCTTCGTTGCACCAGAATGTGATTGTATGGCACCAGTAGTGAGTTTAGGACCTCCCCCTACCTCCTCCCATCTTCCCCATGAAACAATAACAACAACAACAACTACAACCACAGCGGGGGCGGCGCGGCCGCAGTGCGGGGAGTGTGCGTCCTCACACCGGCTTGGTTAGCCGCCATTGCCATGTGCGCCCACGGGGTTACCACGAAGGGGCTGGCTGTCAGCTCCTCGTCAAGGGCGGAGCCCGGTAACCCCCGCACCCAATAAGAAGCAACGGGCCGATTCCATCTGGGGCGGAGCTAACGAGCCGAGGGCGTGTCACTCCCCGCCGGATATACCCAGCCACTTACCGGACGTGACATCAGATGCGCCCCGAGCTTGAAGTGAGAAGAACCAGTGGCCACCTCCAGCGCGATGAGACCTCCCGCATCTCTGGACCGGACCGGGTCGATTCTGCCCCTGCGCCAAGGTGCACCTTGAGCCTCGACTACCTGCCCTTCCTTGCCATCAATCCCTGTGTGAGTCAGTTTTGTCCCGTTTATCTGTCGTCTGTCGGGGCTACTATAAGACCGTATTTAAGTGCCTACCTTTCTATGCTGTCTCTCTTGTCCTTGTAATCTAACGTTCCGTAATATTATAACCTCCTCCGGAGGTCTTGAGAACTGAACCCCTGGTGTCGTGTCATTTTAACCCAGCCGTTGTGTCCTTTCCTCAATTGATTTAGCATAGCGCGACTCGGCCAACATTCGAGTATAATCGGGTAAACTGTGCAGACGCGGTCATACCAAACCGCTCGGTAAACCAACATCCACACCCGCGTCTGTAACAATATATATATATATATATATATATATATATATATATATATATATATATATATATATACACACACGCACACACACGTACTTCGAGACCTGGGATGGCTCCGTTCCACTTTTTGAAACCCGTATTTGGAGATAAGAACCAATGACACATACACCTCATCTCTCTGTCTCTGTCCCCCTTTCCCTGCCCCCCTCTCCCTCTCATCTCCCCCCTTCCCTCCTCTCGTTTTCTCTCTGTCTCTGCCTCTGTTCCCCTTTCCCTCTCACTTCCCCCCTCCCCTCCTCTCTCTCTGTCCCCTTCTCATCCCTCATTTCTCTTTCTCTTTCTCTTTCTCTTTCTCTTTTTCTTTCTCTTTCTCTTTCTCTTTCTCTTTCTCTCTCTCTCTCCTGTTTGTTAATTTACTTCGTCATGATCATTGCGTTGAACTATTCATAGAAACAGAGCAGAGGCACATCGAAGACCGAAATGACAAGATATGAGGTTAAAGTACGTAATGAAAGAGTCGTGAAATGGAACGGTCACACTGAAAAAGGTTGCCCGTTAACAGACCTGAGCATGCTGAATTCCGCCCAAGGGAAGGCCTTCATTGTTGTTTCAAAGTTTGAGTATCATGAGGTCGTTAGCTCAACACTGTCATATTATTTAATGAGTCCTTTTAAATTCACGAGGTTGATATCTCGGTACTTGAGTACATTTGGCCATACACATATTACATATGCTGTTAATTTGTAATTGGTGCTGGGGGTGGGGAGGAAAGAAGTTGTAACTTTGTCAGAACTCAGTTGTAACTGAAGTTGTAAGTAACTGAGAAGGAAGTTGAGGAAGCGATAAAAGCAATGAAGGGTAGAAATGCGGGAGGGCCGACGGGAGTTGTGGGAGATATGTTGAAGGCAGCAGGAAGTTGGGGTGTGAAGAGAATGACAGATCTGTAATCTGGTGGTGAAAGAAGGCCGCATTCCAGTGGATTGGGAACTGAGTACCCTCGTCCCTCTATACAAGGGGAAAGGTGACCCTCTGGAGTGTGGCTCGTACCGAGCGATAAAGTTATTGGAGCATGGAATGAAGGTATTGGAAAGGGTGTTGGAGAGGAGGATAAGGAAGAAAGTGAAGATCGACGAAATGCAGTTTGGATTTATGCCAGGAAGAGGAACGACAGACGTGCTTTTCATTGTGAGGCAGTTGCAGGAGAAGTACATGGAGAAGAGGAAGAAGTTTTCTTGGGTTTGTTCATCGTGAGAAAGCATTCGATAGGGTTCCACGCAAAGTATTGACATGGGCATTGAGGAAGTTAGGAGTGGAGGAATGGTTGATCAGAGTAGTGATGGCAATGTACAAAAGAGCGCGCACAGCTGTAAGGATGAAGGACTGGAACAGTGGTGAGTTTGAGGTGAAGGTGGGAGTGCATCAGGGGTCGGTACTAAGTCCACTACTATTTGTAGCTGTGATGGAGGTGCTGGCTCAGAACGTAAAGGACGGTTTACCGTGGGAGTTGTTGTATGCAGATGATCTGGTGTTGATTGCGGAAAGTATAGATGGACTGAAGGAAAAGATGAACAAGTGGAAGGAATGTATGGAGACAAAAGGTCTGAAGGTGAATATCGGAAAGACGAAGACGTAGGTGATGGCAAGTGGTAAAGAACTGGGAAGTGGCGCCCTGTGCTGTGTGTAGGAAGGGTGTCGGAGTGAACTCCATTCAATGTACAATGTGCGCTGAGTGGGTTCATCAAAAATGTAGTGGTCTGAGAGGGTCATTAGCCAGTGTGGCAGCTACATTCAAATGTAAGGTGTGCACAGAGGGAGCTGCAGATGGAGGAAATGTTGAGTTGGATCTTGGAGATGGCGTGAAGCTGGAAGGTGTGAAAACATTTTGCTACCTCGGAGACATGCTGAATGGAGAAGGTGGATCAGACTCGGCAACGGTTGCTTGAGTGAGATGTGCATGGAAGAAGTTTCGGGAACTGAGTGGCGTGCTGATGATGAGGGGTGTGTCGTTGAAGCTGAAGGGAAAGGTGTATGCTGCATGTGTGAGAAGTGTTATGATTTATGGGAGCGAGACATGGGTTATGAACGTAGAGCAGCAACGAAGGTTGGAAAGGGTGGAAATGCGAATGGTTCGACGGATGTGCGGAGTATCGTTGAGAGAGAGGAAGACAAATGATGAATTGCGAAAGATGATGGGAATAGAGCCTGTGATTGATGCTGTGAAGAGGAACAGGTTGAGATGGTTTGGTCATGTGTTGAGGAAGGATGAAAGTGACTGGTTGAGAAGAGTGATGGAAATGAATGTAGAAGGAAGTAGAGGACGGGGAAGACCGAGAAAGACTTGGCTAAAGATGGTGGAAGAAGAAATGCGGGCAAGGGGGTGAACAACGAGAGATGCAGAAAATAGGGCAAAATGGAGAAGATTGTCATGGGGACCGCAAGGCTAACCCCCGCTCTAGCAGGGAAAATGGCCTTAAAATGCATGTTGTTGTTGTTGTTGTTGTTGTATAGTAAGAGTGTGAGATTTGTCAGGATTGAAAGACATGTTCCACTTGTATGACCAGTTTGTGATTTTGTCCAGGTCTGCAGAGAGTGAGGAGGCTGCAGACTGCCGATCTGAGGGATGAGATATGGAGCGGCAGAGAGTGGAGTCATCAGCAAAGAGATAGAGAGGATTTTCCAGAGCGTCGGAGAGATCATTGATGAAGACCAGAAAAATCACAGGGCCCAGAACACTGCCTTGAGGAACTCCAGCCTGAACAGGAAGATGAGAGAATGATGAGATGAGAATATCTTTCTGACTTTCTGAAGATTTAAAAAAAAGATCATTTCTGATGAATAAGAAGATGAGATGAGAGAATTATATTCAGGGCCACACAGTGACTGTGACCGGAGAGGATGCCCGCAAGCCATGTGTGGATATTTCCATGGATACCATAAGAGGAGAGTTTGGTGACCAGAGCTGGGTGCCAGACCATATCGAAGGCACATGATATGTCAAGGGAGACGGCTCTGATTTCCTGTTTGGCATTGAGGACCTCCATCCATTTTTGAGACAGCAGAAGCAGCAGATGCAGAGTAGAGTGACCTGGTCTGAAACCAAATTTCACCGATTGACTTAAGATTTGAACAGGATTTGCATATCAGGTCACTCAATTGAACCACAGAGATGACATTTCTAAAATTGTCAATTTTCATCCGATTGACTTGAAATTCTAAGGGCATTTGTAGATCAGGTCACTGTATTCAACCACAAAAAAAATTTGAGGTCAAGATAGGCTAAAAGGTCAAGATAGGCCAAAGGTCACATAGGTCACAAAGGTCCCAGATCCACACGAAGTCAACGTGTGGCCCTGAATGGATTTCTCTCATCTCCCCTTCCTGTTCTGGCTGGAGTTCCTCAAGGCAGTGTTCTGGGCCCTTTGCTTTTTCTGGTCTTCATCAATGATCTCTCCGACTCTCTGGAAAATCCTCTCCATCTCTTTGCTGATGACTCCACTCTCTGCCGCTCCATTCCTCATCCCTCATATCGGCAGTCTGCAGCCTCCTCACTCTCTGCAGACCTGGACAAAATCACAGACTTGTCAAACAAGTGGAACATGTCTTTCAATCCTGACAAATCTCACACTCTTACAATGTCTCTCCGAAAAGACCGACTGGACAACCCTCCCATCTACTTTATCAAAAATCCTCTCCAAGAAGTTCTGTCAGTCAAGCTTTTGGGTCTCACTATCTGCCATGATCTTTCTTGGGAAAACCACATTTCCAAGCTGGCCTCCAAAGTTAGTCGCCGACTGGGCATCCTCCATCGTGCGAAGTCCTTCCTTGGCACACCTGAGCTCCTCACCACATACAGCTTTCATCCGCAGCTCAGTGGAATACTGTTGCCCCTCTGGGCCGGTGCTCCTGCCTCACACCTAGCTCGTCTTCACGCTGTTGAAACCAAAACTTTCAGAATCATTGGAATCTCCCGCGATGAAGCTAACTCCGAGGGCCTTTCACTCACTCACCGCAGGCAGGTTGGTGGTCTTTCTGTCTTCTACCGACTCCTCTCCGGCCTTGCTCCACCAGCTCTGTCTGTGCTCTGTCTCCCAAATATTCCTACAGGTCGCACAAGATCTGCCTGCAACCCTCTGATAGTTAAACTGCCAAAATAAAGACTCTCTGCTCACCTTCACTCTTTCATTCCCCTTTTCTCCCGCCTCTGGAACAAACTCCCTCACTCTCTTCAATCCCACTCCTCCCTCCAGGTCTTTAAAACAGCTGTTCACCACCATCTCTTATCTTCCCCTATCCAAAACGTTGATCTTTTCTACCCCCGCTAATTCACCCCAGATCCACTTTTTTGAAATTCCAACTTCTTTCCTGGAAGTCCTTGCAGTGTCCATATGTTTTATAGTTCAATCATTGTTTTCCTGCAAGTTCAATCATTGTTTTCCTCGGGACACATTGTCATAAACAAACAATTAAAGTCCAGTGGTGGATACAGGTCTTTGTGGGGAATTGTGTTGGTGGGGAATTTTTCAGCCTTTGTTTTAGGTCTTTCCCAGGCATGGCCTGGTGTGTTTGTTTATATTATTAGATGGGCGTCGACTCTTGGAAACACCTGAAGGATGTCCCTATGAGCAGACCCTAGACTTGGCATCATACCAAGAGTGTGCTCTTGATGTCACAAAAGCCACATTGGAGAATTAGGGGAAAGAGGGGGTGTCGGCGAATGAATGGGACGGAAGGAAGATTGCCACGAGAGAAACAGCAAATAAATCTGGAAGCTGTTGTGGAAAGCAGACTACACTGCCCACTTTATTTGCCTTTAGTCTGAGGCCACATCCTCGAGTTCACATGAGGACTATGTTGTGGCCCGGTGGAGGCCGGTCACGAACAGACCGCACTACTTGGACACCGAGGTCGATGGAAAATCGTTGCTGTGTTTGTGCGTGTAATTCCTTGTGTTATGAGCGAGCCATTTTGATTGTAAACAAAAGTTGCTGCTGAAACGAGGATTTCCAGGAGTTACTGCCAATTACTGGATTATCCAGGAGTTACAGGATTATAGTTACTCTCCGTGGGTCTACACCGAGTGTAAGGAGTGCCTGTAAGCTCCTGTACATTAAGGAAGGAAATGAGAGCCATTTGGCCCAGCCTTGCTGTGTATCACTCCCGAGTTATTTTTTTGCTGCAGCTTTAAACAACAATAGTGTATTGTTGTTGTTGTACTAAAGTTTAAATAACTTGATCTTCATCAGGTGACCTCTACCTATTCATAATTAATAACTCACCTGGGATGTAACGACTTGTATGTTTCGGTAATAATTAATAAAACCCACCTCTAACGTTTGCCTATCTACATATAATAATGATCTGCAAGTATGAAACACACACAATGCATAACATAGGCCCAGGCATGTCCATCTTAGAATGTCCTTCACACACATGTTTCAAATGGTAGGTGGGCCTTGTTACCTTGTCCCATCCGCTCCCTACCCTTCCTTCCTCCACCCCCAGGCCTTAATACCCATCCGCAACTTGTATCTTCTTTTGTCTGTTCTTTGCCATGCAGGGAAGACCGGGTTCCATTGGGTCCCGAGGACTAAAGGGTCTTTTAGGCCCTCCGGGAATGTATGGGCCTACTGGAGTTAAGGGCCACAGAGGGAGCATGGGCCGGCCTGGCCACCATGGAGGCAAAGGTGATTCGGTAAGTTACTACTCAAATTGCAGGTGACGTGGTATGCACCCGGTATGTCCCGTGGCATTTTGATTGGCTATATGGCGCCGATCTGTCAAAACATGGGATAAAACATCATTCACATTATATTATTTACACGATTAAAAAAAAATACAACAAATATGGGACCAAAATACCCACGTTATTCCCAAGAAATACCAACGTTATCACTAAAGTCGTTTTTATTATTTTAAAAAAAAACATGTCAGCCATTTTTCCACAAGGATGGGAGCAAAATACCCACGTTATACCCACGAAATACCAACGTTATACCCACGAAATACCGACGTTATCACGAAAGTTGTTTTTATTATTAAAAAACATCTGTCAGCCATTTTCCACAAGGATTGTGGAAACGCGATGATTGATTACGTCGCTTTGGACATGCCCGATGTTCTCGTCCCATTGGGTTTGTGATCTTGTCCACATGTGGATCTTCCAGTGTTTTCACCATAGTACAGTGTGGAGTGCGAGCCAAGTATTTCATTACCCAGAATGCAGCTGTCACTCAATGGATGCTTGACCTTTTGCTCAATAAAAAGAGCTTTTAAAATCAGCCAGATGCAAATGGAGTTTATAATTTTGTACAACAAAGTTGTTTCAAAAAAATAACCCAATCATGAGGTCAGACCAACCTGAAACGTCTCCATTGGTGGGTTCACGTTAGGTCCCTGAAACGACTCCATTGGCAGCTTCATGCCGAGTCCCTGATACGCCTCCATTGGTGGGTACACGGTTGGTTTCTGAAACGTCTCCATTGGCGGGTCCACAGTTGGTTCCTGAAATGTCTCCATTGGCGGGTCCATGCTGGGTTCCTGAAAGGTCTCCATTGGCGGGTCCATGCTGGGTTCCTGAAACGTGTCCATTGGCGGGTCCATGCTGGGTTCCTGAAACGTGTCCATTGGCGGGTCCATGCTGGGTTCCTGAAACGTCTCCATTGGCGGGTCCACAGTTGGTTCCTGAAACGTGTCCATTGGCGGGTCCATGCTGGGTTCCTGAAACGTGTCCATTGGCGGGTCCATGTTGGGTTCCTGAAACGTGTCCATTGGCGGGTCCATGCTGGGTTCCTGAAACATGTCCATTGGCGGGTCCATGTTGGGTTCCTGAAACGTGTCCATTGGCGGGTCCATGCTGGGTTCCTGATCCGTCTCCATTGGCGGGTCCATGCTGGGTTCCTGAAACATGTCCATTGGCGGGTCCATGCTGGGTTCCTGAAACGTGTCCATTGGTGGGTTCACGCTGGGTCCCTGAAAGGTTGGATGTGAAATGTGAAAGGATGTCAAAGGAAAAATGTACACCTTTGTAAGCTTTCCTGCTGCCCCTTACTGTATTAGAATGTGAAATGAAAAATGTATACCTTTGTAAGCTTTGTTTAACCTGCTGCTCCTTACTGTATTCAGGATGTGAAATGTGAAATGAGAAATGTACACCTTTGTAAGCTTTCATGTACACCTTTGAAATGAGAAATGTACACCTTTGTAAGCTTACTTACGCTCACATTCGGGGTCTGCCTAGCAGGCATGTAAGACATCGGCCATTATAAAGCTCGCAGTGTTAAATGTGGAAAAGTTCCGAGGAGATTGCGGCTGGCTCAATAGCGCAGTGGGCTGTTGACGTGTTGTCAACGGAGGTCCGTGGTTCGAGCCCTGCATTGTCAGAATTTTTTCACACTTAGCCCCTCGCAGGAATTTGATACCTGTTTATTAAAAAAAAAAAAAAAAAAAAAAAAAAAAAATATATATATATATATATATATACATATATTGTTGCGGTTTTTAGAACTTTCACATGTAAATTTAGTAGTAAATTCCCTTATAAATAACCCCTGTGTACATTTCCCCTTAATTGGCTGTTAATTGAAATAATTGCACCTTAGTTAGTCCACATTGCAACATGTAGGACACCATAGGACCTCTCAGTAGTTATGTCATTAGTATGTGTTTCAGTTAAGGACCTGTTCCCAATAGTTGACTCTCCGTTGCATCAAATCAAATAAGATAGGATCCCTTGAAATATCGCCGTGGCCTCCTAAAAGTGCGAATAAGGCGGTGTTCGCCGCCGTTGCATTGGGTGTTTACTGGCTCACATCGCCCCAAACTCCATTACGCACAAGGCCAAGGAGAGGGGAGGAGCCGTCAGAGTATGGGCATGGCCCTCACCTCATCACCAAAGGTGGAGCAAAAGAGCCCTTGCCAGCCAACCAGCGCCGAGGTGAGCAAACAGGCAGGCGTGTCATCGGGTCCGGCGGCTTGATACGGCCAAGGCCAATAAAAGCAAGAGAAGGGACTGCTTACCAGACGATGCATGAGGCAGAGATGCGCAGACGAGCAAGGAGAAGGTACGAGCGGATGAGCTTCGGAGGCACACGAGAAAGGAGCACTGGAGAGACGCATAAGGAGGCTGACGACCGGGGTTTTCGCGACTGAACCAAGAACAAGTGCGTGCCCGCGGGACACCAACGGCGTGCCGCGATTCCCGGACCTCCCTGCCGCCCGTTCTGTGGACCGTCTGCCTTCTCATCCCTCCAGCGATTCCTGCTTGCAATTCCCCATTCGTGTACGTGAGTTTGTTCTGTTCGTCTTGTCCCTGGGGTATAAGTTAAGCCTGTATAGTTAAGCATTGCACTGTCTTCTTTTCCTGTATATTGCTTTTATTTCTGCTCTTCCTTTGGTTTTTGTTTCGTTAATAATAAATACCTGTTCCTCCTTATTCTTGGTTTTCATTCTCGTCCGACCGTCTTTGTCTTTTCCCAATTGAGTACCTATGGCGCGATTTCGGCAGAACCGCTTATAATCGGGTTAGTCATTGTTAACGGCCCGCACCGCAGTTCGCTTCGCTCGGCGCAATCTATCCATTACGCTGCGGCTCGGGCGGGAGTATTTCCTCGCGTACCGGAAGGCGCTGGTACTTAGGTCATCGGAAGGATTGGCCTAATACCCTCTTCAGCGCTGACCGGGCGTGACGTCATACCCCCAGGAACGGAGATGGCCAGCTTAACCAGACAAACCTCTGATGGTTAAACTGCCGAAATCTCGGCTCTCTGCTCACCTTCACTCTTTCATTCCTCTTTTCTCCCGCCTCTGGAACAAACTCCCTCACTCCCTTCAATCCCACTCCTCCCTCCAGGTCTTTAAAACAGCTGTTCACCACCATCTCTTATCTTCCCCCATCCAAAACCTTGATCTTTTCTACCCCCGCTAATTCACCCCAGATCCACCTTGTTTGAAATTCCAACTTCTTTCCTGGAAGTCCTGGCAGTGTCCATATGTTTTATACCTCTCCCACCGCCCCCTTCCCATGCCCCCCCCCCCCCCCCAAAGCCCTCTCCCTCTCTCAGATCTCTCGATGTCTCCATGTCTCTCGGTCCCTGCTCTCAAATGTTGTGTTTGTGTCCTTCCCCCTCTCTCCCTATCTTGTCTACCGCTCCCGATGTTATATGTTTTATGTGTCGGTTTGTCTTCCTGTGTGATTAATGTTCGCTCTTTCACGAGCCTCGATCTTGTATAAAAATAAAAAAAAGGGAGTGCCGTCACCCGATTCCGTAACAATATATATATGTATATACATGTGTGTGTGTATGTATATATATATATATATATATATATATATATATATATTGTTGTGGATATGAGAATGGTGTTTTTTTTTTGTTGTTGTGTAAATTGTAGTAAAAATATCGCCCTCCTTACTCCAGTGTTGTATAAAGGTCAAAGGGCGTTCACGTAGTTAATTCCATAAAGCATACACGAAGGACACCATGTATCCCTGTTTAGTAGTTTATTTCCTTATTCTGTGTATTAGGTTAAGGCTTTGTCTTCCATTAATTAATACTCCATTGCACCGAATTCAAATAGATAGATCCCCTTTCATTCCCATTCCCAAAACCTCTACTGCCAACTGCATTTGCCGCCATTACGGCGTGGTCAGCTCGGGGAAGAAGGGCGTGCCCGCCCCTCGTCATCAAGGGTGGAGCCAGAGGGCCTGTGCCCACCAATCGGGGCCGAAGCGAGCTCACCGATGGGCGTGTCCTGGAGGCCGGCGGCTTGATCGCCCGAGGCGTTATATAAGCGCGCGCGGAAGCCTTTGAGACAAGTCAATTACAAGAGTTGCGCCAAAGGTTCCAAGAAAGAGTTGCGCCAAAGGTTCCAAGAAAGAGTTGCGCCAGAGGTTCCAAGAAAGAGTTGCGCCAGAGAGGTGCCAAGAAAGAGTTGCGCCAGAGACGGCAGACGAGTCGGGACGAGCCCTCGGAGAAAGAAGGGAGACGTGTCCTGAGGTGAGCCAGAGAACCAGCAGCTTTGGCTCCACAAGCCGCGTTGACTCCACCAGGCAGCTTCGACCCGTTACCCCGCGGGAACCAGATTGCGGTGGCATCGGTGGCCGTCGAGGTCCAGCCCGACGTCCCGTGCGGGATCAAGCCCGAACCATCTGCCCCAGCTGAACCTTCCCATTCCTCCTTCCAGCATTCATTCCTGCCATTCCATCCTTCTTGTGTACGTGAGTTTGTTTTGTTTGTCTTGTCCCAGGGAATAAGTTAAACTTGTATAGTTAAGCTAGTATTTTCACTGTCACCTGCTTTTTCCATTTTCCCTGTATATAACCTTGACTGCTCCTTTTGCTTTAGTGTGTGTAAATAATAAATCCTGTTATTCTTCTGTACGTCTTCTTCTTCATCTTTACATTCGGTCACTTTAGAGGTTTCCATATTGAATATCTGTGGCGCGATTTTGGCTAACGTCCAGGAATCGGGTTAGTCGGGGTAACTGTTAGGGCCGCGGCGCCATCCGCTCGGCAAAACAACATCCTATCCGCGGTCCGTAACAATATATATATATATATATATATAAGCAAAGATTTGCGGTTGGGAGTAAATACAAATGACTCTATGGTAAGATCTCCAACCTTTAATTGAACAAACAATGACTCAACGTTTCGATTAACAACATGTGACAAAGCCACACGCCTCAGTCAATCTTCCTCAAGAGTGATAAAATCATCTCAACATCCCCTTATATGCAAAGTGGGCGGGGTATATTCAAAGTGGGGTGGGCAAAGCTGGACAGCTAATTAAACCGTATCACACCGCTCTCGTGAACGGAGACGTTGCTGACCAAATTCAAAAATCAAACGCATATTAACGGCTCAAAATAATCCTGAAAGCAATGCTGGATTATAACTCGTGTTTAGAAAATCAGGAAGAATCATTACATTTAATTAAAAGTTAAACTTGTAAACAATAAAATTGTAAATTAAATAAAAACTGTAAATATATTAAAGCAAAATTTTTAAAGATAAAATAAAATTGCCATAATATCAAGATCATCACATGTGGTAAAGTAAAGTGCAGTAAAGATCATGCAGTAAAGGGAAATGCGGGAGGGTGGGGGTTATAGGGGGGGATAAAATGGGGGGGGAACCAGAGGGGGGGGTGGAAGCGGAGGGGGGGGGGGTGGTTTGGGAGAGGGGTGGTTTGGAGGGAGGGGGGGAGGGGGAAAAACCCTCAGGACAAAATGTAATCGTCTCAGGACAAAATTATGTGGTGGTGAGGTGTTTTAAATTATGTAGTGGTGAGGTGTTTTAAATTATGTGGTGGTGAGGTGTTTTAAATTATGTGGTGGTGAGGTGCTTTAAATTACTTGGTGGTGAGATGTTTTAAACTATGTGGTGGTGAGGTGTTTTAAATTATGTGGTGGTGAGGTGTTTTAAATTATGTGGTGGTGAGGTGTAATCGTCCCAGATTTCCAGTCTGCATCTACCCCTCCCCTATGTATGTGCTGAGGGGTTCTTTCTTGAAAATAAAACATGCAACATCAATCTTGAACCTTCAACCTTGAATAAAGTCTTGAGCGATGAACAAATGCATTGTATTTGTGTTTGTAATGTAACTTGTGGGAAAGGCCCCGTTATATGGTGTCATGTGAAAAAGTATAGAAAAGAATGGACATTCCACAGCTTTAGTCAGGTTCACTATGTTAACAAATATAATTTCGTTCAAAATCCCGAACCCGGCGACTGCCTCGTGAAAATAAAATGCCACACGTCACTTCGAGCACGATCCCAGCCGCTCGTCACCACCGTGAAGTCCTTACGAGGTCGCGGCGTCGCAAATCGAGGGATTCCGGCACAGCAAACGTCCAAGCAACGGGTTCATCCCGAATGTGACGGTTATTCCCGAATGCGACGGTTATTTCCGAATGTGACGGTTTAGTTTCGAATTTGACGGGTTATTTCCGAATTGACGGTTTATTCCCGGAAGTGACGATACAGGTGAACGCCCTGGATGCCAAATCACTGAATTCAAGATATAGTGTAGGCTGCTATGTCTTAAAAATGGCCGTCGTGTTTTTTTTTTTGTTAAAAGCAAAATTCCACTTGATTCCTTGTCTTTGGGGTGTCACATGTTCGAAAAAATAGGTTGTTAATTTTTTTAAACGGATTAAGGGTGTCAAATCCAAGATGGCCGCCAAAATATATAAATTCCATTAAAACTGGTATTCTGAACACAGTATGAGGTCCAAATTAATGATAATACCCATAATTTCAATACCAAGGAGTTCAAAAACAATTAATTTCAATATGGCAGTCAAATTCAAAATATCAAGCTCTTATCAAGCTTATCTTACTGAAGCTCTTATCAAGTACTTCTTTGCTCATGACCACCTGAACTACGCACGTTTGCTCCCTTTGTACCTGTCAACAATGCAGCAAACAGAACAAGTTTTTCCAGATGTCTGGGCAGAACTCCTGAAAGGAAATTTCTGTGTGACGAAGGGGATTGCTGCATTCACTTCAATAGGTCCAGATCACGGAATTGAGCAGGAGAACCGCAAACTCAAGGTCATTGGAGGCATTACTGGAATAACCCAAATTGAGAGAGCTCTAGACCGTTTCTTCCTGATTGCACCTGACTTGTCTAATCTAGTAGAGGAGTTTCAAAGAGAATATGGCATGGAAGGTGCTGATACCAGAGACCAACACCACGAGATCACAGGGGGAAAGTCCACCCGAGTAATGAGAAATTCCGCTAGATTGACAGAGGTATTTGTTGTTCATGGAGACCCATTCGTAACCGATGAGAGTGACCTGTGTAACCTTCTTACCAAGAAAGTAATTGATGAAAAGGTAACAAAGGACATAGTAGACCGCGATGCCATCGGACAACAGTTGTTCCAGACATTTGTCAAAGAACGCTTTACAGAAGGAAAACTTTCAGTGTGGGATCCAATGAAGAGAAAGAACATAGGCACTTTCAAAAGTGCCAACACAGTGAAGAAAGTGAAAGCAGGTGACAAACTCATTAAAGTCAAAGAAGAACGAGGACTCCTACAGAGGTTTATAGTAGCATCAAGAAGCCATCCAGACCTTGATCTAAAGGACTGTATTGGGAAGTATGAATTTGGAATTGTTCCACGTGCCCTTTTCGCTTCGGATGGGTCACTTCTCCTAGCATATGACAAGGCTAAGGTCCTTCATCATCTTGAAGCGCTAGTTACCAAGGAGCAACCTAGCCCAACAGAAGCCACAAGCAATCCAGCTAATGCCATACCGAGTGTTTCTGGCGACCAAGTATTGAGTAAAAACTCCCAAACTGAAGTACCACCCCAAGCCGAGGCGCCTGAAGTACAAGAAGCGCAGCCTGAGTAAGAAGCTTCAACTGACATGTCCGACATGTCTGAGAAATTTAAAGTTGTAGTCATAGATGGCATGGCCCTCGTTAACTCCATCTCCAAGACAGACAAAATGAAAACATGCAGTGATTTTGCCATGTCATTTCTTGAAAAGCTTATCAGGATTGCAGCTAACTACGACGAGGTAAGACTGGTATTTGACAGATACGTCGAAAGTTCTCTGAAAGAGCAAATGAGAAAAAAGAGAACAAAGGGAAACTCGACCTACTATCACATCCAAGATAGTACACTGATCCAGAATATTTCCTTGAAGGACTTCCTTTCAAGTGTCAAAACCAAGGCAGAACTTGTAGAGTATTTAGCTGCAAAGACTCTGGATCACAGCAACAGCTCTGCCAACAAATTGAAGAAGTTCATGGTAACCTTCGGCACTGAGACAAAAGGCAATGTAAGTGTGCCTGATGAATTGGTAAAACACTGTCATGAAGAAGCGGATACGTTACTCTTGCTCCATGCCCTAACAGTTAACGGCGATGTAGAACTTGTAATAGACTCTCCAGATACCGATGTCTTCTTGCTGATGATCCACATGTATCCACAGCTACCTGCTGAGACATATTTCCTTACCGGAAAAGGAAAACTGAATAGGAAAATTGCAGTCAAACCTATCTTTGAAAAGTTAGGAGTTAACCGCGCCTCAGCTATTCTCGGGTTTCATTCTTTCACAGGATCAGATATGTGTGGCAGGTTCGCCGGCAGGACAAAGGACTGGTGTATGAAGGTGTTCATGTCCTGCGATGATATGATACTGGATTCACTTGCTTCACTTGGCAAATCTGCTGCTACACCCTCTCCAAACGCAATTGACCAACTGGAAAGGTTCGTTTGCTTGTTGTACAGATCCAAAACACACACCAAAGTAAATGCACTACGATGGTTCTTGTACTCAAATCGACAGGCCGAGGGAGAGAGTCTGCCTCCAACCTCTGGATCATTGACACCACACATTCTGCGAGCACATTATATTGCAATGATATGGATGCAGGCATGCGAAAGTCAACCGTCCCTTCCTTCTCCCACTGACTACGGATGGAAGTCAGAGGAAAATAGATTTCTTCTGGTGATGTGTTTGACCCTCCAGCACCAGAGGCCGTGACTAAGCTGGTAAAATGTGGCTGCAAATCAGGATGCAAAGGAAACTCCTGTAGTTGCCGCAGCAATAAACTCCCATGCACAGAGGTCTGTAGCTGTTTGAACTACGGCTGTAGCAACAATGAACAATCAGCTCAGAACATTGTGGGAGATGAACACGAGGACTTGTAAGGTAAAACGGATGATTGTGAGAGACAGGAATATTTAAATATGGTCAAACAGGAAATTACATTACGCTATCATTGTTATAGCAATGTGGACCTTTGTGTAAAACAGTGGTAGCCATATTGGATTTTCTCACTATTTCTCACTATGGCTGGCATCCACCGATTTCAACGAATCAGTAACATGTTTCCCCAACGGCCTAGCATTACTTATGTGGGCATTACCACCAAAATGGACCTATTTCATCATTCACAATTTGTGTTATCAAGAACATTAAGTTTTTGTACTGTGGTTATTTAAGAAGTGGCGGCCATCTTGGATTTTCCCACCATTTTGAATTTGACTGCCATATTTAAATTAATTGTTTTTGAACTCCTTGGTATTGAAATTATGGGTATTATCATTAATTTGGACCTCATACTGTGTTCAGAATACCAGTTTTAATGGAATTTATATATTTTGGCGGCCATCTTGGATTTGACACCCTTAATCCGCTTAAAAAATTAACAACCTATTTTTTCGAACATGTGACACCCCAAAGACAAGGAATCAAGTGGAATTTTGCTTTTAACAAAAAAAAAAACACGAAATGACATAACAGCCTACACTAATATATGGAACGCTCATACTCCGTGAAAAGTGTAGCCGACTTGTCCCCATCTTGTTTAGCACGACTCGACCGATTCGCTTCGCGGATCTCGTTTATTTTGAACGTGTCCCAGATTTTCAAAGCGAGACAACTGTTAAAATGACATTTTGTGCTTAAATAAAGTGCTCCAATCGGTTACGGAAGGGTTGTGGAAAGACGTTTCACAGCTGTTTCAAAGACGTTTAATTCATAGTCCATAGTGCTACGGAAGTACATACACACACATATACGCACACCGGTTACTTCGATGATTTAATATATACCTGCTACCGGAGTGAATATCGTGACAAAATCATGTGACGTACAAAAACAAACATTACATGTACATTCTCCCGGCTGCTCACTCTGCCAACCATTTGGGCCGACTTCATCAAGTTCATTACATTTCATCACTTTCGTTTGCATTATTTTCATACGAAATAGAAGGACAGCTAAATTCATGTTTTCAATTTTGACCAAAAACAAATCGTTGTGAAATAATTTGGACAGACTCTTCGCAAGTTTCATGAAAATGTCCCGAGTGTTGTGATTGGTACTACGTACTGCGAAGTGACGTCTTGGGGGCGTGGCCTCAGTGGTTGATGGCAGCTGGTCATGATGGCGGTGTGCTCTGTGAGAGCTTGGTATTGTCTTTAATAACCCACTTGATTGAAGGAGATTCCTGAACCTACTACACCGAGTTCTTCACGCTCCCAAATTAACAATATTTGTTCTCGAATTTTTTTTGTTGTGAAAAGGAAAGGATAAAGGAAAGCGTTGTCGTAACTGTGATAGGTTTCCCATTGAAAAACGATCTCACAAAAGGTGAAAAAACTCAATCGCTTTTCACTCTGAATTACATGCAAACACCTGACGGAAATCATCGCCCAGCATCGAGTGCCAACCAAGATGGCGCCCGGTAGCTACATCTCTGTAAAGTATCTCGACAAACTGCGATCAATTGTCGTACGCGTTTATTCACTCTGCCGATCAAGGCCCGATTCACAGCAGCGCCATCCGAGCTCTGGCGTAGGGATACAACCCGGTCCCGGTGTAGGGATACAATGGTGAACATTTGCACTGCATACATGACATCCTCCCCTTTAAGTCCAAAATTACCAAGAGCAATACGTGCTAGATTTCCAGAATTGACATTTCAAAAGCAACATTTCCAAACCATGTGAAAATATGTGTGCAAACGGTTATGAGAATAATGAAAATACGTGAAAATAGAACATGTGTCAACGTGAAAAAAAAACATCTTCAAAGATTCAACCGGTCGGGTGCTTTTCTCTCACGCATTGAGCGTCGCGGTGTACCAGTGGATACAGAGTCCGAGGTGATTCCTTTGGGTCGCGGTCTACCAGTGGATACAGAGTCCGAGGTGATTCCTTTGGTCTCCACGAAGGGTGTAGCGTTTGCAGAGGTTTTCGGGGCATCCGAGCCGGCTGGAGCGGCCACGACGATCTCCGGCAGTGGCGGGTCGAACTGTTGTCCTGACTGTGACGATGCTACAGGCTCCATCGACTCACAGTGACGGTAGGTTATGTGGTCCTGATGTCGACGAATTTCGCGGCCGTCCTGCAGGCGAATCACACTGGACAGTGGACCTGGCTTCTCGATGATGTCTCCCGGTAGCCACGTCGCACCTGCACCAAAATTTCGGGCAAACACTGGATCTCCAATGTTGATACATCGACTGTTGGACGTCTTATCGTGCACCAACTTTTGATTAAGCTGGCTCTGATAAACATTTGATGATACTAGGGCATGCCCGTACTATATATATATCTAAAATTATATCCCCCCCCCCTATTTACATGAAATGGTTTGGTCCAAAGCGAACGGCTTGCGAGTGGTGACAATCCCCCCCCTCTATTTACATGCAATGGTTCGGTCCAAAGCGAACGGCTTCCGGAGTTTGGTAAAGAAATCGCCATCGCGTACACAAACGCGCAGGAAAGCGAATGAATCGCAAATTCGTTTTTATTAGTTGTAAAACATAATGCCCAATTATTCAATTATCGCCAACGTATTTTGGCTTTTTGCAATTTAATCGCAAGGAAAAGTAGAAAGAGAAGAGGGAAAAAAAGAAAAGCCTTGCCTTGCTGCAAACAGCTGCTGCAAACAACAACAACATGGAAGGCTGCACTGTCCGGAAGTTGGCATATCGCAGTTACGATTATTTTAGTGTTAATGGCCAATTATTCAATTAGCGCCAACGTATTTTGGCTGTTTGCAATTTAATCGCAAGGAAAAGTAGAAAGAGAAGAGGGAAAAAAAGAAAAGCCTTGCATTAACGCATTAACGCTTGCATTGCATTAACGGTTCGGCACACGTGATAGCTCGCTGCTCTCTGATTGGTTGAAGCGTTTTTTGGACATAGCTCGGTAGGTACTTGTCCGATTAATTACAAACCTTGAAAAGGCACATCCTCGGGTCCCCAGCAATATACCTGGCAAGTTTCAAGTATATCGGACCCGTGGTTGTCGAGAAACAGCGGTCACAGACAAACACACAGACACACAGACACACAGACACACAGACACACAGACACACAGACACACAGACACACAGAGATTGCTGGAATTATAGATAGATGTCTGGTTTGAGATTGTCAAGTGTCGATCTCAAGTGTCGTTTCATCAATAACTCAGACGGAGCTGCACCGGTTGTTGATTGTGGCGTGATGCGGTATTTGAACAGGAGACGAGACAGCTTTGTTTCCAGGGTTCCCTCCTGAAGTTTCTGCAATCCGGATTTGATGATTCCCACGGATCGTTCGGCCAAGCCATTTGAAGCCTGGTGATGTGGGCTGACAAACTTATGTTTGATGCCGTTCCGACGTGTGAACTTGGCAAACTCGGTACTGGAAAAACACGAACCGTTATCACTCACGATCATCCTGGGCAGACCATGAGTGGCGAAACAGCGTCTGAGTCTTTCGATGACAATGGCTGACGTAGTACCACGCGTCACATAGGCATCAATCCATTTTGTGTGCGCGTCCGTAATTATTAGAATCATGCTGCCGTTAATAGGCCCGGCATAATCGAGATGTAGGCGATGCCACGGTTCGCTGGGCCATTCCCAGGGATGCAGTGGCGCTTTCGCAGGTGTATTCCGGGTGCTCTGGCAGGGGTAACAATGTCGAACATGATGTTCGATATCAGCATCAAGATTCGGCCACCACACATAGTTTCTGGCGAGTGACTTCATCTTCACAATCCCGGGGTGACAGTCATGGATTTCATCCATGACCCTGGAACGCAGATTTTTCGGGATCACGACACGACATCCCCAGAGTAGGCAACCATTTTCCACGCTGAGTTCGTTTTTACGTGCTTTAAAAGCCGCAAAATCTGGGTCACCCTCAGGTAGCAAATGCCATCCAAGCTGTACAGCCTGGACAGTTCTGGACAGAACGGGGTCTCGTCGAGTATGAGTGCGGATCTGGCCGGAATCGACAGCACAATCTTCCAGATGATCCATCAGTGCGATAATGGATCCTGGTGTAGGCGAATCATCAACGGATTCTGGAAGGGGTAACCGACTCATGGCATCTGCATTTGTGATAGACGAACCGGGCTTATAACATATGGTGTAGTCATAAGCAGCGAGAAACAGGGACCAGCGGATGATCCTGGGCGGTAGTGTGTCAGATGTCGCCTTAGTTGGACCAAACAGACTGATCAGCGGCTTGTGATCAGTGCGAATCGTGAAATGATGTCCAAGAAGGTACTGGCGAAATTTGCCGACGCCGAAAACGATTCCCAATCCTTCCTTGTCAAGTTGGGAATAGTTTTTCTCTGCCGGGGACAACGTTCTGGATGCAAATGCAACCGGTCTTTCCGTACCATCAGGCATCACGTGCGATAATACACTCCCCACTCCATACCGACAGGCATCGCATGTCAGCACAAGATCCTTCTCTGGATCAAAATGAATGAGAACATTGGACGATTTGAGCAGATCCTTAGAGGTCTGGAATGCTGATTGTTCAGTAGACCCCCAGCTCCAGGAGACTCCTTTCCTCAAAAGCCGATAAAGGGGGCCCAAAACGTCGGTCACATTCGGGATGTAACGACCATAGAACTGAAGCAAACCGAGGTATGACTTCAATTCGGTCACATCTCGTGGAGAAGGAGCATCCTTGATAGCTCGGACTTTCTCATCTGTCGGGTGTAGACCCTCGGCATCAATCGTATGACCCAGGTACGTGACTGATGGCACCATAAACTTGCACTTGTCTCGACGCAAACGTAGGCCGGAGTCCGAAATCTTCTTCAGAACTCTCTCCAGGTTCTGTAGATGTTCCGCGTCCGTACGACCAGTAACCAGAATATCATCCTGGTAACAAAGGACGTTGCGTTCGGCGGCAAACAAACTGTCCATGACACGCTGATAAATTCCAGGTACAGATTTCACTCCAAAACTAAGTCGGTGGTACCTATACAACCCACGATGCGTGTTGATGGTAAGATACTGTTTCGAATTCTCGTCCAAGCAGAGCTGTAGATAGGCGGATTTGAGATCGAGTTTCGTAAAAGTCTTGCCTCCCGTGAGACGAGCATAGAGGTCTTCGATCCTCGGGATTGGATATTTATCCAATGAAGAACACCTGTTCACGGTCATTTTATAATCTCCACATATGCGGATGGACTGGTCCGATTTTATGACCGGAACGATGGGCGCCGCCCATTCGGCATACTGGATTTGCTCGATGATCCCCAGATTTTCAAGATGAGCCAGTTCCTTGTCAATCCGCTCACGCAGGGCGAAAGGGACTGGGCGAGCCCTGCAAAATATAGGATTGGCATCCCGGTCAACCCTGAGTTTAGCCGTATGTCCTTTCAAGGTTCCAAGCTCATCCTTGAAGACATCCGGGTACGTATCCAGCACATTTTTGAGTGTGTATGCTGCGGTAGGAGAAACGTTGGCTGCCCGGAGTTGATGAATGCTTTCCCACTTCAGTCGAATTATGCTCAACCAGCTCCTGCCGAGTAAGGAAGGGCCCTTTCCAGGAATGACGATCAGGGGTAGGTGAAACTCACGGTTATCGTAGCCCACCGTGACATCACATGTACCGCAGGGAACAATCTTCTCACCTGTATAGGTGGAGAGTCCATAGGTAGTAGGTTTCAGATGGGGTCGGTCAGCATCACTCCACAGGTTTGTGAAAGCAGCATGGCTGATGAGCGAGACGGCCGCACCAGTGTCGACCTCCATTTGCAATGGTCGATTGTTGACGACAACATTGGCAAGAAGAGGGTCCCGCCTATGGTGAGAATCAATATGAAGCAGGTCATACGATTCTGAGTTGTCGGAAACAGAGCTCACCTGGTCAAGCTCGGGTTCCTCCGAACCGATAAACTGATGAATCTTGTCAGCAGCTTTTCCTTTTCCCGATTTGCGAGTGATGCAAGCTGGAGCAATATGGCCAGTTTTCGAACAGAAATGGCAGGTGGCATCTTTGAACCGACACGTCTCCGGAGGGTGCTTTCCGTTGCACCGAAAACAGTTGTTGTGGGTTTGAGACTGCACTGGCTTCTGACGAGGAGCCTTGTTCCAACGTTGTGGCTGAACATGATCCAACCGATTCACAGCAGGGCTGGTACCAGATGAGCGAGTGGCACCGATGCTTGTAGCGTTGCGTTCAGCACTTTCCATGGAAATGGCGGTGTCTCTGGCATTTTGGAACGTCAGTCTTCTCTCAGCAAGCAGGCGTCTACGAGTGCGGTCATCGGACATGCCAACCACCAGCAAATCACGAAGCATGTCATCGATCGTGTCCCCAAACTCACACAGATGTGACAGTTTTTTGAGGTGTGCAATGAAGTCTGCGATCGACTGACCTTGCTGCTGTCTGCACATGTAAAAATTAAACCGACACAGGATGACTGAAGGAGATGGGTTGCAATGTTCCTTCAAAGCGGCCTTGAGCTCTGCATACGTGAGCTCCTGGATTGTCCGAGGCCGAATCAGGTTTTTAACGAGTGTGAACGTCTCACCTCCGCAAACGGACAGGAAGACGGCCTTCATCCGGCCTTCGGTCGCAATGCCGTTCGCCTCGAAGTAGAAAGACAACCGCTCAGAATACGTGTCAAAATCCCCCTCATGAGGGTCGAATTCATCGATATGGCCGAAAGATGTCATGGTCTAGATGTTTACCTTCGTCGCCATGTAAAGTATCTCGACAAACTGCGATCAATTGTCGTACGCGTTTATTCACTCTGCCGATCAAGGCCCGATTCACAGCAGCGCCATCCGAGCTCTGGCGTAGGGATACAACCCGGTCCCGGTGTAGGGATACAATGGTGAACATTTGCACTGCATACATGACAATCTCCACGTGTGTGGTGTGAATGGCAATGGTCATCCTCTATATTTTCAATTCAGTGCGCCAAATAGGTGGCAGAGCCCAGAAAAAGGATATGACATCACAGTTTGTTCACGGCATTAAAAAAAAATCGACACCTCCCCCCTTCCTGCCCCTCTCTCCACCTGATCCCCTCCCCCCCCCCCCCCCCCCCATACTTAGATTTCCCCAGGTGCAGAACAGGTATCGGATTTAGTATGACATATTGCTAAAACCGTTTTCCTCACTTTATTGATAACTTTAAGTGAGAAACTAATGTGTTTGTTTAATCCGCTTCCGGTCCGGTCTGGAGAGGACGCTGGCGTTACTTGTTCGCCGCTTCTCCGACTGGGTCACTGAACATAGTCTGCTTTTCTGGTGGTCGTGGCGACTTTTTGGCCGTTGGATCTGCTCCCTGCTCGGTCCCGGCTCTGCTCCTGACTTCGCCTGCCCGGCTCTTCCACCGTTGCCTCAGGCCCGCTCCCGAACTGTCCTGCACCTCGTCTGCCGCTTCGGCCTTTACTGTCTTGCTCGCCGCTTCCACTGGCAAGGCCTACTCGTCCTCCTCGACCTTGGCCTTGTTCTCGTCCCCTTTGCTCCTGCCTGACATGGCTCTAAGGTACTCCGCTGCAAGGCTACTTCTGCTCAACACTTACTCCACCCCATCATGCATCTCTGAAAATAAAATACCACGGACTCCTGCGACGACCCAGATACATTCATAGAGGCTCTGGTCGTAAGTTTGTTTACTTACAAACAGGTCACTTCATTCCCGTACTCTGGTCGGCTCAGCGCACTCCCACTCATCGTCCCAGCACACCTGGTCACAGCAACGCGCACGATCGCACCTCCTGTCTGCAAACCCTGGCTAAATCACCTGAGTTCATCCCCACCGTACAAACAAACATGAAGCTCACCCTGTTCAATACCCGGTCCCTCAACAACAAAAGCCTCATCCTGAACGACTACATTCTGGATAATAAACTGGACTTTCTCTGTCTCACTGAAACCTGGCAACAACCTCTGGACTACTTCTCACTCAACCTCACCACACCCAATGGATATTCATACATCAATAAACCACGCTCGGAGGGCCGAGGTGGTGGAATTGCCGTAATACACCGACAGGACATCAAGACCAGCCTCATCTCCATCTAATCTGCTCCATCATTTGAACACCTGGCTTTTAAACTCTCTGGTCACACGCAGTCAGTCATGGCTGTCGTCTACCGCCCTCCCAAACCACACCCATCATTCCTGTATGACTTCTACTTTCTGACCCAGCGCTGTTCCCTCTCCCCCTCAATCCTCCTCCTCGGTGATTTCAATATCCACATGGACTCCACTGACTCCACAATAACCACTGACTTCACTGATTTACTCACCTGCTTTAACCTCACTCAACATGTCAACTTTCCTACCCATAACCGTGGGCACATTCTGGACCTTGTCTGCTCTACTGGATTAATTTTGCACCATCTCTCTGGCTCCGACCTCACCCTCTCTGACCACTTAGCCATCACTATGACCATCAACATCCCCACCCCAGCACCAAGGCATTATCGCACTATCAACTTCCGTAAGCTAAACGCTCTTTCACCGACCTCATTCTCCTCCACCCTCTCTGAAAAAATGTCCACTTCTCCCTTCGTTGACCTCCACACCCCTTCTGACCTCACTGACTACTACAACCACACTCTCTCCTCCTGCCTTGACCAGCTTGTGCCTATAAAAACCAAATCAGTTTCTTTCACCCATTCTGCTCCCTGGTTTACCCCTGAACTCCGCCTGATGAAAACTCGTGCTCGCCAACTTGAAAGACTCCGCAATAAAACAGGTCTCACAATTCACTCCCAAGCCGACAAGGACCACCTACAGCACGACAAAGATGCCTCTCCCACGCCCGCTTCGCCTACTACTCTCAAATTATCCACTTTGGCTCCGGAAACCCAAAAGCACTCTTCTCGACAATAAACAAACTCCTTAGCCCCCTGAACACCACCACCCAGTCATTCACAGTAGACAACTGCATCTCCTTCCTTTCATTCTTCCAAAGCAAAATTGACAACATCTACAACAGCTTAACCACCACCGCATCCGCTCCCCCTCAAGCCACCTCCCCCCCCTTATCCTGCCAACCCCTGTCTCAGTTCTCCCCAGTCTCTCCTACTGACCTCTCTGCACTCCTCATATAAATGAAAACTGCCACCTGCACTCTTGACCCCATCCCCTCCAGCTTTGTCAAGGCCTCCCTTCCTGCTCTCTCTCCACTTATCACTGCAACAATAAACTCCTCCCTGTCTACAGGCATCGTCCCACCATCCCTCAAAATTGCTGCTGTTACCCCCATTCTGAAAAAACCTGGACTAAACCCTGACACCCTAAACAACTTCAGACCCATCTCCAACCTGCCCTTTCTGTCAAAAGTTTTGGAACGCACTGTAGCCACTCAACTCAAACTTCACCTCTCTGCCAATAACCTGTATGAAACATTGCAATCCGGATTCTGCTCCAACCACAGTTCTGAAACTGCTCTCCTCAAAATCACCAACGACCTTCTCCTCTCCTCTGACACCGGCAACCTCAACATTCTCATCCTCCTCGACCTCAGCGCTGCCTTTGACACCATCAATCACACCATCCTCCTCACCCGACTTGAAACCACCTTTAACATTACCGGCACTGCCCTCTCTTGGATCAAATCATACCTCTCTGACAGACGCTACTTCATCTCCATCAATAACTGCAAATCCCCCACTGCTCCCCACCCCCAAGGTGTCCCCCAAGGTTCAGTTCTTGGCCCTCTCCTCTTCATCCTGTACCTGTCCCCCCTTGGTCACTTAATCCGCCGTCATGGTCTCCAATTCCACTGCTTCGCCGATGACATTGTCGCGGAAATGGTGGGGAGACTCAAGACTCCAATGACCGGACACAGGTTTTACAAATACTCATGACTTTATTATTAACTGGTTGTTCACTTTCATTCCAATACCAAATAACTACCGTTTAACTCAATAGACCAGGTTAACTCTATTCGCATGGTCCTTCTTGTTCGGCCGATGTTCCTCCGCCATTCCCGTCGGGCAGAGGTTCTGAGTATGAGTCCTCTCTCTCAGCACTGTTCATAGGGTTCCGTTCCGTTCCTTAGGTCAGAGCTTCTGGTCACAAGTCCCTTGACTCATCGTTTGCCCTGGTTTTTATGGGCCTTGCCGCGCTAATCCTTTCTCCGCTAATGCCCCGAGGTCATGCATGCACCGAGTCCTGGCATCAGCTCGCTCCCCTCCTGCTGCGAGTTCCGTTTACCAAACGATAGGGGGGTGCTCCAGCCTGGGGCTGTGACCAGGTGGACAAGAGATTACCATGTTCGTGCACATTCTTGGCATCCATTTACGAAATCGTTACCAGTCTTTAATCAATGAGTTACCAGTGCCAATCAATAAGTTACACTGAGTTACACTTCCACAATTCCCTCATCTTTTTGTTTTTGTTTATATTAACCATTAATCTAAACATCAATATAAGTAAACAGTCAATCACTACAAGTAAACATCATTACAAGTATAAGTAAATAATCATAACTTTGGTAATCAAATTCCCTTAGGCATACACCGTCATCCTGCAAGAATCACAAAAACATTTCGTTGGTCATTGACTCCTTCCATATTGTTCAATCTATTGCATTTGCATCACAAATATATTTTCAAAACAACACTTCACCATCACCAAGATACAACAATTTCACTTCATTTTCAAGTTTTGTAAAGCATCTGCACCATCTGGCAAAAACGTTTGCCTCCACACAAATGTTGACTTTGTTTGAAAGGAAGGACTGATCACTTGTGTTTCAATCCAGGTATGAAACATTTTCTCCTAATGTCTTCATAGCTCCTGCACTACTTCGTGTAGGATTTCGCTGTTGTGGTAACATTGCGGAGTCATAGACTGACCCTGCTCTCCTTGTAGCATTCTTCCCATTTTTTGCTGTAAACCATTGTAATTCCTGAACAAGGCCTTCACCCAGTTGTAGTCGACTTGCCTCCTCCCTCATTGTGAGTGGGCAGCAAGTATTGGTGTGACGTTGATTGGCCAGCAAGATGTGGAACAGGGATGCCGGATGCATCCACAATGATGTTGGGACCATGGTGTTCAGGTCATCCATGGTCCATACCAGGAGTGGCCCGCAGAATCGCGCACAGCTGTTGTGAAAAGGCACAGCCATTGGTTTGAAGCTCCATGCTGGCTCCCCGGAAGTTGGTGAAGTAATAACATATGTCCCCGCATTTCACAGAGGTTGCGGGTAAAATGTCGTTGTCCTGCAACTTCTGATGTGATGAATGTTCGAAGCCTTCGAACAAGAGTAAGTGATCGCCTTTCTTTCATATGTTGCAGTGTGATCCAGGCAAATGGTCACATAAATTTCCTTGGTGAAGGTAAGCATTCATCTCCAAGTTACACGGGAGAATGTCTTCATCATTCTTTGAGAAAGAGGGTGTATGCCATGATTAACTTCATTTTTAGCCACAAATTTTCTTTCTCGAACTTCTTCCCAATTCCGTTAGCACTCCCTTCAAAATGTGATCTCGTCTTATCCTTATGCTCAGTCACATCTGAATCTGCTTTCCGCACACACTGAATCAGATAGGGTACATCTTACCATGAAATCAGCATAATCATGTATATCTTCCGACAGTTTCACATTCAACAATTTGTTGTTTTTCCTTAACACATTCAAAAAGTTATATTCATTTATATGCGTCACACAAATAATATTCAATCAGGTATGTATTTCACTACTAAACTAAGAATAGCATCCACAATTGCTTTCAGGTTAATATAGTTCAAAAATTAACTCATGCAGGTATTTTAGCACTACTCTAAGAAAATAAATTGTATATGATTACAATCACAAACGGGAATATCTAATTCCCAACAACAATTTTCCCAAACCAACAAATTAAGCATAATGTATTATTACCATAATTCCTCTCCACTTTTCTTTTTCCTTTTTTTTTTTCTAACAGTGTGTCACTCGTGGTGATATGAGTTCACTGATATTGTACTTGACACAACTCATAACATTGTTGTTATGCCATTATCTTAATTCTACTGTATTCATTTGCAACATCACTTGATTTAATCTTTTAATCTCAGTATTTATGCCGCCATAAAAGTCTTCCTTTTCTGGTTCCACATTTCTTTCCTCATTTGTCACTTCATGCGTTATCATCGTGTTGTTGGTTACCTTATTCAAATACACCGTCACTAAGGCTTTCAAGCAAGCCACCACTAAAACAATTGCCAATATAACTACTAAACCAACAAACAAGTCTGCTACTCCTTGTATATATTCATACCTATGACATAATTATATGTTGATGACATTCAACATTATATACCAAACTAACAAGCTTCCTAAAAGGTAAATAAAGAAAATCCCTTAATATGTAACATAAATCAGATTATTTGTCTTACCCTGATCCCCCTATCTCCCGGGGTTGAACTCAATCCCCTGATCATGAGTGTAGTTGTGATACATTTTTCACTCATGTTGTATTAATATCAGCAGGTAATTGTATGTCATGTAGGCAAATAAATGTCACTATCCCAAGTAGGAATATCACATGTTGAAAATGTAATGTTTATCAATGCAAGGGGTGTTAAAATGTAATTCAAATTACTGTAAATCACGACTATCATTTATCTGCCACTGAATGTTCTGCTGGGCTGCTAGGTGCAGCCTCATTTTCTGTGGGATCGTCCACCTTAGCCCCATGTGCTTGCTTGCAATGAGAGGCATGAATCCAACTTTCTATTTTGGGTCCATATTCGTTTCTATTCTTATCAATCTCCTATGGTTTATCATTTCGTTCCAAGATACCGCAACCAAAGGTTTTAACCAAAGCTCTACCAAACTATTTCCAATTTGAACAAAAATGCCAGTGAAACAATGATTCGAAGAATTAACTTCAAGGGGTCAATAAATTTATTCTATAGCCAGATCTAATTTTCCCATCCAATAGTTTGCCTTGCCACATGTCATATTATAACACTTTAATAAACCTTCGAAAAATGTTTCCCATCTCAACAAATTTCCTTTTTTCAAATAGCCATGTGTAACTTACGTATTTAACTACAATTTCCTCTCAATTTGTTTGGCCTAACTGGCCGCAAAAGTGGCTGCCAGCATGCAGTACCGTTTTTTATCTACCAAGGAAGTGTTCGTCCACACAAGACCTCTACCAAAATGTTGTTTGTAAAAACAAATCTGGGATTTCTGATTACATGGATGCACACTCTCAGGACATTTTCAGGCTGCTGTTAACAATCCACTACGATAAATTAATTCCTTTACCCACAATCAAATAATTAGTACAAATTGAGGATACTAGGACGTGCCCGTACGTGGGTGCCCGTTCCTTGCCAAAAAAAAAAAAAAAAGTCTTCGCCCATGCATGCATGGGCGTGCCCATGGGCCCATGGGCGTGCCCATAAGTGCGTGATGTGACCGTACAATGAATGTATCGTCCCGACGCCGCAGCTCGGATGGCGCTGCAGTTAATCGGGCCTGTATCGGCAGAGTTATTATAAACGTGTACTACAATCGATCGTACCTTACAGCGTCTGCTCGCCACGTTCACGTCGTCACTATGACTATCCGTAAGTCCGGAAGTGACGTCCTCATTTGACTGTCCGGAAGGTCGCATATCGCAGTTACGATGAATCGCAAATTAGTTTTAATTAGTTTTAAAACATAGTTTAACGCCAACATAGCGCCAACATAGTTTGCCAACGTGAAATAAATGAATACGCTCTCAAATGTGCCGTCCGAGGCAGAGTCTGTTCGCCACGTTCGGCACACATGATAGCTCGCTGCTCTCTGATTGGTTGAATCGTTTTTTGGACATAGCTCGGTAACTACTTCTCCGATTAATATGAAACCTTGAAAAGGCACATCCTCGGGTCCCCAGCAATATACCTGGCAAGTTTCAAGTATATCGGACCCGTGGTTGTCGAGAAACAGCGGTCACAGACAAACAGACATACACACAGACATACACACAGACATACACACAGACATACAGAGATTACTGGAATTATAGATCGATTATCCCTATCACATTCTTTTATAGATTCATTATGTTGGATCTAATTTTTTTCCAATAATTTTCCACTGCTGTAAGGAAGAACAATAGCTCTCATAAGTCTTAGTAATATCGTACTTAATTTGCCCAGCATCGAATAATTTATTTACTATCCTTTCTCATCTGTTAACCAGTGACTTTGTTTGAACTCCAGAACTGAAAACTCACAATAGTTCAAACCAGCAAAATTTTCTTTACTATTTTCCCATATCATCTATGCCTAAACCACATCCATACATACAGCACAATTTATATGCTGATAAAATTCAAGTTTATATATATAAAAATCCGTGAGCAGAGTACTCTGGGAAGTCAGTGTAAGACCTCTCCTAAATTTGGCTAATTTTGTACTCCCACATTTTTTTAATGAAGCTCATATCCATAAATAGCTTTGATTCTCATATAAATTCGATCACAATGGAATCCCAAGATTACTCCCAATTTTTACTATTAATGAATAGCTGCTCATAACTCAGCAAATCAAATCTTTATTCTCCATCTCCCTTGACAAAAGTGATAATTTTTTTTTATAATCAAATTATATTTCTATTATTTTTTATTTTATTTTACGAATTCTCTCGATATGCGATCCCATCCCCATGGAACTATCTATTTTCCTTCAGACAAGGCACACTGTCGGTGTCAACAATCTTGTAAGATTGATACACAAAAACAAAAACAACAAACACAAACATTGATACACAAAACTCACACACACGCATGCATTATGCATATTTGTTTGCGTTGGAACCATTATTTACAGATCAGGTTGGGTGTCAGTTTTATTTCATTTTCATAAAATTTGTCCTTCAATTTTATAAATGCTAATACGCAAATGGACCAAAAAGTTTTTTTTTTTTTAGAAAACCCCTATGATGTCACATTGAAATTACCCTTTCAGTTCCCACCATAATTTATCCAAATTTGACTACACACCCATTTACATGTCAGTCGACCACTGACCTATCAATCATGCGGAACACTAGTCCGAAATTCCCACCTGATCATCATGTGACTCTTGTCACTTGGTTTCAAAAATTTGCAAAGCAATTGTTCCAACTTTGTAAATTTAAAATTGTGTGCCCAACATAAAAGATCCAATTTCGGCATTTGATCAATTAATTACTAATTTGCTTACAAGCAAAAGAAAAAATGAATAATTCTTGCTCCGAAAACTTTTCAGACCCAAGAATCATCGACAGTTATTCATGTTTGTCCAGTAATCTAATTTGTTGAGGCCAATCGTCATTTGGGATTTGTCGCAATGAAGGCCTAATCATTGTCTGAGGTATCGGTCAGCACTGGTACCCTTGATCTTGGTTTACCCTATTAACTTGTCTTCCTTTTGGTATACGGACATCCTCTTTTCCAATGTCCCATCCGTCCACACTTGAAACACCGGTTTCTGTCGTTGCCTGGGCTGTGCACCTGTGCACTTGTATTGCTGGGCTGCATCTCTACATCCCTGAGTTGCCACTGCAATCTCTCGTTATCTCCTGAAACACGAAAAAATTCTCTGTACCGTCCTTTTTGGGGAGACAACTGGAAATCAGATGGGACAACTGTCACTTTCATTCCTAATTTCGAGGGCAGTTGTGCATTTGTCTCCTCCACTGTATCCTGTATCCTTTTTATTTTAAGTTCTAGATCCGTTATCCGTTCTTGCTGTTCCCGTTGTCTGGATTCACCATCCCAAAGATGGAATGCAAGCCAGTCTACCGTTAGATTCTGTCTCTTTCTGGCTTTCAATCTTTGTTCTAATCTTTCCAATCGACTTCGCTCAAATGTACCATCTCTTGGAAACTCCTCATCATGTCCCTTTGTCCACAAATACCAATTCTCGACCTGCCTTATAGCTTCGGCACCATAACGGTCGTACATATGATGTGTACAAGTACCTTTTTGTGGAATCTCTGGTTGTCCTTGTGTATTCTTGCAGGCTCCATTTCCCATTCTGCCTTTTATCAAAGTAGCGTTGGATGTGTTGTAGTTTGTTCCTCTAAAGCTTCACTCGTACCTCCAGGAAGGATCTCTCCACCTGTTCAAACGGTGATTTCCAGAGAATCTCCCTCACCTGTGGCTTTTGCACAATCCAATCTCACAGATCAGTATTTGCAGATGAGCCAGAGGGTCAGTATGAAATGGGTGAATCCTCAGGTGTCCGCTCTGTTGACGGGGAAATCACACAATGGTAACCGCACATATATATCTGTATATAAACTCACCACCTTGCTCAATTTTCCAAGGTTGTCTTCACATTGATAATATCTCACAAAGATATCCAAGCTTCTTTCTTGAGACCGCATTTTCATCAATCAAACAATCAATATATTCAATTCAATTTATTCAGTTCAATTTATTCAGTTAAATTTATTCAATTAAATTCAATCAATTAGATTCAATCAATCAACAATTCAATCAATTATTCAATTTCAATTAATTCATCAATATTCATCAATAAATCAAATTAATCATTTTGGATGACTCCTTGCATAAGCCCTTTCCCCAATGATGTCAGGACAGGTCCATCCATTGACTGAGATCGAATCTCATCGGTCGTCACCTCTGGTTCGTACCTCATGTCAATTGATGAATCACCGTCCTGTCCTAGGGTCATATCTGACATATTTCCCCATTTTGCCTGGTCTCCACAAATTTTCTTTGCAACCACTAAAGGCAACTCATCCTTCATTCGTGAGACAGCCAAAATGGATGGCAGATATTAAAGTTCTTTGGGAAAAATATCTCATCATTTTTCTTTTAATAGTACCCAAATCTCTTGGCAATATAAATTTCGTAAAACTCCTGAAATAAGACTGTAAAATTCCTTCAATCATGCTAAATTTTGAAACTCCATCGCTTGTAATACCCAATTTATCCCATAGGGCTTGAAAGTTCTTTTCCAAGTTCGTGCAATCATTCTACATTTGAACCCTATGATATCATTCATAATAATCATCATGATTTTATAGTCATGGTCCTATCATAATCATCTATTTAAAACGAACATTTCCTTTATCACCACAGCTATGTGGTATAATCAACAATAGAATAAAACTGTACATAGCAACAGGCTACCTCATGGCCACTTAGTATACCTATTGACAATAAGTCATAACAATATCGAATAATCATTGAACAATTCAAAAATCGCTTCTACTGCTCCAGCCGCAGCATTCGTCATTTTGTCTGCTCATCTGCGTGACCAAAACGAAATAAAGGGAGCTCAACCATTACACAGCGCTTTTAATGGCGCATGCCATAGGACCTCAACGCAATTTCGACTCGGCCAGAAAACGAGCAAATTTTGCAGGATGTTAACTGGAATTAGTCGTGAAAATATATCCAAAATACACAAAAATACACACCCACAAAAATAAACAACAAACCCAAACAAACCCAAGGTCGACCCTCTTACACAGTAAATTACATCATTTCAGCATCGTATTGATTGCTGAAATATTCCAGGGTTTATACACACCTTAAAAGAGGTATGCGTGGTGTTGCCCCCTCCCACGTTTATTCCAGGGTTTATACACACCTTAAAAGAGGTATGCGTGGTGTTGCCCCCTCCCACTTTTAATTCCTCATTAAATTCCTCATTAAATTACTCATTAAATTACTTATTAAATTACTTATTAAATTACTTATTAAATTACTCATTAAATTACTCATTAAATTACTTATTAAATTACTCATTAAATTACTCATTAAATTACTCATTAAATTACTCATTAAATTACTCATTAAATTACTTATTAAATTACTCATTAAATTACTCATTAAATTACTCATTAAATAACTCATCAAATTACTTATTAAATTACTCATTAAATTACTTATTAAATTACTCATTAAATTACTCATTAAATTACTCATTAAATAACTCATCAAATTACTTATTAAATTACTCATTAAATTACTCATTAAATTACTCATTAAATTACTTATTAAATTACTCATTAAGTTACTCATTAAATTACTCATTAACTTAACTTACATAGTTTCAGCATTGTATTGATTGCTGAAATATTCCAGGGTTTATACACACCTTAAAAGAGGTATGCGTGGTGTTGCCCCCTCCCACGTTTATTCCAGGGTTTATACACACCTTAAAAGAGGTATGCGTGGTGTTGCCCCCTCCCACTTTTAATTACTCATTACATCGTTTCCATTAAAAACATCGCTTCTACTGCTCCAGCCGCAGCATTCGTCACTTTGTCTGCTCATCCGCATGACCAAAACGAAATAAAGGGAGCTCAACCATTACACAGCGCTTTTAATGGCGCATGCCATAGGACCTCAACGCAATTTCGACTCGGCCAGCAAACGAGCAAATTTTGCAGGATGTTAACTGGAATTAGTCGTGAAAATATATCCAAAATACACAAAAATCCACACCCACACAAATAAACAACATTTATTCCGTTCAACAGAACAAACATTTCCTCTATCATGACATGCATGTCTTCAAAATTATATGACCAAGAGAAAAAAGTAAAACTAATTAACACTGCGGGCAGTGATGATCCGGGGACCATACCGCTCCATCCTGATTGGACGAGTGCGTGCTAGAGTCGTTAACAACGACAGTCCAGATCCGATTGTTCAAAATTTCAACTCAATCGATCGAAAAATGAACGCAGGGATGCATTTTAAAGGTGCAGTGGCACTAACTGAGTTGCCACGAATATGGCCACGAAATTGCCAATATGGCCATCACAAAATATTTTCCTTAATCAATTGGCTCATAGCATAACCAATCTGCAAGTATCTCATCCGAAGATGTATCTCTGAGGAATTTTAATTAAATAAGTCATTTATAAATCAACGAGTTAATTTATTAAATTATTAATCAATAAATCAAAATTTTTCTTGACAGCCACATCACTTGGTCAGTGTCATGTCCAAATATCAGCTTCCTTACTCAAAAGGTGCCTGAGTTAATGTAATGTAATTACTGTAATAAGATTACTGCAATTACTGTAATGATTACTGTAATTACTGTAATTACCGGAACTGTAATTACTGTAATTACCTCAGGTAATTACTGTAATGTAATTACTGTAATGTAATACGAAATGTAATTAATTAAATAAGTACTTCCTTAATCGCTAATAATTAAATAACTCGTGAATTCTTATCCGATTTACTTAACATTTGAGTGTCCCCAAAACGTTGGAGCAAAACGTTGCAACAACGAAAGTGAAACGTTGTAGCGACGTTGTGGAAACGTCAGCAAAACCCAACATTTAAATGTTCCCAAAACGTTGGAGCAAAACGTTGCAACAACGAAAGTGAAACGTTGTGGCAACGTTGTGGAAACGTCAGCAAAACCCAACATTTAAATGTTCCCAAAACGTTGGAGCAAAACGTTGCAACAACGAAAGTGAAACGTTGTGGCGACGTTGTGGAAACGTCAGCAAAACCCAACATTTAAATGTTCCCAAAACGTTGGAGCAAAACGTTGCAACAACGAAAGTGAAACGTTGTGGCGACGTTGTGGAAACGTCAGCAAAACCCAACATTTAAATGTTCCCAAAATGTTGGAGCAAAACGTTGCAACAACGAAAGTGAAACGTTGTGGCGACGTTGTGGAAACGTCAGCAAAACCCAACATTTGAATGTTCCCAAAACGTTGGAGCAAAACGTTGCAACAACGAAAGTGAAACGTTGTGGCGACGTTGTGGAAACGTCAGCAAAACCCAACATTTAAATGTTCCCAAAACGTTGGAGCAAAACGTTGCAACAACGAAAGTGAAACGTTGTGGCGACGTTGTGGAAACGTCAGCAAAACCCAACATTTAAATGTTCCCAAAACGTTGGAGCAAAATGTTCCCAAAACGTTCCAACAACAAATGATCACAAGTAATTATCACATTGCAATGACCTCTTAACATTCCTAAACCAATAAGCTAGTCTGGCGATGCCAAATACCCCACACCCCTGTCATCCCAGAAGTCACTGTTTGCCACAACCATTATTTGGAAGTCTTTTGCTGTCAAAACTCAATTTCTCTGCTGTCAAAGGCCCAAAACCCGGCCTCTGTGACTTCTCCGCCAATTGTCACTTTCTCTTGACAAAAACAAACATCTTCTATATTTATCCCATTAAAATCCCAGTAAAATCCCATATCTTGTCACCCTTTGCATTGTTGAAAGCAATTAATTCCATAACTCAATATTACCTCAATATATATATATAAATATAACTCCATTTCCCGACTCCCTGTCGCACGCCGAGCAAGTCGCGTGCTTTGAGCAAGTGCAAAAAAAAAATATCTGTATATAAAATTCCATTGCCCGCTGCCTTAATCGCACACCCTGAGCGGGCAGCTCAGGGGTACGTTTACAAGTGCTAAGCAAATGTGCGTGTGCAAACAGGTGTACGCGCCCTAGTGTACGAATGTATGTGCCCTACAGACCTCGGAAAACAGATCGCCCCCATGGTGCACTTCATGGGTCGGTCCGTTCGCCGTGCTCCGTAGGGTTTTTTAATTATCATGTCAGAACTGGCACATTTTACTTAGACAGCGCAAAAATACATATTTTACAAAAATTGTTACACTCCTCGGATAATCGTTACGTACGCCTCCTTGCCAACACACGGTCCCAACTGCAGGCAAGCCTACAGACGCGCGTTTCTCAGTGACGCGTGTCAGACGAACTGGCGCATTTATTTACACAGCGAAAAAACCCGTATTTACAGATCGCTAGAGAAAAAAAAAACCACGAATAATAGATAAAACCGTTTGTCAATGTTCCATCCGTGACTTTGTCCGCTCATTCACTTTTCCTGATTCGCATCAAGGATCTCCATCATCAGACAGCGTACTTAATTCCGCATTTTAATGAGAATTCAACAGGATTTTACGACTCAAAGGAAAAAGAACGAGCAGACCTTTTGCAGGACGATCGTTACAAAAATCGTTACATATATTAAAGTATTTATAATGTCGACAAAAATCATATCTTAATTCTTACAAAATTTGGTTCTTTGAATAAATCACAGCACCGGGAGTCCCGCTCCAATGGATCTTTTGTGTTTATTCAGCACCCTAGTAATTGGTTCTTTGTGTACTAATTAATTACACAGCACCCAGGCCCCACTCATATGGATCTTTTGTGCAGCGCTGCACAGCACCTGAGCAAAAGGGGTCTCATCTACATTTTCCTTACCAGGGCTTCCGTGCACCAATAGTGCGTGGAGAAGCCCAAACACCACATCCTCCATGTATATACAGAATAACTATTCCCACGTTCGTACATCATATTTGACAAGAACAAGACACACTTACCTTTAAAGATCTTGTCGTTGTCCAATTGATTCCCATTAATTTTGTTCAAAGAACGTTCATTTCGCAAAATCGAACCAACCACAACCTTCGCCATTAATATCTATTGTAAGCGTGCCGAATCAATAAGTATCACTTTTTCTATGAGCCTCGACCAGAGGGTGGTTGTTACTCACAAACACTCGTCGCTAGCTGTTCCATTGTCTGTTGATTTTCATTCTGCTGCCTATTTCCATTGAGCCATCAGAGTGGAATTTGGAATTTTTTATTTCTCTGAGCTCATGAAAGTGGTGACAATGGGTGGTCTGCCATTGCTTTTCCACAAAAGCACTACGAGTTTTGGACATGGCGGGAAAACTGAAAAAAAATATTTATTTAAAACGGGTGTACACGATTGTACGCGTGTACGGACCTTACCGAACCGGCAAACAAATCGCCTCATGGTGCACTTCATGAGCCGATTTGCCTGCAGATCTGAGCAAGGCTTTTAATACCCAGCGTATAATGTCCTCGCAAGCTCACGAATAAATAGAATCATTTAAAACGTTTCATCCTTGGATTACCTATGGACAATCACAAGTCCCACACACCAAATCCTCCATCTTCAGAATTCATATTTCATAATGGACAGATCCCCAAGACGCCATGCTTACCTTGGCGACGTCCACTCGAAATTCCAGCGGTGCCTCCAGATTGTCGCGGAAATGGTGGGGAGACTCAAGACTCCAATGACCGGACACAGGTTTTACAAATACTCATGACTTTATTATTAACTGGTTGTTCACTTTCATTCCAATACCAAATAACTACCGTTTAACTCAATAGACCAGGTTAACTCTATTCGCATGGTCCTTCTTGTTCGGCCGATGTTCCTCCGCCATTCCCGTCGGGCAGAGGTTCTGAGTATGAGTCCTCTCTCTCAGCGCTGTTCATAGGGTTCCGTTCCGTTCCGTAGGTCAGAGCTTCTGGTCACAAGTCCCTTGACTCATCGTTTGCCCTGGTTTTTATGGGCCTTGCCGCGCTAATCCTTTCTCCGCTAATGCCCCGAGGTCATGCATGCACCGAGTCCTGGCATCAGCTCGCTCCCCTCCTGCTGCGAGTTCCGTTTACCAAACGATAGGGGGGTGCTCCAGCCTGGGGCTGTGACCAGGTGGACAAGAGATTACCATGTTCGTGCACATTCTTGGCATCCATTTACGAAATCGTTACCAGTCTTTAATCAATGAGTTACCAGTGCCAATCAATAAGTTACACTGAGTTACACTTCCACAACATCCAGCTCTTCATCTCCACCAAGTCCATCTCCACCGCCACCCACTCTATCCTGACAAACTGCATCACTGAAATAAAATCCTGGCTTCAAATCAACTTCCTCAAACTTAACTATGATAAATCTGAAATAATCATCATTGGCCCAAAAACGCTCACCAAATCCACCCACAACTTTGCCCTCAACATCAACGGTTTCCCAGTATCCACCTCCCCTCACAGCCGGAATCTTGACATCATCTTTGACCAAACCCTCTCCTTCGACAAATACACGAAACAGATCACAAAGACAGCCTTCTTTCACCTGAAAAACATCGCCCGTCTTCGTCCATCCCTCTCCTCCACGGCTGCAGAAACCCTCATCCACGCCTTCATCACCTCCCGTCTGGACTACTGCAACAGCCTCCTCTATGGTTCACCCTCAATAATCACCAATTAACTCCAATACATTCAGAACTCCGCTGCCCGTCTACTCACCCATTCCCGGACCCGTGACCACATCACCCACGTCCTTCATAAGCTTCACTGGCTCCCCATCCCCCAGAGAATCCAGTACAAAATCCTCCTCTTGACCTACAAAGCCCTCCATAACCTGGCCCGATCCTACCTGACTGACCTCCTCTCCAGACACACTCCCACCCACAGCCTCCGCTCTGCTGGTACCAACCTCCTGACCCCCCCCCCCCCCAGCCGGACCAAATTCAGATCCTGGGGGGCAGGGCCTTCTCCATCGCTGCTCCCACCCTCTGGAACTCACTACCTCACACCATCAGAGACTCCTCCTCACTCACCACATTCAAAACATCACTCATGACCCACCTGTTCTCAACACTGCATTCAACATTTAACCCACAGCATTTAACCCCTGACTATCTCTTCTCCTTTACCTTCCTTTTGCTTTGATTTATTTACCTTTTGATTTTTGTCTTTTTGCACTTGTTTTTTGTACTCTGTCAAAGCGTCTTTGGGCTTCTTGCAAAGCGCTTTTTCAAATAAATGTATTATTATTATTATTATTATTATTATTATGTTTATACCTTTACTTCCTTGTCTTATCCAGGGTTACCCAGAACCAATCGGACTCCCAGGAGACACGGTAAGGCCTCTATTTAACCTCAATATCCATTGCCAGACTTGTCGTAATGCTGGATGTGTTTACATGTGAACGATGTAAGATGTCACAACATTATTACACTCCCACACTTTTACCCAGCACGTCCACCACGTCCACCACGTCCACCACGTCCCGCACGTCCACCATGTCCCCTTAACTTTCCCTCACTCTCTACTCAGCCCCATTCTCTCTCTTATTTTCTACCTTCCAAATTCTCCAATTCTACAACAACAACAACAACAACATGCATTTTAAGGCCATTTTCCCTGCTAGAGCGGGGGTTAGCCTTGCGGTCCCCATGACAATCTTCTCCATTTTGCCCTATTTTCTGCATCTCTCCTTGTTAACCCCGAGCACTTCCGGTCCCTCGAGCGACGAGGCTTGCTTCGATCTCTGCACGGCATCAAAGTTTGAGTGGTTTCCCGTTCGTTTCTTGCCCTGTGCGCCTCGTGCGGCCTGTTCTCCCCCCGTCCCCCCGTCCCCCCGTCAGTGTTTTGTGAATATGGTTTCTTTCTTTCATAGTATTTGCTTGTTTCTTTGATTTTATTTTCTCCCCCCGACCTCTCACGAACATCTTGCCCTTTGTCCAGCGTTTTGAAAACAGAACAAACAAATAAACAAACAAACAAAAAAAAATCTATATTAATTATTTCTCTCCTCCCGGACACGTGCTTGTTCGTTCTCCTCCTCGTCTCGACTTGTGCCCCGCCTCCTATATCTCGTTTTCTTCCACCTCTGCTCCTGCTTTCTCAAATCCACGTTCTCACTTAGAGACTTTTCCCAGATTGTTTTTCATGGTTTTGTTTAAATATTATTTAAATATGTTTAAACCGCAGCCGTGATGCTGACGCCGCCCCCCACCCCCCAGAATTTCCATGTTTTAAACGTTTCCCAGTGTGTACCCTGGATTATAATAGGTACACCGTATCCCTGCGTGTCGTAACAGACGACTAAGAGGGTTGGCGTCAGAGAGGGCATCCGGCCATAAAAACATTGCCTCAAAAAGAGAACCATGACAATTACAACTACATATGGGCAGGGTACAGCCAGAAGTGGAGATCGGTTTCTGAGGTTTGGGACATGGAATGTAGGGACAATGACAGGGAGATCAGGAGAAATGGTGGAAGTATTGGTCAGAAGAAGAGTGGACATATGTTGTGTGCAAGAGACGAGATGGAAGGGAAGTGGTGTGAGAATGGTGAAGGGTAGGCAGGGACAGAAATACAAGTTTATGTGGCAAGGGTGCCCGGAGGGCATGAATGGTGTTGGTGTCCTGTTTTCTGAGGAGTTTGTAGACAGTGTGGTGAGTGTGACTAGAGTGAGTGATAGGTTGATGATGGTGAAAATGATGATTGGAAAGCTCTTGGTGAACGTCATCTCGGGATATGCTCCGCCGGTTGGTCGAAGCGATGAAGAGAAGGACAAGTTCTGGTGTGCGATAGAGAAGCTGATGGAAAACGTGAAAGATTAGGAAGTTGTTGTGGTAGGAGGAGACCTAAATGGACATGTGGGAAGGAGTATGGATGGTTTTGATGGAGTTCATGGGGGTTACGGATATGGTGTGAGAAATGGAGAAGGTGAACGGATTTTGGAGTTTGCTGATGGAGCTGATTTGTTGATTTGTAATACTCAGTTCCAGAAAGAGGATAAAAAGCTTGTTACATACACGTCAGGTGGGTCGACGACAACCGTTGACTACCTGATGGTGCGTAGGCGAGATAGGGGGCACCTCCGGGACACAAAAGTGATTCCGGGGGAGGAAGCTGTTTCACAGCACCACTTGGTGAAAGGTGGTTGTCTGTGACATAAGGGTGAAAGGTGCGAGGAGAGCTCGGCGGGTGAAGTACCAACCGAGAATGAAGGTGTGGAGGTTGAAAGAGGTGACAGTAAGGGAGGCATAAAAAGAGAGGCTTAGTAGGGTCGAGGATGATGTGGTTGAGCTTGAAAGTGGTTGGATGTCAATGAAAGCTAGTCTGTTGGGAGCCGTTGGTGAGCTATGTGGATGGACAAAAGGACCACCGAGGCACTCGGAAACATGGTGGTGGGATGATGAAGTTGGAAAGAGGATTGACGGGAAGAGGAAGAAGTTCAAGGAGTGGCAGAAGGCGAAGGGTACGGGAGCAGAAACAGCAGAGCATGAAAGTTATAAGGCAGCCAGGAAGGCTGCAAAGAAAGAGGTAGCAAAGGCGCAGGAGGCATGTAGGAAAATGTTCAGAGAATGCTTGGATTCGGAAGAGGGTCAGAACAAAGCAGATAGCGAAAGAGAGGTGTGATGTGATGGGGGTGAGTTGCTTGAAGGATGAAGTGGGACAAATCGTTGTCGACCCAGATGTAATTAAAGGAAGATGGAAAAGATATATGGAAATGCTTTTGAATACAGAGAATGAATGCGATGGCAATGTAGGGGAATTTGTAGCTGAGAGACTCACAGGACTCCAATGACCGGACACAGGTTTACAAAAGGTCATGACTTTATTATTAACTGGTATGTATTTTATTACTAAACTAATAGTATCGTTTAACTCAATGAACCAGGTTAACTCTATCCGCATGGTCCTTCTTGTTCGGCTGCAGCGCCGAACTCGTGGTACGCGTTCATTCCGTCGTGCAGGGCTTCGTGGCGAGTGCTCTTTCGTTCCGTCGGGCAGGGGTTATCGTGGCGAGTGCTTCTGACTCCACGTTTGCTCTCGTTTATATTGGACAAACTGGAGTTAATCCCCTGTCCGCTGAAGGTTAATCCCCTTTCCGCTAATGCCCCGAGGTCATGCATGTACCAAGTCCTGGTATCAGCTCGCTCCCCTCCTGTTGTGAGTTCCGTTTACCAAACGATAGGGGGGTGCTTCAGCCAGGGGCTGTGACCAGGTGGACAAAAGATTATCATGTTCGGGCGCATTCCTGACTCATTTACAAACTCGTCTTTCACAGAGTTTGCATGTAAAATATATCTGCTTTGTTACCAGGTTAATTAATAAGTTACCAGTGCCAATTAATAAGTTACGCTGAGTTACACTTCCACAATTCCCTCATCTTTTTGTTTTTTGTTTATATTAACCATTAATCTAAACATCAATATAAGTAAACAATCAATCACTACAAGTAAACATCATTACAAGTATAAGTAAATAATCAATCACTACAAGTAATCAAATTCCCTTGGGCATACACCGTCATCCTGTAAGAATCACAAAACATTTCGTTGGTCATTTACTCCTTCCATATTGTTCAATCTATTGCATTTGCATCACAAATATATTTTCAAAACAACACTTCACCATCACCAAGATACAACAATTTCACTTCATTTTCAAGTTTTGTAAAGCATCTGCACCATCTGGTAAAAACGTTTGCCTCCACACAAATGTTGACTTTGTTTGAAAGGAAGGGCTGATCACTTGTGTTTGAATCCAGGTATGAAACATTTTCTCCTAATGTCTTCATAGCTCCTGCACTACTTCGTGTAGGATTTCGCTGTTGTGGTAACATTGCGGAGTCATAGACTGACCCTGCTCTCCTTGTAGCATTCTTGCCACTTTTTGCTGTAAACCATAGTAATTCCTGAACACGGCCTTCACCCAGTTGTAGTCGACTTGCCTCCTCCCTCATTGTGAGTGGGCAGCAAGTATTGGTGTGACGTTGATTGGCCAGCAAGATGTGGAACAGGGATGCCGGATGCATCCACAATGATGTTGGGACCATGGTGTTCAGGTCATTCATGGTCCTTACCAGGAGCAACCAGCAGAATCATGCACAGCTGTTGTGACAAGGGCACAGCCGTTTTTGCAGCTCCATGCTGGTTCCCTGGACGTTGGTGAAGTAATAACATATGTCCCCGCATTTCACAGAGGTTGCAGGTAAAATGTCGTTGTCCTGCAACTTCTGATGTGGTGAATGTTCGAAACCTTCGAACAAGAGTAAGTGATCGCCTTTCTTTCATATGTTGCAGTGTGATCCAGGCAAATGGTCACATAAATTTCCTTGGTGAAGGTAAGCATTCATCTCCTAGTTACATGGGAGAATGTCTTCATCATTCTTTGAGAAAGAGGGTGTATGCCACGGTTAACTTCATTTTTTAGCCACAAATTTTCTTTCTTTCTCGAACTTCTTCCCAATTCCGTTAGCAATCCCTCCAAAATGTGATCTCGTCTTATCCTTATGCTCAGTCACATCTGAATCTGCTTTCCGCACACACTGGATCAGATAGGGTACATCTTACCATGAAATCAGCATAATCATGTATATCTTCCGACAGTTTCACATTCAACAATTTGTTGTTTTTCCTTAACACAAACGTTATATTCATTTATATGCGTCACACAAATAATATTCAATCAGGTATGTATTTTATTACTAAACTAAGAATAGCATTGTATATGATTACAATCACAAACGGGAATATCTAATTCCCAACAACAATTTTCCCAAACCAACAAATTAAGCATAATGTATTATTACCATAATTCCTCTCCACTTTTTCTTTTCCCTCTTTTTTTCCTAACAGTGTGTCACTCGTGGTGATATGAGTTCACTGATATTGTAGTTGACACAACTCATAACATTGTCGTTATGCCATTATCTTAATTCTACTGTTTATGTCGCCATAAAAGTCTTCCTTTTCTGGTTCCACATTTCTTTCCTCATTTGTCACTTCATGCGTTATCATCGTGTTGTTGGTTACCTTATTCAAACACACCGTCACTAAGGCTTTCAAGCAAGCCACCACTAAAACAATTGCCAATATAACTACTAAACCAACAAACAAGTCTGCTACTCCTTGTATATATTCATACCTATGACATAGTTATATGTCGATGACATTTAACATTATATACCAAACTAACAAGCTTCCTAAAAGGTAAATAAAGAAAATCCCTTAATATGTAACATAATCAGATTATTTGTCTTGCCCTGATCCCCCTATCTCCCGGGGTTGAACTCAATCCCCTGATCATGAGTGTAGTTGTGATACATTTTTCACTCATGTTGTATTAATATCAGCAGGTAATTGTATGTCATGTAGGCAAATAAATGTCACTATCCCAAGTAGGAATATCACATGTTGAAAATGTAATGTTTATCAATGCAAGGGGTGTTAAAATGTAATTCAAATGACTGTAAATCACGACTATCATTTATCTGCCACTGAATGTTCTGCTGGGCTGCTAGGTGCAGCCCCATTTTCTGTGGGATCGTCCACCTTAGCCCCATGTGCTTGTTTGCAATGAGGGGCATGAATCCAACTTTCTATTTTGGGTCCATATTTTTTCTATTCTTATCAATCTCCTATGGTTTATCATTTCGTTCCAAGATACCGCAACCAAAGGTTTTAACCAAAGCTCTACCAAACTATTTCCAATTTGAACAAAAAATGCCAGTGAAACAATGATTCGAAGAATTAACTTCAAGGGGTCAATGAATTTATTCTATAGCCAGATCTAATTTTCCCATCCAATAGTTTGCCTTGCCACATGTCATATTATAACACCTTAATAAACCTTCGAAAAATGTTTCCCATCTCAACAAATTTCCTTTTTTTTTTTTTTTTCTCAAATAGCCATGTGTAACTTACGTATTTAACTACAATTTCCTCTCAATTTGTTTGGCCTAACTGGCCGCAAAAGTGGCTGCCAGCATGCAGTACCGTTCTTTATCTACCAAGGAAGTGTTCCACACAAGACCTCTACCAAAATGTTGTTTGTAAAAACAAATCTGGGATTTCTGATTACATGGATGCACACTCTCAGGACATTTTCAGGCTGCTGTTAACAATCCACTACGATAACTTAATTCCTTTACCCACAATCAAATAATTAGTACAAATTGAGGATATTATCCCTATCACATTCTTTTATAGATTCATTATGTTGGATCTAATTTTTTCCCAATAATTTTCCACTGCTGTAAGGCGGAACAATAGCTCTCATAAGTCTTAGTAATATCGTACTTAATTTGCCCAGCAGCGAATAATTTATTTACTATCCTTTCTCATCTGTTAACCAGTGACTTTGTTTAAACTCCAGAACTGAAAACCCACAATAGTTCAAACCAGCAAAATTTTCTTTACTATTTTCCCATATCATCTATGCCTAAAACACATCCATACATACAGCACAATTTATATGCTGATAAAATTCAAGTTTATATATATAAAAATCCGTGAGCAGAGTACTCTGGGAAGTCAGTGTAAGACCTCTCCCAAATTTGGCTAATTTTGTACTCCCACATTTTTTTTTTTGTACTCCCACATTGTGTACTCCCACATTGGAACTATCTATTTTCAGACAAGGCACACTGTCGGTGTCAACAATCTTGTAAGATTGATACACAAAAACACACACACACATGCATTATGCGTATTTGTTTGCGTTGGAACTATTATTTACAGATCAAGATGGGTGTCAATTTTATTTCAATTTCATAAAATTTGTCCTTCAATTTTTTATAAATGCTAATACACAAATGGACCAAAAGTTTATTCTTAGAAAACCCCTATGATGTCACATTGAAATTACCCTTTCAGTTCCCACAATAATTTATCCAAATTTGACTACACACCCATTTACATGTCAGTCGACCACTGACTTATCAATCGTGTGGAACAATAGTCCGAAATTCCCACCTGATCATCATGTGACCCTTGTCCCTTGGTTTAAAATTTGCAAAGCAATTGTTCCAACTTTGTAAATTTAAAATTGTGTGCCCAACATAAAAGATCCAATTTCGGCATTTGATCAATTAATTATCATTTTGCTTACAAGCAAAAGAAAAAAATGAATAATTCTTGCTCCGAAAACTTTTCAGACCCAAGAATCATCGACAGTTATTCATGTTTGTCCAGTAATCTAATTTGTTGAGGCCAATCGTCATTTGGGATTTGTCGCAATGAAGGCCTAATCATTGTCTGAGGTATCGGTCAGCACTGGTACCCTTGATCTTGGTTTACCCTATTAACTTGTCTTCCTTTTGGTATACGGACATCCTCTTTTCCAATGTCCCATCCGTCCACACTTGAAACACCGGTTTCTGTCGTTATCTGATCTGTGCACCTGTGCACTTGTATTGCTGGGCTGCATCTCTACCTCCCTGAGTTGCCACTGCAATCTCTCGTTATCTCCTGAAACACGAAAAAATTCTCTGTACCGTCCTTTTTGGGGAGACAACTGGAAATCAGATGGGACAACTGTCACTTTCATTCCTAATTTCGAGGGCAGTTGTGCATTTGTCTCCTCCACTGTATCCTGTATCCTTTTTATTTTAAGTTCTAGATCCGTTATCCGTTCTTGCTGTTCCCGTTGTCTGGATTCACCATCCCAAAGATGGAATGCAAGCCAGTCTACCGTTAGATTCTGTCTCTTCCTGGCTTTCAATCTTTGTTCCAATCTTTCCAATCGACTTCGCTCAAATGTACCATCTCTTGGAAACTCCTCATCATGTCCCTTTGTCCACAAATACCAATTCTCGACCTGCCTTATAGCTTCGGCACCATAATGGTCGTACATATGATGTGTACAAGTACCTTTTTGTGGAATTTCTGGTTGTCCTTGTGTATTCTTGCAGGCTCCATTTCCCATTCTGCCTTTTATCAAAGTAGCGTTGGATGTGTTGTAGCTTGTTCCAGGTTCCTCTAAAGCTTCACTCGTACCTCCAGGAAGGATCTCTCCACCTGTTCACACGGTGATTTCCAGAGAATCTCCCTCAGCTGTGGCTTTTGCACAATCCAATCTCACAGATCAGTATTTGCAGATGAGCCGGAGGGTCAGTATGAAATGGGTGAATCCTCAGGTGTCCGCTCTGTTTGACGGGGAAATTACACAATGGTAACCGCACATATATATCTGTATATAAACTCACCACCTTGCTCAATTTTCCCAGGTTGTCTCCACATTGATAATATCTCGCAAAGATATCAAAGCTTCTTTCTTGAGACCGCATTTTCATCAATCAAACAATCAATATATTCAATTCAATTTATTCAGTTCAATTTATTCAGTTAAATTTATTCAATTAAATTCAATCAATTAGATTCAATCAATCAACAGTTCAATCAATTATTCAATTTCAATTAATTCATCAATATTCATCAATAAATCAAATTAATCATTTTGGATGTCTCCTTGCATAAGCCCTTTCCCCAATGATGTCAGGACAGGTCCATCCATTGACTGAGATCGAATTTCATCGGTCGTCACCTCGGGTTCGTACCTCATGTCAATTGATGAATCACCGTCCTGTCCTAGGGTCATATCTGACATATTTCCCCATTTTGCCTGGTCTCCACAAATTTTCTTTGCAACCACTAAAGGCAACTCATCCTTCATTCGTGAGACAGCCAAAATGGATGGCAGATATTAAAGTTCATTGGGAAAAATATCTCATCATTTTTCTTTTAATAGTATCCAAAATCTCTTGGCAATATAAATTTCATAAAACTCCTGAAATAAGACTGTAAAATTCCTTCAATCATGCTAAATTTTGAAACTCCATCGCTTGTAATACCCAATTTATCCCATAGGGCTTGAAAGTTCTTTCCCAAGTTCATGCAGCATTCTGCATTTGAACCCTATGATATCATTCATAATAATCATCATGATTTTATAGTCATGGTCCTATCATAATCATCTATTTAAACGAACATTTCCTTTATCACCACAGCTTTGTGGTATAATCAACAATAGAATAAAACTGTACATAGCAACAGGCTACCTCATGGCCACTTAGTATACCTATTGACAATAAGTCATAACAATATCGAATAATCATTGAACAATTCAAAAATCGCTTCCCCTGCTCCAGCCGCAGCATCCGTGATATTTGTTTGCTCATTCACTATTCCTGATTCGTCATCAAGGATCTCCATCATCACACAGCGTACTTAATTCCGCATTCTAATGAGAATTCAACAGGAATTTACGACTCAAAGGAAAAAGAACGAGCAGACCTTTTGCAGGATGATCGTTACAAAAATCGTTACATATATTAAAGTATTTATGATGTCGACAAATCATATCTTAATTCTTACAAGATTTTGGTTCTTTGAATAAATCACAGCACCGGGAGAACCAGCTCCAAAAATGGATCTTTGTGTTTATTCAGCACCCTAGTAATTGGTTCTTTGTGTACTAATTACACAGCACCCAGGCCCCGCTCATATGGATCTTTGTGCAGCGCTACACAGCACCTGAGCAAAAGGGGTTTCATCTACATTTTCCCTATTCGGTGTACCATCCGTGATATTTGTTTGCTCATTCACTATTCCTGATTCGTCATCAAGGATCTCCATCATCACACAGCGTACTTAATTCCGCATTTTGATGAGAGTTCAACAGGAATTTACGACTCAAAGGAAAAAGAACGAGCAGACCTTTTGCAGGATGATAACTGGAATTAGTCGTGAAAATATATTCAAAATACACAAAAATACACACCCACACAAATAAACAACATTTATTCCGTTTAACAGAACAAACATTTCCTCTATCATGACATGCATGTCTTCAAAATTATATGCCCAAGAGAAAAAGTAAAATTAATTAAAACTGCGGGCAGTGATAATCCGGGGACCATACCGCTCCATCCTGATTGGACGAGTGCGTGCTAGAGTCGTTAACAACGACAGTCCAGATCCGATTGTTCAAAATTTCAACTCAATCGATCGAAAAATGAACGCAGGGATGCATTTTAAAGGTGCAGTGGCACTAACTGAGTTGCCACGAATATGGCCACGAAATTGCCAATATGGCCATCACAAAATATTTTCCCTAATCAATTGGCTCATAGCATAACCAATCTGTAAGTATTTCATCCGAAGATGTATCTCTGAGGACTTTTAATTAAATAAGTCATTTATAAATCAACGAGTTAATTTATTAAATGATTAATCAATAAATCAATATTTTCCTTGACAGCCACATCACTTGGTCAGTGTCATGTCCAAATATCAGCTTCCTTACTCAAAAGGTGCCTGAGTTAATGTAATGTAATTACTGTAATAAGATTACTGCAATTACTGTAATGATTACTGTAATTACTGTAATTACCGGAACTGTAATTACTGTAATTACCTCAGGTAATTACTGTAATGTAATTACTGTAATGTAATACGAAATGTAATTAATTAAATAAGTACTTCCTTAATCGCTAATAATTAAATAACTCGTGAATTCTTATCCGATTTATTTAACATTTGAGTGTCCCCAAAACGTTGGAGCAAAACGTTGCAACAACGAAAGTGAAACGTTGTAGCGACGTTGTGGAAACGTCAGCAAAACCCAACATTTAAATGTTCCCAAAACGTTGGAGCAAAACGTTGCAACAACGAAAGTGAAACGTTGTGGCGACGTTGTGGAAACGTCAGCAAAACACAACATTTGAATGTTCCCAAAACGTTGGAGCAAAACGTTGCAACAACGAAAGTGAAACGTTGTGGCGACGTTGTGGAAACGTCAGCAAAACACAACATTTGAATGTTCCCAAAACGTTGGAGCAAAACGTTGCAACAACGAAAGTGAAACGTTGTGGCGACGTTGTGGAAAACGTTTTACAACAACATTATTTCAATGTTGCAGGAAAGTAATGTGAAAAACGTTCCCAAAAATGTTCTCTCTTTTTCTGTCTCTCTTTCTGTCTCTCTCTGTCTATCTCTCTCTGTCTGTCTGTCTCTCTCTATGTGTCTGACTATCATCTTTATCTCTGTTTGTCTCTATGTCTCTCTCTCTTTCTCTCTCTGTCTATCTCTCTCTGTCTGTCTCTCTTTCTCACTTTGTCTCACTCTGTCTATCTCTCTCTGTCTGTCTCTCTCTATGTGTCTGACTATCATCTTTATCTCTGTTTGTCTCTATGTCTCTCTCTCTTTCTCTCTCTGTCTATCTCTCTCTGTCTGTCTCTCTCTCTGTCACTTTCATTCCTAATTTATCCCATTAAAATCCCATTAAAATCTTATTGAAATCCCATTAAATCTTATTAAAATCCCATTAAATCTCATATCTTGTCACCCTTTGCATTGTTGAAAGTAATTAATTCCGTAACTCAATATTACCTCTATTTATATATACTAGGGCGTGCCCGCACGTACGTGCTTGCCCGTACGTGCTTGCAAAAAAACATGCGTGCAAGCAACAACAAAAACTTTGAAACCACGTGGCAGTAATGACCACAGAACCCCCCTCCTATTTACATGCAATGGTTTGGTCCATTCGCAAAGCCAAAACGAACGACCACAGAACCCTCGCCATTAATATCTATTGTAAGCGTGCCAAATCAATAAGTATCAATTTTTTCTATGAGCCTCGACCAGAGAGTGGTTATTACTCACAAAACACTCGTCGCTAGCTGTTCCATTGTCTGCCGATTCCCACTCTGCTGTTTTTGTCTCATAATCTCCAAACAAGAACAGTACACATTTCCTGTAATTATCTCTCATAATCAGGATAAATTTGGAACAGCCCTTAAACTAACACCAAGCAGATCAATTTTTATATTTAGGTTAAGGTTTCACACAAACTGGTTAACTAAATAATACAGAATTATTATTATTATTATATCTCCGCCTTGGTGAACAGTTTATGTTTTGTATCCCACTGATAGGCCGGATCTGGATTCGGACCTGAACCAAAATCCAATCATTTCGTCGTGTCACCCATGCTATTTATCTGGCAAATTTCGTCAAAAAAAAAAAACAGCACCGGTTTTGTTTCACCCAAGCGTCCTGCAAAACGCTTTGCTTCTCGCAAAACGTCCGCCAATGGGAAGTAAAGGGAGGGAAAAAAACGGGAGCAAGAGACAGGGTGCCGGAATGGACATGAGGGACAATGAGGGACAGTGAGGGAGTGTTGGTATGCAATTTTGATCCAATCGCCATCTTTCATAGTAATTCTGGACCGGCATTAGGTGGGATTGTCTGTCATGAATTTATTTGTTGATCGAACGAGTTTTAATTTGTCTAAATCCGACCAGTCGTTTCCAAAGATATAAGCCTTTTTGTCGCAATACCATATTGGAAATATATATATATATAAATATAATTCCCTTTCCCGGTTCCCTGTCGCTCGCCGAGCGCCGAGCAAGTCGAGTGCTTTGAACAAGAGCAAAAAAAAAAGAAGTACTTTATACGTGTACGGGTGCGTAAACGAGTGTACCGGCCTTACACGTCCTGGAAGCAAATGGTCGCAAGGTGCACGCTTGCTCCGTTTGCTTCCAGGTCACAGTAAGACCCTTAATGACCAGCGCAAAAATACGTATTTACAGAAATCATTTAGAAAAAAAAACGAATTATCATCGTGTTGTTTATCGAAGTACCATTCGTGATGGGTCACGCCACTTATATCGCGGCATCGGTGCGCAAGGAAGCCCCAGACCACCTGCTCCCCCATGTATGTACACATAACTTCCAAGTTCGTAAATCATATTGGACAAAACAAGACACACTCACCTTTTAAAGAAGACTTGTTTGTACAATTGATGTCAGCGGTGCCTCCAGATTGTAGGGGAATTTGTAGCTGAGAGACTCACAGGACTCCAATGACCGGACACAGGTTTACAAAAGGTCATGACTTTATTATTAACTGGTATGTATTTTATTACTAAACTAATAGTATCGTTTAACTCAATGAACCAGGTTAACTCTATCCGCATGGTCCTTCTTGTTCGGCTGCAGCGCCGAACTCGTGGTACGCGTTCATTCCGTCGTGCAGGGCTTCGTGGCGAGTGCTCTTTCGTTCCGTCGGGCAGGGGTTATCGTGGCGAGTGCTTCTGACTCCACGTTTGCTCTCGTTTATATTGGACAAACTGGAGTTAATCCCCTGTCCGCTGAAGGTTAATCCCCTTTCCGCTAATGCCCCGAGGTCATGCATGTACCAAGTCCTGGTATCAGCTCGCTCCCCTCCTGTTGTGAGTTCCGTTTACCAAACGATAGGGGGGTGCTTCAGCCAGGGGCTGTGACCAGGTGGACAAAAGATTATCATGTTCGGGCGCATTCCTGACTCATTTACAAACTCGTCTTTCACAGAGTTTGCATGTAAAATATATCTGCTTTGTTACCAGGTTAATTAATAAGTTACCAGTGCCAATTAATAAGTTACGCTGAGTTACACTTCCACAGCAACATAGAGAGTAACCCAGTTTTAGGACCGGCAGAGAAGATAACTGAGAAGGAAGTTGAGGAAGCGATAAAAGCTTTAATCTGGCCTCCAAAGCCAGTCGCCGACTGGGCATCCTCCGTCGTGCGAAGTCCTTCCTTGGCACACCTGAGCTCCTCACCACATACAAGGCTTTCATCCGCAGCTCTATGGAATACTGCTCTCCCCTCTGGTCTGGTGCTCCTGCCTCACACCTAGCTCGTCTTCACGCTGTTGAAACCAAAGCGTTCAGAATCATTGGAATCTCCCGCGATGAAGCTAAATCCAAGGGCCTTTCACTCACTCACCGCAAGCAGGTTGGTGGTCTTTCCGTCTTCTACCGACTCCTCTCTGGCCTTGCCCGCCCAGCTCTCTCTGGGCTCTGTCCCCCAAATATTCCTACAGGTCGCACAAGATCTGCCTGCAACCCTCTTATGGTTAAACTGCCAAAATCAACACTTTCTGCTCACCTTCACTCCTTCATTCCTCTTTTTTCCCACCTCTGGAACAAACTCCCTCTCTCTCTTCAATCCCACTCCACCCTCCAGGTCTTTAAAACAGCTGTTCACCACCATCTCTTATCCTCCCCCATCCAAAACCTTGATCTTTTCTACCCCCGCTAATTTCGGTCCCCTTGTGTTTTATACCTCTCCCCCCACCCCCCCTCTCCTTCCCATGCCTCCTGCCCCCAAGCCCTCTCCCTCCCACACTTCTCCCTGCTCTCAAATGTTGTGGTTGTGTGCTTCCCCTTCTCTCCACATCTTGTCTTCCGCTCCCTCTTTTTGTATATTTTGTTTGTCTGATTGATTTGTTTGTGAAATAAATGTTAGCTCTTTCACGAGCCTCGATTCAGTATACAACAAAAATAATAATAATAAGCAATGAAAGGCAGAAAAGCGGGAGGGCCAAGTGGAGAGAATATTAATCAACGATTATCTAATTAATCATTCTCGAGGTCAACTACGTTTTGTCAGCCGTAATTTACGTAATAATAATAATTCATTTATTTTGTATAGCGCTTTTCAAGAAGCCCAAAGGCGCTTTGACAGAGTGGAAAACATAATGCATAACAATGCATGAAAACAACAATTGCAAAAAGACAAGAATCAATAGGGAAATATTTAAAGCAAAAGGAGGGAGAAGGAGAAGAGATAGTCAGGGGTTAAATGCTGTGGGTTGAATGTTGAATGCAGTGTTGAACAGGTGGGTCTTTAGTGATGTTTTGAATGTGGTGAGTGAGGAGGAGTCTCTGATGGTGTGAGGTAGTGAGTTCCAGAGGGTGGGAGCAGCGATGGAGAAGGCCCTGTCCCCCCAGGATCTGAATTTGGTCCGGATGGGGGGGGGGGGGGGGGTCAGGAGGTTGGTACCAGCAGAGCGGAGGTTGCGGGTGGGAGTGTGTCTGGAGAGGAGGTCAGCCAGGTAGGATGGGGCCAGGTTATGGAGGGCTTTGTATGTCAAGAGGAGGATTTTGTACTGAATTCTCTGGGGGATGGGGAGCCAGTGAAGCTTGTAAAGGACGGGGGTGATGTGGTCACGGGTCCGGGAATGGGTGAGTAGACGGGCAGCAGAGTTCTGAATGTATTGGAGTTTATTGGTGATTTTTGAGGGTGAACCATAGAGGAGGCTATTGCAGTAGTCCAGACGGGAGGTGATGAAGGCGTGGATGAGGGTTTCTGCAGCCGTGGAGGAGAGGGATGAGCGGAGACGGGCAATGTTTTTCAGGTGAAAGAAGGCTGACTTTGTGATCTGTTTAGTGTATTTGTCGAAGGAGAGGGTTTGGTCAAAGATGACGCCAAGATTCCGGATGTGAGGGGAGGTGGATACTGGGATACCGTCGATGTTGAGGGCAAAGTTATGGGTGGATTTTGTGAGCGTTTTTGGGCCAATGATGATTATTTCAGATTTATCACAGTTAAGCTTGAGGAAGTTGATTTGAAGCCAGGATTTTATTTTAGTGATGCAGTTTGTCAGGATAGAGTGGGTGTCGGTGGAGACCGGCTTGGTGGAGATGAAAAGCTGGATGTCATCGGCAAAGCAGTGGAATTGGAGACCATGACGGCGGATTAAGTGACCGAGGGGGACAGGTAAAGGATGAAGAGGAGGGGGCCAAGAACTGAACCTTGGGGGACACCTTGGGGGAGGGGAGCAGTGGGGGATTTGCAGTTATTGATGGAGATGAACTGGCGTCTGTCAGAGAGGTATGATTTAATCCAAGAGAGGGCAGTGCCGGTAACGTTAAAGGTGGATTCAAGTCGGGTGAGGAGGATGGTGTGATTGATGGTGTCAAAGGCAGCGCTGAGGTCGAGGAGGACGAGAATGTTGAGGTTGCCAGCATCAGAGGAGAGGAGAAGGTCGTTGGTGATTTTGAGGAGAGCAGTTTCAGTACTGTGGTCGGAGCGGAATCCGGATTGGAATGTTTCATACAGGTTATTGGCAGAGAGGTGATGTTTGAGTTGAGTGGCTACAGCGCGTTCCAAAACTTTTGACAGAAAGGGTAGGTTGGAGATGGGTCTGAAGTTGTTTAGGGTGTTAGGGTTTAGACCAGGTTTTTTTTAGAATGGGGGTAACAGCAGCAATTTTGAGGGAAGGTGGGACGATGCCTGTAGACAGGGAGGAGTTTATTGTTGCAATGGTAAGTGGAGAGAGCAGGGAGGGAGGCCTTGACAAAGCTGGAGGGGATGGGGTCAAGAGTGCAGGTGGCAGTTTTCATTCCTATGAGGAGTTCAGAGAGGTCAGTAGGGGAGATTGGGGAACTGAGACGGGGGATGGCAGGACAAGGGGGGGCAGGTGGTTGGAGGGGGAGTGGGTGTGGCGGTGGTCAAGCTGTTGTAGATATTGTCAATTTTGCGTTGGAAGAAAGAGAGGAAGGAGATGCAGTTGTCTACTGTGAATGACTGGGTGGTGGTGTTCAGGGGGCGGAGAAGTTTGTTTATTGTCGAGAAGAGTGCTTTTGGGTTTCCGGAGCCAGAGTGGATAATTTGAGAGTAGTAGGCGGAGCGGGCGTGGGAGAGGGCATCTTTGTAGTGTTGTAGGTGGTCCTTGTAGGCTTGGGAGTGAACTGTGAGACCTGTTTTATTGCGGAGTCTTTCAAGTTGGCGAGCATGAGTTTTCATCAGGCGGAGTTCAGGGGTAAACCAGGGAGCAGAATGGGTGAAATAAACTGTTTTGGTTTTTACAGGCGCAAGCTGGTCAAGGCAGGAGGAGAGAGTGTGGTTGTAGTAGTCAGTGAGGTCGGAAGGGGTGTGGAGGGCAACGAAGGGAGAAGTGGACATTTTTTCAGAGAGGGTGGATGAGAATGAGGTAGGTGAAAGAGCGTTTAGCTTACGGAAGGTGATAGTGCGATAACGTCTTGGTGTTGGGGTGCGGATGTTGATGGTCATAGTGATAGCTAAGTGGTCAGAGAGGGTGAGGTCGGAGCCAGAGAGATGGTGCAAATTTAATCCAGTGGAGCAGACAAGGTCCAAAATGTGACCACGGATATGGGTAGGAAAGTCGACATGTTGAGTGAGGTTAAAGCAGGTGAGTAAATCGGTGAAGTCAGTGGTTATTGTGGAGTCAGTGGAGTCAATGTGGATATTGAAATCACCAAGGAGGAGGATTGAGGGGGAGAGGGAACATAGCTGGGTCAGAAAGTAGGAGAAGTCAGACAGGAATGATGGGTGTGGCTTGGTAGGGCGGTAGACGACAGCCATGACAGACTGCGTGCGACCAGAGAGTTTAAAAGCCAGGTGTTCAAATGATGAGGATGAGGCGATGGGGATGAGGCTGGTCTTGATGTCTTGACGGTGGATAATGGCAATTCCACCACCTCGGCCCCCCGAGCGTGGTTTATTGACATAGGAATATCCATTGGGTGTGGTGAGGTTGAGTGTGTAGTAGTCCAGAGGTTGTTGCCAGGTTTCGGTGAGACAGAGAAAGTCCAGTTTGTTATCCAGGATGTATTCGTTCAGGATGACGCATTTGTTGTTGAGGGACCGGGTGTTGAACAGGGTGAGCTTGATGTTGTTTTGAACAGCAGGGATGAAATCAGGTGATTTAGTCAGGGTTCGTAGGCAGGAGGTGCGTTGTGTATGCGTTGCTGCGTTGCTGTGACCAGGTGCGCTGGGACGAAGAGTGAGAGTGCGCTGAGCCGACCAGAGGACGGGGATGGAGTGGACCTGATTGCAAATATACAAACTTACGACCGGAGCCACGGTGAATGTACCTGGGTCGTCGGAGGAGTCCATTTGATTTGATGGCAGAGATGCATGATGGGGTGGAGCGGGTATTGAGCAGAAGGAGCCTTGCGGCGGAGTACCGCAGAGTCATGTCAGGCAGGAGCGGAGAGACGAGACGAGGCCAAGGTTGAGGAGGTGAAACAATGGTCCCAACCCACGGGAGTGGGCCCGAGGAAGCGAAGGAGCCAGGTAGGTGAAGCCAGGAGCAGAGCCGGGACCAAGCAGAGGGCAGGCAGGAGCAAAGAGACGATCACGAGGCCAAGGTTGATCACGGCAAAGCGGGAAATGCAGCGGCAATCGACCGCCGCCGCTACAGATGTAGATCACGGCGGGAAACCGCCACCGAACCGCTGCGATGGTCACAACCCACGAGAGCGTGCCCGAGGAAACAGCGAGCAGGCGAAGGAGCCGGGCAGGCGAAGCAGGGAGCAGAGCCGGGGCTATGCAGAGGGCAGACTCAATGGCCAAAAAAGCAAGCAACTGACAGTGGCCCGGTCGAAGAAGCGGCGAGCATGTGACGCCTGCGTCCTCTTCATACCGGACCGGAAGCGGAAGTTTAACGTAGAATAAAAAAAAGTAAGAAAGGAAGAAGATTGACAGTTTTTAAATGTTGTTGGTGTTGGAGACGAATGTTAAACATTCCATGGACTGCAGGAAGAACAAACAAATCGGTGCTTGAAGAAATTATAAACTGATGCTCAAACAGAAGCTGTCACACTTTGGTGGGACACATCCTGAGTGCAGAAAATGAAAGTCTGGAGAAGTAAATCATGTGGGGTTAGAGAATAGTGAAGAAGAGGAAGAGGCAGACCTTGTATGCGCTGGAGGGATGGGGTAAAGGATGCAACCAAGTTGTCTCTGCCAGAGATTCAGGAAGCATTGAAGGGTAGAAATGGGGTTTTGAGGGTTTTTTGATCATGAATGTCACCAGAAGTCAGACACGACTTGACGGAACTAGATAACCAAATTGACGTCGCCATAACCGTTGACGTAATTGACAGAAAAATGTTTGATAAACGGCTATTTCTGAAACGTTTTCAAAGAAATGCTCTCCCCCAGTTATCCCGACATCATGGCTGCCAAATGCTGCCATACACAAATCAAGTTTAGCCTTGCATAGCAACGACATGCTTAACCCAATCAAACAGCTCCACACAAGGTTCAGTAGCCAATGGGCAAGCCCGTAACAAACAAAACGATCGTTTGTGCCATTTGTGCAGCCATGTTGTGGTACTAATCCAAGTCGCATTCAAATCCACACTTTACACATCCAAGCTCAATTGTGGTGAAGGGAAATGATAGCGTACTTGTGAAATAGGAGGGAGAGTGGAGAGGGGAAGGAATCAAGTTTATTATTTGTACTTCAAAACAACAAACTTAGTTTTGGTTGTTTGTTCTTTCTTCCAGAAAGAAGAGTTCAGCTTGAAGAAAACAACTCGGTCTCATTTAAACAGACCTCGGAGGGCAAACACAAAGAAACTCGTTGGAAAAATGTATGTTGTCACTGTTCCTATAGCAGTCAGAGCAAAATCAAACTGCGGGATCACTTGAGGACTCACATGGGGGACATTTACTCGTTCAAATGCACAGTTTGCGACAGGACCTTCAAGACACCAAACAATCTAAAGACGCACCAGAAAATTCACATGAGAAAGAAACAATACAAATGCTTCGCTTGCACAAAGGCCTGCATATCATTGTATTATCTAAAAATGCACTTAAAAATTCACAAGGCCAAGAGGCCATTTAGATGTCCCGTTTGCGAGAAGGAATTCAGGATATCTTCTGAACTCAAGGCGCATGAGAAGTGTCACACGGACGAGAGGCTTGCCAAGTGCTCCTTTTGTGAAAAGGCATTTAAGGCGTTGGTGAACCTAAAGGTGCACGAGATGATTCACACGGGCGAGAGACCATTCAAGTGCTCCTTGTGTGAAAAGGCCTTCAGGTTTTCGTCCGAACTAAAGATACACGAGAAACGCCATCAGGATGAGAGGCCTTTTAAGTGCTTTTTCTGCCAGAAGGCCTTCACGATCTCATCCGAACTGAAGATTCATGAGATGATGCATACCGGCGAGCGACCGTGCAAGTGCTCTGTCTGTGACGAGGGCTTCCGAACGTCGTCCCAACGAAGTGCACACGAGAAAACCCACACGGACGAGAGGCTTGCCAAGTGCTCCTTCTGCGAGAAGGCGTTCAGGACTTTGAAGCGAGCGAAAGAACACGAGAAAATTCATTCAGATGAAAAACCATTCAAGTGTTCCTTTTGCGATAAAGCCTTCAAAAGGCTATCTCACCTGAAGCTGCATGTAAACATCCACAACGGGAGGAGGCCATTTAAGTGTGCCGTTTGTAAAAAGGCCTTCGTCACTTCCTCCAGTCTGAAGATGCATGAGAGAATTCATACGGGTGAAAGGCCGTACAAGTGTTCCATCTGCGAGAAGGCATTTGTGACTTCTTACAACCGAAGGAGGCACGAGATAATTCACACGAGGAAAAAGTTCAAGTGCTTATTCTGCGGCGAGGCCTTTGTCACCCCTGCCAGTCTAATAACGCACGAGAAAATTCACATGGACAAAACCCCGTACAGGTGCTCCGTTTGTCGGATACTGTTCAAGATGCTGAATCATCTGTTGACACATATGCAAACGCATGAGAGGAAGACATTTTTATGCTTTTTGTGAAAGGGCAATTGCGACATTCTATCGTCTTCTTTCATATGCAACACATGGCTGCGGGTAGCATCGTTTGCTTGGGGTGCAGCTGTGTTGCTGATGCAGTGCCCCGTATAGTTTGGAGCAGGAATTTTAGGTTCAGGGTGCTGGCGATAGGTCGCATACTCTTCACGAAGAACACCGTGGGATCTTTACCGTCCACCAACTAATGCTGGCAGTTGAGCGCCCAGTTTGTCCGAGGAAATCTGATGCTGATGGAGTGCTCAAGCCGGGCCAAGGGAAGCCAGTCCTAGCTGATGCATCACCCTGCTTGCGGAACACCGAGGTAACAGTTTATAGCTAGGTTGAGATTCAAACTCAGAGTAGACAGCTCAGAGGTGAGTTTGTACACCTGTGGGTTGTCCAGCCAGTCTTATGCCATTGTAAAGGTGCATGAGGAATTTCATTTTAACAGTTGCCTTTGGCTGGCATTCGTCACCTCATTTCCTGATCTCATGTCTTGTCCACCATTGGTGATGCACCTGCCACACCAGTCCATTGCTCAATGCCATGTAACCATGCGTGATACCACTGACCTTCTGCACGTCAGCAAGGTGGGGCTTAACAGAACTTTCTGTGCCCCAATGATGCGGTCTAAGTTTGCGTCACAACCTTTGTCACCAGTTATTCTTCCTCTCGCTCCAACATTTCCCCTATTCAAACCGTAATGTTAAAGGGTTGCTGTAATGGAAAACAAACCCTCGTTTTTTCATTTTGAAAAATTAAACGAAGCGTGTGTTTTGTGTTTCTAATTATTTGAGACGCACAAGCAAATAACTTCAGTTCATTGGTCTAAATAAATCTCGAAAAAGTCCCTTTAAAAAAAAAAAAAGTAAAAATAAATCCCATGAGCAGGTCCAAAATTCTGGTTGTGACATCACAAGAAGAAACAATTTGAGAGACTACGTGTGTGTGCCGAGTTTGCTCTTGTGCGGAATGGCTGACCCAATATTTTCATCCGACTTGGAAAAGGAATTTGATGCTTGACTCTCAGATGAAGATTGATCAGATTCCATGAATGGTCATCCTGTTGACATAGATGCTGGGCCAATACTTGTGCACATGTACAAAGTACAAACCTGACACCGAGAAGTGGGGATAGTGACAATCTCAAAATATCTGGCTTGTACGATGAACAGGAAGATGTAGAAGGAAGACTCTGCAACAAAAACAACTGGTAAATATACAGTCACGTGAAAAAGTAAGTACACCCCCTGTAAAGATTTGACTTTTTCAACATATTTCAACATCCAGCTATTTGATCTTCATCTATCTATAATTCCAGTAATCTCTGTCTGTCTGTACGTTTGTCTGTGACCGCTGTTTCTCGACAACCACGGGTCCGATATACTTTTAACTTGCCAGGTATATTGCTGGGGACCCGAGGATGTGCCTTTTCAAGGTTTCATATTAATCGGACAATTACTTACCGAGCTATGTCCAAAAAACGATTCAACCAATCAGAGAGCAGCGAACGATCGCGTGTGCCGAACGTGGCGGACACACTCTGCCTCGGATGGCACATTTGAGAGCGTATTCATTTATTTCACGTTTGCAAACTATGTTGGCGTTAAACTATGTTTTAATAAAGTTTTAAAACTAATAAAAACGAATTTGCGATTCATTCGCTTTCCTGCGCGTTTGTGCACGCGATGGCGATTGCTTTACCAAACTCCGGAAGCCGTTCGCTTTGGACCAAACCATTTCATGTAAATAGAGGGGGGGGATTGTCACCACTCGCAAGCCGTTCGCTTTGGACCAAACCATTTCATGTAAATAGAGGGGGGGGATATAATTTTAGATATATATATAGTACGGGCATGCCCTAGTCTATCTATAATTCCAGTAATCTCTGTACGTTTGTACGTCTGTACGTTTGTCTGTGACCGCTGTTTCTCGACAACTACCGGTCCGATATACTTGAAACTTGCCAGGTATATTGCTGGGGACCCGAGGATGTGCCTTTTCAAGGTTTTAAATTAATCGGACAAGTACTTACCGAGCTATGGCGATTTAGCCGTTCGCCGTTCGCTTTGGCGTTGCGAATGGACCAAACCATTCATGTAAATAGAGGGGGGGGGGGGGTTCTGTGGTCGTTCGCTTTGGCTTTGCGAATGGACCAAACCATTCATGTAAATAGAGGGGGGGGGTTCTGTGGTCGTTCGGTTTGGCTTTGCGAATGGACCAAACCATTCATGTAAATAGAGGGGGGGGGGGGGGTTCTGTGGTCGTTGCAAATGGACCAAACCATTCACATCGAATCATCGAATCACATCGAATGGACCAAACCGTTCGCTTTGGACCAAACCATTGCATGTAAATAGAGGGGGGGGGGGTTCTGTGGTCGTTGCGAATGGACCAAACCATTCATGTAAATAGAGGGGGGGGGGGGGGTTCTGTGGTCGTTACTGCCACGTGGTTTCAAAGTTTTTTTTTGTTGTTGTTGTTTGCACGCATGTTTTTTTGCACCCACGTACGGGCACGCCCTAGGATGTTTACACACACACACCCCTACACAAATTATTTTTTTTTGGCAAGGAACGGGCACCCACGTACGGGCACGTCCTAGCTTATATATAGTACGGGCATGCCCTAGTTTCAACAATATTGATAGATAAAGGTGATATAATATAACAGATATCATGAAACATTTACATTTTTTAGTCCATTGTATAATTTAAATAAACATAAATGCAAATTTTGCAGGTGGAAAAAGTAAGTACACCCTTGGCTCTAATAGGTGGTATTGCCCCCTTTGGCAGAAACAACCTCAAGTAGGCGTTTCTTATAACTGTCTACCAGTCTCTGACATCGACTGGGAGAAATTTTTGCCCACTCCTCCATGCAGAATTCTTTCAGCTGTGCGATGTTTGAGGGGTTTCTTGCATGCACAGCTCGTTTCAAATCCCCCCACAACATCTCGATGGGATTTAGATCCGGGCTTTGACTTGGCCATTCCAGAACCCTCCATTTCTTTCTTTTCAGCCATTCCTTGGTGGATTTACTGGTATGTTTAGGGTCATTGTCATGTTGCAAGGTGCACCTTCGGTTGAGCTTCAACTTTCCGACAGATCGCCTCACATTATCCTCAAGCACCCTCTGGTACAATGAAGAATTCATAGTGGATTCTATGATGGTGAGCTGCCCAGGCCCTGATGCAGCAAAGCTGCCCCAAACCATAATATTTCCACCACCATGCTTTACAGTTGGTATCAGGTTCTTGTGGTCAAATGCTGTCTTTGGTTTTCGCCAAACATGTCTTCTGGTACTGTGGCCAAATAGCGCTACCTTTGACTCATCTGTCCAGAGCACATTGTTCCAGAAGTGCTGGTCTTTGCCGAGGTGTTCATTGGCAAACTTTATTCTTGCCCTGATGTTCTTTCTGGACAGCAAAGGTTTCCTCCTGGCACACCTCCCATGTAGATAAAATTTGTGCAGCCTCTTTCTAATGGTAGACTCATGCACTTTGACATCGACAGTGGCAAGAGCTACCTGTAGGTCCCGTGATGACATTCTGGGGGTTCTTAGAGACTTCTTTCAGCATCTTGCGGTCTGCTCTCAGGCTGAACTTGCTGGGGCGGCCTGGCCTGAACAAGTTGGCAGTTGTTTGGAATCTTTTCCACTTGTAAATGATCTTCCGGACAGTCAAATGATTGATTTCAAATTGTTTGGAGATCTTTTAAAATCCCTTCCCAGACTCGTAGGCATCTATAACCTTCTTTCTGAAGGCCTCAGATAGCTCTTTTGATCTAGGCATGGTGACGCCGCACACTTCAACAACAAAGAGCAAAGCAAACTAAATGTCTGAGGTTTAAATAAGACAGGTTCCTCCAAGATCCTCTCTGACGATGTTCTAATCATTTGCACCTGAGCTGGTGCACCTGATTCTAATTTTAGGTATTTGAAGTCGTGATAAATGTAGGGGTGTACTTACTTTTTCCACATGCGAAATTTGCATTGATGTTTATTTAAATTATACAATGGACTACAAAATGTAAATGTTTCATGATATTTGTTATATTATATCACCTTTATCTATCAATATTGTTGAAATGAAGATCAAATAGCTGGATGTTGAAATATGTTGAAAAAGTGAAAACTTTACATGGGGTGTACTTACTTTTTCACGTGACTGTACGTACACAAGTTGAGTCACCCAATCAAGATTGGGTTATTTTGACTTAATTGTTTTTTTTAAACTTTATTTTCCACATCTTTCCACGATGTCAGAAGTCGAAAGTCTTTTCAAATGTTGCCTTAGGACCAGAGTATGCAAACATTTACTTATTTCTGACAATTTGTCCTTGTCCATATAAAACCGTGGCCCATATTTTAGAGTTACGACTCGTGGCTGTCGTTACAAAAACTCTACACACAGACATTGTGGAAAGGTTTTCATCTTAACACTTTGTGCTCTGGGTCACCTTTGGCGATGTTTCAAGCGAATTGAGTCCACAGGAGGACGTCTCCATGGCAACACTCCTCTGAATTTGAAGTGGGAACCTCGCGAGGATCCTCACTCTGCAGGAGTAATGTGAGAAACATGTCCGCACGCTTGTATGAGAGATTTTATACCTGTTTTGGTTTTGGGTATGGGAGAGTTAAAGGTGTGACGGTGATTGCCCTCTGTAGATAATACCTGGTGCTTTGTTTAAAATGGGTTTTGTTTCTCAGCAGATCCTATTGTGGTGGTGAAGGTGGAGCCTGAACCTGCAGGTGGTTTTTCCCTCACAAGGTAAGAATCCATAACATTGTACAAGTTAAAGATAACGATGTTGGATGATGGGAATGGTCTTGTGTTGTGTTTGGTTCCACTTTTTAAAAAGTTGATGAAAGTGAAAGCGGAAACTTCGAATTATTGAAGAACGATAATTTGAGGGAACTATGTATTTTTTTTGCCAAAGGGAGAGGGAATGGTGTAGAGGTTAAGGGGGGTGTGGGAGGGAGATGGCAGATGTTTGATAATTTGGGAGCAAAGGGGAAAAAGTAAAGAAGATTGGGAAGCGAGACAAGAGCAATGTAGGAGATGTATGGAGACTGTTCGGGTGGAGGAGGTCGATTATGTTTGTTTTATTTGTTTTTTCATCTTCATACAGAAATTCCAGTGAAGTAGAAACATTCCAAGCTCGTCCTCGCATTCCTACAAGAGTGCTGTTCCTGTACGAGGAAAACCAGATGAAGTGCATGGATGAAGTTTATTTTCTGTTTCGAAAAGAGCAATTACAACCAACATGTGAGGTGGAGAGGCCTTGCTTGATATACACCATGTAAATATACATGCAGTGAAGACATTTTTACCCCTATTGGAACGTGCACATGATTTTGTAAGCTCACCAAGCTGAGTAATCCCACCCCTCCCCCCTCCCCCATCAACACACACCCCCTCCCCATCATCAGTAACCTTTTCCCTCTCCCTCCCCTCCCCCCCCCCCTTCACGCCCATCATTACCATATCCTCCCCCCAACCCCCCCAAAAACCACAGAAGGTATATATTCCAAAGCTACACAAGGCTGTGGGGTAGCATCATTGACCAAGGTCGCGGCTCGGTGCCCTCTGCAGGTTCGGGAAGGAATTTGTAATTTGTTCTTGGTGTCAGTGATAGCTCGCCTATTCTTCGCAAAGGACACCGTGGGATCTTTAACGTCTACCAACGAATGCTGGCAGGTGGGACGCCCAGTTTAACGCCGGTCCGAGGGATAGCACACACATCGATGAATTTCGCTGCCTGTGTATTATAATTGTTTCATATGCAGCCTATGTCTGCTGGTTGCATCATTGCTGGGAGTGCTGCTGATGCAGTGCCCTCTGTTTCCAGCAAGCTGGTACCTGTTTTGTCGACCTCGGAAGGACAACAGGCTGAATCAACACACCTGTTGTTATTTAACGGCACGACAGGGGCTCAAACTCAAGACCTTAAGATCTTAAGCCAGCCATATTATCTGTCTGTGAAACACTGAGGACAGTTTATAGCCGGGATGGGATTCAAACCCAGGCTACACAGATTGGAGGCGAGTGTGCGTACCTCCAGTCCATCCTGCCATTCTGGGGGGTATGCATGAAGCTCATCTTCATAAAAACACATTCAGGAGTCCTTTTGACCTCAAGGCACATGAGAACACAATCACTGTACCACAAACGTGTTATTGGATATTATTAGCTTGTCTGGAATTGGAATTCCAAATAAGGTATTGTTGTTGTGCACCGTCCGTCCATCCGTCTCCTATTCCGACTTCTCTGGCCAAACCCCTGGGCTGATCTCCGGCTGAAATTTGCCAGACAGCTTCCGCTCCTGACTGGTAATGGGGATTGCAAAGCTCGTTCCGGTCACGTGACTTTAAGTACGTCACAATGGCGGACTCGGTTAATTCCATCAAAAATCTTCTCCAAACCCACCAGTCAGAATGCTACCAAATTTGGGTTGCATTAGGCCAGGGTATGGGTGTTAAATTGCAGAAGTCATGCCGATCACATGACTGGAAGTGTGTCAAAATGGCCGACGTAGTCAATTTTTTTGGAAAGATCACGTAAATTCCTTCAAAAACCTTCTTCTCCAGACTCACCAGTCAGATTGCTATCACATTTGAGTTGCATTATTAGGCCAGGGCCCTGATAAGCTACAGATGTAGAGTAGATGTACTCGACTCTCAACTTCCTTTTTGTTTTTGCCTTTCCCGTCCCATTCTGCTCCTGCGTTCATTTTATATATTACTTATTTGTTTCATTTTGCATCGTTGCTCTTGCCGTTGCCCCGGAAGATGATTCAATGTGCCATTTGACAACCGTCATATTTATTCTCGATTTGACATCTCAAATGCTCTTTTTGAGTGATTTTAGCTTTTCTTTTTTTGTCTTGTAAATAAAAGGTTATCACTTTCAGACGTTTCTGTCGGTGGTTCGTATGCAGCCGGTGGCTGCTTGGCTGCCTCATTTTCTGGGGGCGCAGCTGTGCCACTGATGCAGTGCCCTCCCCCTCCCCCTCACCCTCCCATTACTAGTCAGCTGGTACTCCATTTGCAGACTCAGAAGGATGACAGCTGGCTGAGTCAACCCACCTTGTGTTAATTCAACGGCATGACAGGGGCTCAAACTCAGGACCCCAAGATCTCACGCCAGCCACCTTAACGGTGAAGGCAACACCAGGCTTTTCAGATGTTTGAGATACCATGATGCTTTTGCCATGACTTATCTCCAGTTCAGAAAGCAGACCTGGACAAAATTCTTCACTCTCTGCAGAACTAGACAAAATCACAAACTGGTCACACAAGTGGAACATGTCTTTCAATCCGGACAAATCTCACACTCTCACTACGTCTCTCCGAAAAGACCGTCTGGAAAATCCTCCTATCTACTTTCTCAACAATCCTTTAAAAGACGTTCTGTCACTAAAACTTTTGGTTCTCACTTTCTGCCATGATCTTTCCTGGGTAAACCACATTTCCAAGCTGGCTTCGAAAGCCAGTCTCCGACTGGGCATCCTCCGTCGTGCGAAGTCCTTTCTTGGCACACCTGAGCTCCTCACCACATACAAAGCTTTCATCCGCATGTCAATGGAATACTGTTCTCCCCTCTGGGCGATGCTCCTGCCTCACACCTAGCTCGGCTTCACGCTGTTAAAACCAAAGCTTTCAGAATCATTGGAATCTTCCACGATGAAGCTGATTCTGAGGGCCTTTCACTTACTCACCGCAGGCAGGTTGGTGGTCTTTCTGTCTTCTACCGACTCTTCTCCGGCCTTGCTCCCCCTGCTCCGTCTGTGCTCTGTCCCCTGAATATTCCTGCAGGACGCACAAGATCTGCCAACAACCCTCTTCTGGTGCAACTGCCAAAATCTAGGCTCTCTGCTCACCTTCACTCCATTCCTCTTTTCTTCCGCCTCTGGAACAAACTCCCACCCTCTTCAATCCCTCTCCTCCCTCCAGGTCTTTAAAACAGCGGTTCACCACCATCTCTTATCTTCCCCCATCCAAAACCTTGATCTTTTCAACCCCCGTTAAAACATCCCAAATCCACCTCTTTCAATCCCCAACTTCTTTCCTGAAATTCCTAGTCGTGTTCATTTGCTTTATACCATGTATCCCTCTCCCTTCCACAGATCTACCGACATCCCTGGTCTCTACTGTTGTTGTGGTTGTGTGCTTCCCTCTCTGTCCCCCCTCTTGTCTCCCCCTGGCCGCCATCACCCCTTTCGGCCTCTTCAAGTTCCTGAGAATGCCTTTCGGGTTGAAGAATGCGGCCCAGGCGTTCCAACGGCTTATGGACAGCGTCTTGCGCGACTTACCTTTCCTCTTTGTCTACCTGGACAACATCCTAGTCGCGAGCGCGTCCCGGGAGGAGCACCTGCTCCACCTCCGCACGCTTTTCGAACGCCTGGGCCAGCATGGCCTAATCATCAACCCCGCCAAGTGCCGTTTCGGCGTCACCACCATCGACTTCCTGAGGCACCGCATCACCAGGCACGGGGCCATCCCTTTACCGGCCAAGGTGGAGGCGGTCAGGGATTTCCCGCGACCCCGCACGATCAAGGGGCTCCAGGAGTTCCTGGGCATGGTAATTTTTTACCACCGCTTCGTGCCCCACGTCGCCCAGCTCCTCCGTCCCCTGCACAAGGCCCTCCGGGGCAAGCCGGGCAAAGGTGACATCACCTGGTCGGAGCCGATGGCCGTGGCGTTTGCAGGCGCAAAGGTGGCCCTGGCCGATGCCACCATGCTGGCGCACCCGGCGCCTGATGCGCCGATCGCCCTCACCACCGAAGCGTCGGACTACGCGGTGGGCGCGGTGCGCGAGCAGTGGGTGCGTGGTGCTTGGCAACCGCTGGCGTTTTTTAGCCGGCAGCTTCGCCCGCACGAACGCCGCTATAGCACCTTCGACCGCGAGCTGCTCGGGCTCCACCTGGCGGTCCGACACTTCCGCCATCTGCTGGAGGGCCGCCGGTTCACGGCTTTCGTCGACCACAAGCCCCTTGTGTTCGCGATGGCCAAGGTCGCCGAGCCATGGTCGGCACGGCAGCAGCGTCACCTCTCTGCCGTGTCCGAGTATACGACGGACATCCGTCACATGGCGGGTAAAGACAACCCGGTGGCGGATTGCCTTTCCCGGTCCGTCGCGCACGCGGTCCACCTCGGGATCGACTATGCCCGGATGGCGGAGGACCAGACAGCCGACCCCGGCATCCAGGCCTTGCAGACCGCCGTCACGGAGGTGCCGTTCGACGCCGCGGGCGCGGCCCTCCTGTGCGACGTCTCCCTCGGCCGGCCTCGCCCCATCGTGCCCGCTGGCTGGCAGCGCCGGGTGTTCGACGCCATCCACGGCCTGTCCCACCCGGCACGAAGGCCTCCCAGAAGCTCGTCGTGGCGAAGTTCGTCTGGCATGGCCTCAGGAAGGACATCCGCGACTGGGCCAGGACGTGCCTCGCGTGCCAGCGCGCAAAGGTCGACCGCCACACCCAGGCCCCGTTGGCCCCGTTTACGGTGCCCGAGCGTCGGTTCGGCCACGTTCACGTCGACTTGGTGGGACCTCTGCCCCCCTCACGAGGGTTCACACACCTCCTCACCATGGTGGTCCGCACCACACGATGGCCGAAGGCCGTGCCATTGGCGGCGACGTCTGCGGCTGATGTGGCACACGCCTTCATCGCCACTTGGGTTGCCCGGTTCGGATCCCCCTCGGACATCTCGTCCCACCGTGGCCCCCAGTTCACCTCGGAGCTCTGGGGCATGGTGGCGCAAGGGCTCGGCGTAAAAATACACCGCACCACGGCCTACCACCCCCAGGCCAATGGCCTGTGCGAGCGCAACACTAACATAAGTGCAAAAAGTGCTTTATCAACACGAACACAAGTGCAAAAAGTGCTTTTTCAACACTAACACAAGTGCAAAAAGTGGTTTTCCACACTAACACAAGTGCAGAAAATGGTTTTTAACATCAACACAAGTGCAAAAAGTGCTTTATCAACACGAACACAAGTGCAAAAAGTGCTTTGTCAACACGAACACAAGTGTAAAAATTGGTTTTTCAACACTAACACAAGTGCAAAAGTGCTTTGCAACACTGGCACGAGTGCTAAAAGTGGTTTGTCAACACTGGCACGAGTGCTAAAAGTGGTTTTTCAACACGAACACAAGAAAAGTGGTTTTCAACACCAACACAGTGCAAAAAGTGTTTTTTCGACACTGACACAAGTGCTAAAAGAGGTTTTTCAACACTGGCACGATTGCGAAAAGTGGTTTTCAACACTGACACGAGTGTGGAAAAGTGTTTTTTCAGCACAAAGACAAGTGCTAAAAGTGGTTTTCAACACTGACACGAGTGCAGAAAGTGATTTTTCAACACTAACACAAGTGCAAAAAGTGGTTTTTCAACACTAACACGTGCAAAAAGTGGTTTTCAACAATGACACGAGTGTGGAAAAGTGGTTTTTCAACACTAACCAAAGTGCAAAAAGTGGTTTTCAACACCAACACAAGTGCAGAAAGTGATTTTTCAATACTAACACAAGTGCAAAAAGTGGTTTTTCAACACTAACACGTGCAAAAACCTCTCCGATGTCTGACCATGGATGAAGTTTTGTTATAACTAGCGTGACCCGGCGTGCTCCGCGTGCCTCACCACACGTCGTTTCAGAGGGGAAGGCATCTTTGGCCATTTTGGTGTCTTTTGGGTTTCATGGTGTTTTGGATCTTCAGGGCCATTTGGGTCTTCAGGGTCTTTTGGATCCTCTGGGCCTTTAAGGGTATTTTGGGTCTTTGAGGTGTTTTGGGTCTTCAGGGACTTTTGGGTCTTTGGTGTCTTCAGAGGCTTTTGAGTCTTAAGGGTCTTCGGTGTCTTTTGTGGTTTGTGGACTTCAGCCCCGCCGGCACGCCGCCCCCCGGTCCTGCACCCATCCCGGCTGCAGCCGGCGGCATTCCAGCGGGCACCCCGGACGCCGCCAGTCGCCAGAGGGCGCTTCGGCCGGGTCATCCGTTTGCCCCGCAAACTGACCCCCCAGGTGCGCGGGAATTCTGGGGGGGGGGGGGGGGCGCGTGTGGCGGACACGAAAGCTCACTGGCGTGATGGCATCATTCCGCGCACCAAGGGGGCGTCGGCCACGCCCGAGGGGTAGGCGTGGCCTCGGGATATATACGGGGCGCGAAACCCCGAGCGGCGAGCACTCCAGTGCTACAGTAGGGCTCTTTCAATAAAGACTTTTGATTTACCGCGTTGTCCGCTTCCTCCTTGGTAAGCAAGTAGCGCGCGTAGCACCGCGCTTCAATATATCTATATACTGTATGTAATATATCTATATCTAATTTAGCAACCTATCAATCTATATAACTAAAATAACAAATATCTCTGTCTCTCAATAATCCTCGCAAATATCTCTCAGCAAACAACCCAAAACTCCATAAACTGGCCACAAACATTTGAACGTTCCCGGTCCTTTTTAAAGGATTTTGCCAATCAAAACGCCCATCATGTGGCGTCTCGAAATTGCCATCCCGAGGTTGTGGTTCAGGTCCGAATCCAGATCAGTGGGATACAAAACGTAAACTGTTCATCCTGGCGGAGGTATGCTCTCTACCGAGTGTCGTTTTAGTTTCCTATGCGATACCTTGGACCCTAGACCAACATGTCCCTTAGATGGGCGTTAAACTGTCGTCCCGTCTGATGGCATTAGTTGGTGGATGTTAAAGGTGCCACTCGATAGAAATGGAAACGTTTCCTCCATATCTCGCGAGACTTCCTGCTGCTTAGCGTTTCCTAATAAGGATATCGCGAGACTTCCTGCTGCTTAGCGTTTCCTAATAGGGATATCGCGAGACTTCCTGCTGCTTAGCGTTTCCTAATAGGGATATCGCGAGACTTCCTGCTGCTCGTGCTGAGGCAGCTGAGCACTTCTTGTTTAAGATCTCACGAGACTTACTGCTGCAAAGAAGGATCTCGCAGTGACGTCACATTATTGTCCAGACAATAACATCCTTTGATCGTGAAAGTTATTTTAATCTTGAGTCATGACATTTTGCGCCGCGCCTGATTGTAAGCATTCCACAAAGTGTGTGGGACGACTCGTTGGGATTTCTTGGCATAAATTCCCGTTAAAGAAGCATTCCTCACTGCAGCAATGGACGGAAACCGTGGACGCCGAACGAACGTCCCCGCCTTTGTTCGGACCATTTCACGAGCGATTGCTTTGAGGAGACCGTGAGTGAGAAGATGACCAAGCTGGGCATGGGCCGCACTGTGATTGTGAACGCGGGGACCTGTCGAGGCGGACGGCGTTTGAAAGCGAACGCGGTGCCCACCATGTTTACTCACCAGATACCATTACCTGGTACCTTGGAATCGAGCGAGCGGCGGCAAACGTCTGAACACTCTCAAAGCGAAGGAAACCGAAATGAGGTGTGTTGGTGTTGTTTCCTGTTCGGGGGACGCGTCTACCGGACTACCCGTTCCACTTTCCCACCACTGCATGTCCACGAACAGACCTTCCTCTGCCCAGCGCCTTACTGACCTTCCTCCACCGCCTTACCGACCTGCCTCCACCCCCTTACTGACCTTCCTCCACCGCCTTACCGACCTTCCTCCACCCCCTTACTGCCCTTCCTCCACCGTCTTGCTGACTTTCCTACACCTCCTTACTGACCTTCCTCCACCCCCTTACTGCCCTTCCTCCACCCCCTTACAGCCCTTCCTCCACTCCCTTATTGACGTTCCTCCACTCCCTTACTGGCCTTCCTCCACCCCCCCCCCCCCCCCCCCCACAACTTAACTTTCCGGGTATGTCCATGTATCCCCCACCTTAGGGGTTAGGAAAAACCATGTTAACAGAAAAAAAACTCATTCCCACATAGTTTGACCTCTGGTGACCTCATTAGTGATCTCATTTGCATATAACACATCATTGTAAAGAGTGTCCCAGGACAAACATTTTGAGGGGTCACATGCAACCATAGGATGACTAGGTAAAAAGTTATGGCCATTTGAATTTCGCCTACCCCTAATTTTCGGAAATCACTGACACAGGGGGGGTAAGATCAAAATATGCGTGGGAGGTACCTTGGGAATGAGTTTTTTTTCTGTTAACATGGTTTTTCCTAACCCCTAGGGTGGGGGGTACATGGACATACCCGGGAAGTTAAGTTGTGGGGGGGGTGCATGTAAACCCTACTCAGCCCACGGACTAATATTAACGGAGGTGGATACTTTTGAGACACGGTAGATAGCCGTTCCATCTCCTGGGGCCCACCCATGTGTAGGAATAGCAGGCAAAAACAACTTGTGTGTGTGTGTGTGTATATATATATATTTGTCCGTGGGCTGAGTAGGGTTTACATGCACCCCCCCCACAACTTAACTTCCCGGGTATGTCCATGTACCCCCCACCCTAGGGGTTAGGAAAAACCATGTTAACAGAAAAAAAACTCATTCCCAAGGTACCTCCCACGCATATTTTGATGTTACCCCCCCCCACTGTGTCAGTGATTTCCGAAAATTAGGGGTAGGCGAAATTCAAATGGCCATAACTTTTTAGCTCGTCATCCTATGGTTGCATATGACCCCTCAAAATGTTTGTCCTGGGACACTCTTTACAATGATATGTGTTATATGCAAATGAGGTCACTAATAAGGTCATCAGAGGTCAAAATATGAGGGTATGAGTTTTTTTTCTGTTAACATGGTTTTTCCTAACCCATTTCCTAACCCATAACCCTTAACTATATATATATATATATATATATATATATATATATATATATATATATATATATATATATATATATATATATATATATATATATATATATATATATATATATATATATATATATATATATATATACATATATATATATATATATATATATACACACGCACACACACGTACTTCGAGACCTGGGATGGCTCCGTTCCACTTTTTGAAACCCGTATTTGGAGATAAGAACCAATGACACATACACCTCATCTCTCTGTCTCTGTCCCCCTTTCCCTGCCCCCCTCTCCCTCTCATCTCCCCCCTTCCCTCCTCTCGTTTTCTCTCTGTCTCTGCCTCTGTTCCCCTTTCCCTCTCACTTCCCCCCTCCCCTCCTCTCTCTCTGTCCCCTTCTCATCCCTCATTTCTCTTTCTCTTTCTCTTTCTCTTTCTCTTTCTCTTTCTCTTTCTCTTTCTCTTTCTCTTTCTCTTTCTCTTTCTCTTTCTCTCTCTCTCTCTCTCCTGTTTGTTTATTTACTTCGTCATGATCATTGCGTTGAACTATTCATAGAAACAGAGCAGAGGCACATCGAAGACCGAAATGACAAGATATGAGGTTAAAGTACGTAATGAAAGAGTCGTGAAATGGAACGGTCACACTGAAAAAGGTTGCCCGTTAACAGACCTGAGCATGCTGAATTCCGCCCAAGGGAAGGCCTTCATTGTTGTTTCAAAGTTTGAGTATCATGAGGTCGTTAGCTCAACACTGTCATATTATTTAATGAGTCCTTTTAAATTCACGAGGTTGATATCTCGGTACTTGAGTACATTTGGCCATACACATATTACATATGCTGTTAATTTGTAATTGGTGCTGGGGGTGGGGAGGAAAGAAGTTGTAACTTTGTCAGAACTCAGTTGTAACTGAAGTTGTAAGTAACTGAGAAGGAAGTTGAGGAAGCGATAAAAGCAATGAAGGGTAGAAATGCGGGAGGGCCGACGGGAGTTGTGGGAGATATGTTGAAGGCAGCAGGAAGTTGGGGTGTGAAGAGAATGACAGATCTGTAATCTGGTGGTGAAAGAAGGCCGCATTCCAGTGGATTGGGAACTGAGTACCCTCGTCCCTCTATACAAGGGGAAAGGTGACCCTCTGGAGTGTGGCTCGTACCGAGCGATAAAGTTATTGGAGCATGGAATGAAGGTATTGGAAAGGGTGTTGGAGAGGAGGATAAGGAAGAAAGTGAAGATCGACGAAATGCAGTTTGGATTTATGCCAGGAAGAGGAACGACAGACGTGCTTTTCATTGTGAGGCAGTTGCAGGAGAAGTACATGGAGAAGAGGAAGAAGTTTTCTTGGGTTTGTTCATCGTGAGAAAGCATTCGATAGGGTTCCACGCAAAGTATTGACATGGGCATTGAGGAAGTTAGGAGTGGAGGAATGGTTGATCAGAGTAGTGATGGCAATGTACAAAAGAGCGCGCACAGCTGTAAGGATGAAGGACTGGAACAGTGGTGAGTTTGAGGTGAAGGTGGGAGTGCATCAGGGGTCGGTACTAAGTCCACTACTATTTGTAGCTGTGATGGAGGTGCTGGCTCAGAACGTAAAGGAGGGTTTACCGTGGGAGTTGTTGTATGCAGATGATCTGGTGTTGATTGCGGAAAGTATAGATGGACTGAAGGAAAAGATGAACAAGTGGAAGGAATGTATGGAGACAAAAGGTCTGAAGGTGAATATCGGAAAGACGAAGACGTAGGTGATGGCAAGTGGTAAAGATCTGGGAAGTGGCGCCCTGTGCTGTGTGTAGGAAGGGTGTCGGAGTGAACTCCATTCAATGTACAATGTGCGCTGAGTGGGTTCATCAAAAATGTAGTGGTCTGAGAGGGTCATTAGCCAGTGTGGCAGCTACATTCAAATGTAAGGTGTGCACAGAGGGAGCTGCAGATGGAGGAAATGTTGAGTTGGATCTTGGAGATGGCGTGAAGCTGGAAGGTGTGAAAACATTTTGCTACCTCGGAGACATGCTGAATGGAGAAGGTGGATCAGACTCGGCAACGGTTGCTTGAGTGAGATGTGCATGGAAGAAGTTTCGGGAACTGAGTGGCGTGCTGATGATGAGGGGTGTGTCGTTGAAGCTGAAGGGAAAGGTGTATGCTGCATGTGTGAGAAGTGTTATGATTTATGGGAGCGAGACATGGGTTATGAACGTAGAGCAGCAACGAAGGTTGGAAAGGGTGGAAATGCGAATGGTTCGACGGATGTGCGGAGTATCGTTGAGAGAGAGGAAGACAAATGATGAATTGCGAAAGATGATGGGAATAGAGCCTGTGATTGATGCTGTGAAGAGGAACAGGTTGAGATGGTTTGGTCATGTGTTGAGGAAGGATGAAAGTGACTGGTTGAGAAGAGTGATGGAAATGAATGTAGAAGGAAGTAGAGGACGGGGAAGACCGAGAAAGACTTGGCTAAAGATGGTGGAAGAAGAAATGCGGGCAAGGGGGTGAACAACGAGAGATGCAGAAAATAGGGCAAAATGGAGAAGATTGTCATGGGGACCGCAAGGCTAACCCCCGCTCTAGCAGGGAAAATGGCCTTAAAATGCATGTTGTTGTTGTTGTTGTTGTTGTATAGTAAGAGTGTGAGATTTGTCAGGATTGAAAGACATGTTCCACTTGTATGACCAGTCTGTGATTTTGTCCAGGTCTGCAGAGAGTGAGGAGGCTGCAGACTGCCGATCTGAGGGATGAGATATGGAGCGGCAGAGAGTGGAGTCATCAGCAAAGAGATAGAGAGGATTTTCCAGAGCGTCGGAGAGATCATTGATGAAGACCAGAAAAATCACAGGGCCCAGAACACTGCCTTGAGGAACTCCAGCCTGAACAGGAAGATGAGAGAATGATGAGATGAGAATATCTTTCTGACTTTCTGAAGATTTAAAAAAAAGATCATTTCTGATGAATAAGAAGATGAGATGAGAGAATTATATTCAGGGCCACACAGTGACTGTGACCGGAGAGGATGCCCGCAAGCCATGTGTGGATATTTCCATGGATACCATAAGAGGAGAGTTTGGTGACCAGAGCTGGGTGCCAGACCATATCGAAGGCACATGATATGTCAAGGGAGACGGCTCTGATTTCCTGTTTGGCATTGAGGACCTCCATCCATTTTTGAGACAGCAGAAGCAGCAGATGCAGAGTAGAGTGACCTGGTCTGAAACCAAATTTCACCGATTGACTTAAGATTTGAACAGGATTTGCATATCAGGTCACTCAATTGAACCACAGAGATGACATTTCTAAAATTGTCAATTTTCATCCGATTGACTTGAAATTCTAAGGGCATTTGTAGATCAGGTCACTGTATTCAACCACAAAAAAAATTTGAGGTCAAGATAGGCTAAAAGGTCAAGATAGGCCAAAGGTCACATAAGGTCACAAAGGTCCCAGATCCACACGAAGTCAACGTGTGGCCCTGAATGGATTTCTCTCATCTCCCCTTCCTGTTCTGGCTGGAGTTCCTCAAGGCAGTGTTCTGGGCCCTTTGCTTTTTCTGGTCTTCATCAATGATCTCTCCGACTCTCTGGAAAATCCTCTCCATCTCTTTGCTGATGACTCCACTCTCTGCCGCTCCATTCCTCATCCCTCATATCGGCAGTCTGCAGCCTCCTCACTCTCTGCAGACCTGGACAAAATCACAGACTTGTCAAACAAGTGGAACATGTCTTTCAATCCTGACAAATCTCACACTCTTACAATGTCTCTCCGAAAAGACCGACTGGACAACCCTCCCATCTACTTTATCAAAAATCCTCTCCAAGAAGTTCTGTCAGTCAAGCTTTTGGGTCTCACTATCTGCCATGATCTTTCTTGGGAAAACCACATTTCCAAGCTGGCCTCCAAAGTTAGTCGCCGACTGGGCATCCTCCATCGTGCGAAGTCCTTCCTTGGCACACCTGAGCTCCTCACCACATACAGCTTTCATCCGCAGCTCAGTGGAATACTGTTGCCCTTCTGGGCCGGTGCTCCTGCCTCACACCTAGCTCGTCTTCACGCTGTTGAAACCAAAACTTTCAGAATCATTGGAATCTCCCGCGATGAAGCTAACTCCGAGGGCCTTTCACTCACTCACCGCAGGCAGGTTGGTGGTCTTTCTGTCTTCTACCGACTCCTCTCCGGCCTTGCTCCCCCAGCTCTGTCTGTGCTCTGTCTCCCAAATATTCCTACAGGTCGCACAAGATCTGCCTGCAACCCTCTGATAGTTAAACTGCCAAAATAAAGACTCTCTGCTCACCTTCACTCTTTCATTCCCCTTTTCTCCCGCCTCTGGAACAAACTCCCTCACTCTCTTCAATCCCACTCCTCCCTCCAGGTCTTTAAAACGGCTGTTCACCACCATCTCTTATCTTCCCCTATCCAAAACGTTGATCTTTTCTACCCCCGCTAATTCACCCCAGATCCACTTTTTTGAAATTCCAACTTCTTTCCTGGAAGTCCTTGCAGTGTCCATATGTTTTATAGTTCAATCATTGTTTTCCTGCAAGTTCAATCATTGTTTTCCTCGGGACACATTGTCATAAACAAACAATTAAAGTCCAGTGGTGGATACAGGCGGTGTGGTGGGGAATTTTTCAGCCTTTGTTTTAGGTCTTTCCCAGGCATGGCCTGGTGTGTTTGTTTATATTATTAGATGGGCGTCGACTCTTGGAAACACCTGAAGGATGTCCCTATGAGCAGACCCTAGACTTGGCATCATACCAAGAGTGTGCTCTTGATGTCACAAAAGCCACATTGGAGAATTAGGGGAAAGAGGGGGTGTCGGCGAATGAATGGGACGGAAGGAAGATTGCCACGAGAGAAACAGCAAATAAATCTGGAAGCTGTTGTGGAAAGCAGACTACACTGCCCACTTTATTTGCCTTTATAGTGCAGGCCCATATGTCATAACAATATTGTTTGTGTTTTTTGTTTGTTAAAATTGATTTAGCAATGGATTCTGCTTCAGAATATTATAGATATGTAAAAAAAATAGGGTTCCATTTTTTCTTTTACGTCTAATAGGTAGTAATTCGAAGAAATCCAAGATGGCCGCCATAAAATTTGGAAAATACACTTTTGTGCATATCTATGTATCTAGATATCATATAAACATGAATAATATGTCCTTTTATATGTTTTCAGACCCAAGGAAGCCATTTCTGCCATTGTTTTTACAGAAAAATGCAAGGAAAATAAAATAGTGGACATATACCAGCCAAAGTGGGGTCGGCCGGCATGAAATCGGTTAATTAAGTTTCCACCATCTAGTTAAGGTCTGGTTTTGACTGTGTTGACGAAATGTGAATCTGAATAGTAGTATCTATCTTTGCAGGACCGACGACAGTTCAAGAGTGTCTAGAAAATTACACCTACCTTCAAGATGAGTGACTCACCACCCAGGAAGATTGAGAAGTCAGTAGATTTCGGACTTTGTTTTGTATGCCAAATGGCCATAGGGCAAACAGACTATACAACCTTTGTAACGAAACCAAAACTCTCCTCTGTCGAGAAACTGATGGCAGGTGCTGAGGAACAGTACACGTATGGTGAAACAAAGTTTGCATCATTGAATAGACGTTTGCAATATTCCTCTGCTGAAGAATTGCTCGCAAAAGGTCTCCGCTACCATAAAGCTTGTTACAAAGATGTTACCAATAAGATGCACATTGATCGAGCAAAGGCTAGGTTTGAGAAAGGAACAACATCAGGCAGTGCCGCAGAAATCCGACTGAAAAAGAGAGGACGACCAAGTTCTAGTGATCTAGGGGAAAGCACGTCAACATCCAGAAGGTGTTCCCGAGAACAGACATTTGACGCGCTCAGATGTGTCATATGCCAGGAAGACAGAGGAAGTGAACTACACAATGTGTCAACAAAGAACATGGGACTCCAGATCAGAAACATTGGCCAAGAAACAAGTAATGACAATCTGAAAGTGAGACTGAACAGTGTCATAAGTTCGCCTGACCCATTGCAAGCAATGGCTGAGGACATGAAATATCATTTACCATGTGTAGTTAAGGCCAAACGTGCTATAGTTAAGACGGAAAAACAAACAGAAACAACCAATGTTAACTTTGGTCAGGTGTTATCAGACCTTGAACTCATTGAAATTGTTGAAACTGCGTTGAATGATACTACTGAAAATGCTGTGCTGAATATGAATGAAATTCATGTAACCTATGTCAATTTACTTAAGGAGCACGACTTTCCGGTCTCAGACAACCATAGTTATAAGCCATACCTGAAACAATTGATCCTAGACAACATTGCCGATGTTCATTTCAGCCGGCCCTCAAACAAAACAAAGCCAGAGCAGATTCTTTCCACAAAGCTCAAAGACCACATGATATCAAGCACAATTACAGCAGACAGCATCAAAGACGATTTTAAAGTACTTTTGCGAGCTGCGAAAATATTGAGGAAAGACATCGCATCTTCCCCAGCATGGAAATTTAATGGAACCTTTGCTGATTACAAGCCACCCCCGATGCTCAACATCTTCTGCAAGCATGCAGTCATGGGAACAAGGAAAGTAGGAAATAGCAACAGGGAGGACTCCATTGGTGTGAGTGCATCATTGTTGGCGCAGCACTTTGTCGGTGCTTATAAATCTGACCGACAGGTATCGTACGAACCAAGAAGCGAGGATGGATCATTCAAACAACGATTTGAAACTCCATTGAGTGTGGGCTTAGCTCTCGACATACACAAAAACACACGATCCAAGGCGCTTGTAGAGAAACTTGCACATCTGGACCTCGCCATCTCCTACAAAAAGGTCATGGAGATTGAGACCAGCATTGCCAACTCCGTACTGAAGCAAATGGAGTCCACCGGAGGCATCTGTCTACCACCATGGTTGGTTCAGGACACGTTCGTCTGGTTTGCCATGGACAACATCGATTTTCTAGAGTCAACTCCTTGCGGGATGAATACCCTTCATGGTACAGCAATTGCGATCTACCAGCCTGTATCACCAGAGAAATCACCCATGATACCACCAATTGAACTTGACCGGTCATCAAAAGCTCAAACGATACATGATGCAGTTGGCTGTAAAACGTTGACCTGCAAGAAGCCAGCACCCGAGAAGAGAAAGAGCGACTGCAAGCTGCTCACATCAAAACCCGAGACAGACAAGAACAAGAAAACCGATATGACCTGGATGATTGGATGCCTGAACTTCGAGGAAGAAGGAGAAGTTGACGTCAAACTCACAGCTCCGGGGACGTGGGGAGCCTTCAATTCCTTGCTATCTTCGTCCAGTGAGAAGACCAATGTTGCTCTCGTTCCTCCGTTGATAAGGTCGCCTCCTACAGACTATGATACACTGTACACGGGTCTGATGAGAGCTCACAACATCACAACTCGTGTTATGGGGAGTGAGGCAATCACAGTCATGACTCTCGATTTGCAGCTATACGACCTGGCGATGAAGCTGTGGGTGGAACGCGAGGACATCAGGAAGCAATTCCTCTTCCGACCTGGTGAGCTACATGTTGTGTTTTGGGCCTTAGCTGCATTAGGAAAATACGTGGAAGGGAGTGGAATTGATCAGGCATGGGTCGAGGCTGGACTTTTCTCGCCAACCACAGTGAGCCAAATACTAAATGGGAGGCACTTGTATCGAGCTCTGGAGGCACACATGGTAACACTGATCGCTTTGTACAACCTGTACTTCCAGAGATTCCTGGCAATGGAACCTGAAGAAAGGGCCTATCTGAACGAGTCATCTGTTCGTCTGGGAGAGGCATATCAGAGAGACATCAGCGGGAGCATGGAGCCAGAGAAGAATCTATGCGACATTCTCAAAAAAACATTGGCCATGATGGAGTCCAGAGATATGACCAAAAAACTGGAACAATTTGAGGTCAGCACAAACAAGATACAGCGCTTCATCCTGAACTACATGAAACAGTTTGAGACTATCCTTCTGTTCATTAGAAGTACAAGACAACGTGATCTGCTGCTGCATATGGAGAGCATCGAGTCTCTCACGAAGTACTTCTTCGCTCACGATCATCTAAACTATGCTCGGTTGCTCCCTCTCTACATTTCAACAATGCAGGAGACTGAAAAGCAGCACCCAGAACTGTGGAGGGAATTCATGAAAGGGAACTTCTGTGTGACAAAAGGATTGGCAGGCTTCACATCAATAGCCCCAGACCATGGCATTGAGCAAGAAAACCGTACACTGAAGGTGATTGGAGGAATCGTAGGGATAACTCAAAATGAGAAGGCGCTTGACAAGTTCTTCCTCATTGCACCTGAGCTGTCAAAGTCACTGCACGAGTTTGCGGAGGGATATGGTCTTGGTGAAAACCAGAGCAGAAAACAACACCACGAAATCACGGGGGGAAAGCTTTCCCGGGTGATGAGCCATGCCTCCAAGCTTTCTAGGGTGTTCCGTGAACATGGCGATCCATTTATGGAAGAGGAAGTAGACGAGGTCTACAACCTGCTCACCAAAGAAGTCATGAATGAAAAAGTGTCCAGCGACATCTTAGAGCGCGACGAGATCGGACAACAGATGTTCCAGCAATTTGCCACAGATCGTTTAGCTGAGGGAAAACTTTCTGTGTGGGACAAAATGACGAAAAGAAAACTTCGAACATTCAAGAGTTCGAATGCCACAACAGAAGTGAGATCGGGCGACAAGCTGATCAAAGTCAAAGAAGAGCGAGGATTGTTGCAGAGGTTCATCGTTATCTCACGGAGCCGACCAGAGCTCGACCTGAAAGAATGTATTGGCACCTATGAATTTGGCATCGTTCCACGTTCTTTATTTGCATCTGATGGATCCCTCTTGTTGGCATACGACAAGGCAAAAATCCTTCGTCAACTTGAGCATCTGGCTGAGCCTGAAGAGCACGATGTACATGATCCACCAGGAGAACCTATTTCGACAGAAATCAATGAGCATCAAGACGCGGGAATTGCCGCTTTGAATGATGCAGCAGCACACGCTGGGGAAGAAACTAATGACCCATCAACTGACTATGAAATCTCAAGCCAAAATTTGCAGGAACCCTCTCAGATCAGCCAAAACCCAGACACAACCACAAGATCAGGAGTGATCAATGAAAACGAGACTACTTCTCGCCATAGAGTGATAATCATTGATGGCATGGCTCTTGTTAACGGGATCTCCAAAACAGAACAAATGATTACATGCAGTGACTTTGCTCAATCGTTCATTGAACGCCTCGAAAATATTGCCGTGCATTATGATGACGTGAGGTTGGTATTCGACCGATACATCGATAACTCACTGAAAGACAAAATGCGCCTAAAGAGGACAAAGGGGAAATCAACATACTATCACGTCAGGGATAGTACATTGATCCAGAAGATTTCACTCAAAGATTTCCTTTCCAATGTGAAGACCAAGGCAGAGCTTACAGAGTACTTGGCTGTGAAGTGTCTATCTTACAGCAAGGCTCATCCAAACAAGTTGAAGAAGTTCATGGTGACATCAGGAACTAAGACCACGGGCAACACTGAAGTTCCAGACAGTCTACTCACGCACAGCCAAGAAGAGGCCGATACACTCTTAATTCTGCATGCTCTCACAGTCGACAAAGATGCAGAAGTTATCATTGATTCGCCAGATACCGATATCTTCCTCCTACTGATTCAGAGATTTCACGATCTACCACCTGCTACGAGGTTTCTCACTGGGAAGGGAAAGTTGAGGAGGAGCATTGCAGTCCAACCTATTCATGGCATGCTAGGAGAGAAACGTGCGTCTGCAATACTTGGATTCCACGCATTCACGGGAAGTGACATGTCTGGAAGGTTCGCTGGCAGGAGCAAGGACTGGTGCTTTAAGGTCTTCATGACATGTGACAACAAGATATGGGAGGCTCTGGAGTCTTTGGGACAAACTGATCCGTCACCAGAAGTGTGTTCCCAGCTGGAACGCTTCGTCTGTCTGCTGTACAAGTCTAAAGTTCACACGAAAGTAAACGAGCTTCGCTGGTTCTTATTCTCCAACCGTGCTGCTGAGGGAGAGAGTCTTCCACCTACCACTGGTTCGCTAAAGTTACACGTTCAGCGAGCACATTATATCGCAATGATATGGAGAAAGGCAGCAGAAAGCCATCCGTCCCTTCCATCACCTGTCGAGTATGGTTGGCAGTTACTTTCGGATGATGGGGTTTATGCCCCAAGTCGATGCCTGAATCCTCCAGCCCCAGAAGCAATAATGAATCTCGTGAACTGTGGGTGCAAGAAAGGGTGTATGGGAAGATGTAGCTGTCGCAATAACAATATTCCTTGTACTGAAGTTTGTGGGTGTGTGGGTTACAGTTGTAACAACAAAGCAAACATCAATGAACCGCGTGTGATAGATATGGATGAGGATGAATGAGGCATTCGTTTATGTGATCGTTTATGTTCATTCATCGTTTATGTTTAGGTGTGTGTGTATGTGTGTGCGTGTGTGTGTGTGTGTGTGTGTGTGTGTGTGTGTGTGTGTGTGTGTGTGTGTGTGTGCGTGTGCGTGTGTGTGTATTCAAAATAAATGTTATCAGTGAAGATTGTTTATTGAATCGATTCTAATTGGGAAATTATACGATCCGATTTCACGACGGCCGTCTCCATTTTGGCTGGTATATTGCCCACTATTTTAATTTCCTTGCATTTTTCTGTAAAAACAATGGCAGATATGGCTTCCTTGGGTCTGAAAACATATAAAAGGACATATTATTCATGTTTATATGATATCTAGATACAAAGATATGCACAAAAGTGTATTTTCCAAATTTTATGGCGGCCATCTTGGATTTCTTCGAATTACTACCTATTAGACGTAAAAGAAAAAATGGAACCCTATTTTTTTTACATCTCTATAATATTCTGAAGCAGAATCCATTGCTAAATCAATTTTAACAAACAAAAAACACGAAATTACTAATCGCCCTAGACTATTAGTCTGAGGCCACATCCTCGAGTTCACATGAGGACTATGTTGTGGCCCGGTGGAGGCCGGTCACGAACAGACCGCACTACTTGGACACCGAGGTCGATGGAAAATCGTTGCTGTGTTTGTGCGTGTAATTCCTTGTGTTATGAGCGAGCCATTTTGATTGTAAACAAAAGTTGCTGCTGAAACGAGGATTTCCAGGAGTTACTGCCAATTACTGGATTATCCAGGAGTTACAGGATTATAGTTACTCTCCGTGGGTCTACACTGAGTGTAAGGAGTGCCTGTAAGCTCCTGTACATTAAGGAAGGAAATGAGAGCCATTTGGCCCACCCTTGCTGTGTATCACTCCCGAGTTATTTTTTTGCTGCAGCTTTAAACAACAATAGTGTATTGTTGTTGTTTTACTAAAGTTTAAATAACTTGATCTTCATCAGGTGACCTCTACCTATTCATAATTAATAACTCACCTGGGATGTAACGACTTGTATGTTTCGGTAATAATTAATAAAACCCACCTCTAACGTTTGCCTATCTACATATAATAATGATCTGCAAGTATGAAACACACACAATGCATAACATAGGCCCAGGCATGTCCATCTTAGAATGTCCTTCACACACATGTTTCAAATGGTAGGTGGGCCTTGTTACCTTGTCCCATCCGCTCCCTACCCTTCCTTCCTCCACCCCCAGGCCTTAATACCCATCCGCAACTTATATCTTCTTTTGTCTGTTCTTTGCCATGCAGGGAAGACCGGGTTCCATTGGGTCCCGAGGACTAAAGGGTCTTTTAGGCCCTCCGGGAATGTATGGGCCTACTGGAGTTAAGGGCCACAGAGGGAGCATGGGCCGGCCTGGCCACCATGGAGGCAAAGGTGATTCGGTAAGTTACTACTCAAATTGCAGGTGACGTGGTATGCACCCGGTATGTCCCGTGGCATTTTGATTGGCTATATGGCGCCGATCTGTCAAAACATGGGATAAAACATCATTCACATTATATTATTTACACGATTAAAAAAAAATACAACAAATATGGCACCAGAATACCCACGTTATTCCCAAGAAATACCAACGTTATCACTAAAGTCGTTTTTATTATTTAAAAAAAAAACATGTCAGCCATTTTTCCACAAGGATGGGAGCAAAATACCCACGTTATACCCACGTTATACCCACGAAATACCAACGTTATACCCACGAAATACCGACGTTATCACGGAAGTTGTTTTTATTATTAAAAAACATCTGTCAGCCATTTTCCACAAGGATTGTGGAAACGCGATGATTGATTACGTCGCTTTGGACATGCCCGATGTTCTCGTCCCATTGGATTTGTGATCTTGTCCACATGTGGATCTTCCAGTGTTTTCACCATAGTACAGTGTGGAGTGCGAGCCAAGTATTTCATTACCCAGAATGCAGCTGTCACTCAATGGATGCTTGACCTTTTGCTCAATAAAAAGAGCTTTTAAAATCAGCCAAATGCAAATGGAGTTTATAATTTTTGTACAACAAAGTTGTTTCAAAAAAATAACCCAATCATGAGGTCAGACCAACCTGAAACGTCTCCATTGGTGGGTTCACGTTAGGTCCCTGAAACGACTCCATTGGCAGCTTCATGCTGAGTCCCTGATACGCCTCCATTGGTGGGTACACGGTTGGTTTCTGAAACGTCTCCATTGGCGGGTCCACAGTTGGTTCCTGAAATGTCTCCATTGGCGGGTCCATGCTGGGTTCCTGAAAGGTCTCCATTGGCGGGTCCATGCTGGGTTCCTGAAACGTGTCCATTGGCGGGTCCATGCTGGGTTCCTGAAACGTGTCCATTGGCGGGTCCATGCTGGGTTCCTGAAACGTGTCCATTGGCGGGTCCATGCTGGGTTCCTGAAACGTGTCCATTGGCGGGTCCATGTTGGGTTCCTGAAACGTGTCCATTGGCGGGTCCATGCTGGGTTCCTGAAACATGTCCATTGGCGGGTCCATGTTGGGTTCCTGAAACGTGTCCATTGGCGGGTCCATGCTGGGTTCCTGATACGTCTCCATTGGCGGGTCCATGCTGGGTTCCTGAAACATCTCCATTGGCGGGTCCATGCTGGGTTCCTGAAACGTGTCCATTGGTGGGTTCACGCTGGGTCCCTGAAAGGTTGGATGTGAAATGTGAAAGGATGTCAAAGGAAAAATGTACACCTTTGTAAGCTTTATTTAACCTGCTGCCCCTTACTGTATTAGAATGTGAAATGAAAAATGTATACCTTTGTAAGCTTTGTTTAACCTGCTGCTCCTTACTGTATTAGGATGTGAAATGTGAAATGAGAAATGTACACCTTTGTAAGCTTTCATGTACACCTTTGTAATGAGAAATGTACACCTTTGTAAGCTTACTTACGCTCACATTCGGGGTCTGCCTAGCAGGCATGTAAGACATCGGCCATTATAAAGCTCGCAGTGTGAGATGTGGAAAAGTTCCGAGGAGATTGCGGCTGGCTCAATAGCGCAGTGGGCTGTTGACGTGTTGTCAACGGAGGTCCGTGGTTCGAGCCCTGCATTGTCAGAATTTTTTCACACTTAGCCCCTCGCAGGAATTTGATACCTGTTTATAAAATATATATATATATATATATATATATATATATATATATATATATATATATATACATATATTGTTGCGGTTTTTAGAACTTTCACATGTAAATTTAGTAGTAAATTCCCTTATAAATAACCCCTGTGTACATTTCCCCTTAATTGGCTGTTAATTGAAATAATTGCACCTTAGTTAGTCCACATTGCAACACGTAGGACACCATAGGACCTCTCAGTAGTTATGTCATTAGTATGTGTTTCAGTTAAGGACCTGTTCCCAATAGTTGACTCTCCGTTGCATCAAATCAAATAAGATAGGATCCCTTGAAATATCGCCGTGGCCTCCTAAAAGTGCGAGTAAGGCGGTGTTCACCGCCGTTGCATTGGGTGTTTACTGGCTCACATCGCCCCAAACTCCATTACGCACAAGGCCAAGGAGAGGGGAGGAGCCGTCAGAGTATGGGCATGGCCCTCACCTCGTCACCAAAGGTGGAGCAAAAGAGCCCTTGCCAGCCAACCAGCGCCGAGGTGAGCAAACAGGCAGGCGTGTCATCGGGTCCGGCGGCTTGATACGGCCAAGGCCAATAAAAGCAAGAGAAGGGACTGCTTACCAGACGATGCATGAGGCAGAGATGCGCAGACGAGCAAGGAGAAGGTACGAGCGGATGAGCTTCGGAGGCACACGAGAAAGGAGCACTGGAGAGACGCATAAGGAGGCTGACGACCGGGGTTTTCGCGACTGAACCAAGAACAAGTGCGTGCCCGCGGGACACCAACGGCGTGCCGCGATTCCCGGACCTCCCTGCCGCCCGTTCTGTGGACCGTCTGCCTTCTCATCCCTCCAGCGATTCCTGCCTGCAATTCCCCATTCGTGTACGTGAGTTTGTTCTGTTCGTCTTGTCCCTGGGGTATAAGTTAAGCCTGTATAGTTAAGCATTGCACTGTCTTCTTTTCCTGTATATTGCTTTTATTTCTGCTCTTCCTTTGGTTTTTGTTTCGTTAATAATAAATACCTGTTCCTCCTTATTCTTGGTTTTCATTCTCGTCCGACCCTCTTTGTCTTTTCCCAATTGAGTACCTATGGCGCGATTTCGGCAGAACCGCTTATAATCGGGTTAGTCATTGTTAACGGCCCGCACCGCAGTTCGCTTCGCTCGGTGCAATCTATCCATTACGCTGCGGCTCGGGCGGGAGTATTTCCTCGCGTACCGGAAGGCGCTGGTACTTAGGTCATCGGAAGGATTGGCCTAATACCCTCTTCAGCGCTGACCGGGCGTGACGTCATACCCCCAGGAACGGAGATGGCCAGCTTAACCAGACAAACCTCTGATGGTTAAACTGCCGAAATCTCGGCTCTCTGCTCACCTTCACTCTTTCATTCCTCTTTTCTCCCGCCTCTGGAACAAACTCCCTCACTCCCTTCAATCCCACTCCTCCCTCCAGGTCTTTAAAACAGCTGTTCACCACCATCTCTTATCTTCCCCCATCCAAAACCTTGATCTTTTCTACCCCCGCTAATTCACCCCAGATCCACCTTGTTTGAAATTCCAACTTCTTTCCTGGAAGTCCTGGCAGTGTCCATATGTTTTATACCTCTCCCACCGCCCCCTTCCCATGCCCCCCCCCCCAAAGCCCTCGCCCTCTCTCAGATCTCTCGATGTCTCCATGTCTCTCGGTCCCTGCTCTCAAATGTTGTGTTTGTGTCCTTCCCCCTCTCTCCCTATCTTGTCTACCGCTCCCGATGTTATATGTTTTATGTGTCGGTTTGTCTTCCTGTGTGATTAATGTTCGCTCTTTCACGAGCCTCGATCTTGTATAAAAAAGAAAAAGAAAAAAAAAGGGAGTGCCGTCGCCCGATTCCGTAACAATATATATATGTATATACATGTGTGTGTGTGTATATATATATATATATATATATATATATATATATATATATATATATATTGTTGTGGATATGAGAATGGTGTTTTTTTTTTGTTGTTGTGTAAATTGTCGTAAAAATATCGCCCTCCTTACTCCAGTGTTGTATAAAGGTCAAAGGGCGTTCCCGTAGTTAATTCCATAAAGCATACACGAAGGACACCATATATCCCTGTTTAGTAGTTTATTTCCTTATTCTGTGTATTAGGTTAAGGCTTTGTCTTCCATTAATTAATACTCCATTGCACCGAATTCAAATAGATAGATCCCCTTTCATTCCCATTCGCAAAACCTCTACTGCCAACTGCATTTGCCGCCATTACGGCGTGGTCAGCTCGGGGAAGAAGGGCGTGCCCGCCCCTCGTCATCAAGGGTGGAGCCAGAGGGCCTGTGCCCACCAATCGGGGCCGAAGCGAGCTCACCGATGGGCGTGTCCTGGAGGCCGGCGGCTTGATCGCCCGAGGCGTTATATAAGCGCGCGCGGAAGCCTTTGAGACAAGTCAATTACAAGAGTTGCGCCAAAGGTTCCAAGAAAGAGTTGCACCAAAGGTTCCAAGAAAGAGTTGCGCCAGAGGTGCCAAGAAAGAGTTGCGCCAGACAGGTGCCAAGCAAGAGTTGCGCCAGAGACGGCAGATGAGTTCAGAGTTCTAAGAGTTGCGCCAGAGACGGCAGACGAGTCGGGACGAGCCCTCGGAGAAAGAAGGGAGACGCGTCCTGAGGTGAGCCAGAGAACCAGCAGCTTTGGCTCCACAAGCCGCGTTGACTCCACCAGGCAGCTTCGACCCGTTACCCCGCGGGAACCAGATTGCGGTGGCATCGGTGGCCGTCGAGGTCCAGCCCGACGTCCCGTGCGGGATCAAGCCCGAACCATCTGCCCCAGCTGAACCTTCCCATTCCTCCTTCCAGCATTCATTCCTGCCATTCCATCCTTCTTGTGTACGTGAGTTTGTTTTGTTTGTCTTGTCCCAGGGAATAAGTTAAACTTGTATAGTTAAGCTAGTATTTTCACTGTCACCTGCTTTTTCCATTTTCCCTGTATATAACCTCGACTGCTCCTTTTGCTTTAGTGTGTGTAAATAATAAATCCTGTTATTCTTCTGTATGTCTTCTTCTTCCTCTTTACATTCAGTCACTTTAGAGGTTTCCATATTGAATATCTGTGGCGCGATTTTGGCTAACGTCCAGGAATCGGGTTAGTCGGGGTAACTGTTAGGGCCGCGGCGCCATCCGCTCGGCAAAACAACATCCTATCCGCGGTCCGTAACAATATATATATATATATATATATATATATATATAAGCAAAGATTTGCGGTTGGGAGTAAATCCAAATGACTCTATGGTAAGATCTCCAACCTTTAATTGAACAAACAATGACTCAACGTTTCGATTAACAACATGTGACAAAGCCACATGCCTCAGTTAATCTTCCTCAAGAGTGATAAAATCATCTCAACATCCCCTTATATGCAAAGTGGGCGGGGTATATTCAAAGTGGGGTGGGCAAAGCTGGACAGCTAATTAAACCGTATCACACCGCTCTCGTGAACGGAGACGTTGCTGACCAAATTCAAAAATCAAACGCATATTAACGGCTCAAAATAATCCTGAAAGCAATGCTGGATTATAACTCGTGTTTAGAAAATCAGGAAGAATCATTACATTTAATTAAAAGTTAAACTTGTAAACAATAAAATTGTAAATTAAATTAAAACTGTAAATATATTAAAGCAAAATTTTTAAAGATAAAATAAAATTGCCATAATATCAAGATCATCACATGTGGTAAAGTAAAGTGTAGTAAAGATCATGCAGTAAAGGGAAATGCGGGAGGGTGGGGGTTATAGGGGGGGATAAAATGGGGGTGGAACCAGAGGGGGGGTGGAAGCGGAGGGGGGGGGTGGTTTGGGAGAGGGGTGGTTTGGGAGAGGGGTGGTTTGGAGGGAGGGGGGGAGGGGGCAAAACCCTCAGGACAAAATGTAATCGTCTCAGGACAAAATTATGTGGTGGTGAGGTGTTTTAAATTATGTGGTGGTGAGGTGTTTTAAATTATGTGGTGGTGAGGTGCTTTAAATTACTTGGTGGTGAGATGTTTTAAATTATGTGGTTGTGAGGTGTTTTAAATTATGTGGTGGTGAGGTGTTTTAAATTATGTGGTGGTGAGGTGCTTTAAATTACTTGGTGGTGAGATGTTTTAAATTATGTGGTGGTGAGGTGTTTTAAATTATGTGGTGGTGAGGTGTTTTAAATTATGTGGTGGTGAGGTGTAATCGTCCCAGATTTCCAGTCTGCATCTACCCCTCCCCTATGTATGTGCTGAGGGGTTCTTTCTTGAAAATAAAACATGCAACATCAATCTTGAACCTTCAACCTTGAATAAAGTCTTGAGCGATGAACAAATGCATTGTATTTGTGTTTGTAATGTAACTTGTGGGAAAGGCCCCGTTATATGGTGTCATGTGAAAAAGTATAGAAAAGTATGGACATTCCACAGCTTTAGTCAGGTTCACTATGTTAACAAATATAATTTCGTTCAAAAATTTGGGAGATTAGCAAACCTGTACAGTTTTGGAATCATCAGAGCATGGAGAATCCGAAAATCAATGTTGGCATTTGCACAGACACCTGCATGGCCGCCATTTTGGATTTTCAAAATGGCCACCATAAAATACATATTTTGCGCTATCTCGGCTTCTAGTCAACCTGGAAACTTAATTAAGTATGCTAATCCTATGTTTTCTGGGTTAAGGAATCCAATAAAGGCCTCAAAATAGTGCTCAGGATTATGGAAAAGCGACAAACAAAGGTAATTGAAAACCATTGTCTTTATATTTGTGATATAACTGTATTACATAATACATGATATTGCAAGTCCTTTGAAGTTATAGGTTTGGGTTTATATAGCAAGAAAGCAGCCTTGTTAGTATCAGATTGAACTATAAGTCCTATACACAGGATCTACGAGGTCTACACCGTTCAGGAATATGCTTTTACAGATCTTCATCACTGTCCTGAGGGTCATTTTCGCAAAGGTGTTTACGCAAATGCCAACATTAGTTTTTGGATTCCTCATGCTCTGAGTATTCCAGAAATGTATAGTTTTGCTAATCTCACAAAATTTTGAACGGAAAAACACAGTGAACCTGACGACTTGTAGAAAATGCCAAACGATACAAAATAAGGGGCATTCAAGAAATCTAGTGTGCATGCTGGACTCCCCTTGTGTTCTGCGGAGGAACCAAGTAATGCTGTAAAAAAGTTCATATCAAGGGGCACCAATATCTGGCAAATAAAATACATTTACCTTCAAGCAGGTGTATGAATCAAATTGGCGCTCCTGGAGTTGCATATTGTTTGCGTCAATTCCGTCCAGTCTCGCAAAAATCAACTCGGTCATCTGAACTCGGCTTGAATTCTCAAAATCCCGAACCCGGCGACTGCCTCGTGAAAATAAAATGCCACACGTCACTTCGAGCACGATCCCAGCCGCTCGTCACCACCGTGAAGTCCTTACGAGGTCGCGGCGTCGCAAATCGAGGGATTCCGGCACAGCAAACGTCCAAGCAACGGGTTCATCCCGAATGTGACGGTTATTTCCGAATGTGACGGTTATTTCCGAATTGACGGTTTATTCCCGGAAGTGACGATACAGGTGAACGCCCTGGATGCCAAATCACTGAATTCAAGATATAGTGTAGGCTGCTATGTCTTAAAAATGGCTGTCGTGTTTTTTTTTTGTTAAAAGCAAAATTCCACTTGATTCCTTGTCTTTGGGGTGTCACATGTTCGAAAAAATAGGTTGTTAATTTTTTTAAACGGATTAAGGGTGTCAAATCCAAGATGGCCGCCAAAATATATAAATCCCATTAAAACTGGTATTCTGAACACAGTATGAGGTCCAAATTAATGATAATACCCATAATTTCAATACCAAGGAGTTCAAAAACAATTAATTTCAATATGGCAGTCAAATTCAAAATATCAAGCTTATCTTACTGAAGCTCTTATTAAGTACTTCTTTGCTCATGACCACCTGAACTACGCACGTTTGCTCCCTTTGTACCTGTCAACAATGCAGCAAACAGAACAAGTTTTTCCAGATGTCTGGGCAGAACTCCTGAAAGGAAATTTCTGTGTGACGAAGGGGATTGCTGCATTCACTTCAATAGGTCCAGATCACGGAATTGAGCAGGAGAACCGCAAACTCAAGGTCATTGGAGGCATTACTGGAATAACCCAAATTGAGAGAGAGCTCTAGACCGTTTCTTCCTGATTGCTCCTGACTTGTCTAATCTAGTAGAGGAGTTTCAAAGAGAATATGGCATGGAAGGTGCTGATACCAGAGACCAACACCACGAGATCACAGGGGGAAAGTCCACCCGAGTAATGAGAAATTCCGCTAGATTGACAGAGGTATTTGTTGTTCATGGAGACCCATTCGTAACCGATGAGAGTGACCTGTGTAACCTTCTTACCAAGAAAGTAATTGATGAAAAGGTAACAAAGGACATAGTAGACCGCGATGCCATCGGACAACAGTTGTTCCAGACATTTGTCAAAGAACGCCTTACAGAAGGAAAACTTTCAGTGTGGGATCCAATGAAGAGAAAGAACATAGGCACTTTCAAAAGTGCCAACACAGTGAAGAAAGTGAAAGCAGGTGACAAACTCATTAAAGTCAAAGAAGAACGAGGACTCCTACAGAGGTTTATAGTAGCATCAAGAAGCCATCCAGACCTTGATCTAAAGGACTGTATTGGGAAGTATGAATTTGGAATTGTTCCACGTGCCCTTTTCGCTTCGGATGGGTCACTTCTCCTAGCATATGACAAGGCTAAGGTCCTTCATCATCTTGAAGCGCTAGTTACCAAGGAGCAACCTAGCCCAACAGAAGCAACACTAACACTAACACAACACTATCACAAAAGTGGTTTTTCAACACTAACACGTGCAAAAACCTCTCCGATGTCTGACCATGGATGAAGTTTTGTTATAACTAGCGTGACCCGGCGCGCTCCGCGTGCCTCACCACACGTCGTTTCAGAGGGGAAGGCATCTTTGGACATTTTGGTGTCTTTTGGGTTTCATGGTGTTTTGGATCTTCAGGGCCATTTGGGTCTTCAGGGTCTTTTGGATCCTCTGGGCCTTTAAGGGTATTTTGGGTCTTTGAGGTGTTTTGGGTCTTCAGGGACTTTTGGGTCTTTGGTGTCTTCAGAGGCTTTTGAATCTTAAGGGTCTTCGGTGTCTTTTGTGGTTTGTGGACTTCAGCCCCGCCGGCACGCCGCCCCCCGGTCCTGCACCCATCCCGGGTGCAGCCGGCGGCATTCCAGCGGGCATCCCTGCACCCCGGACGCCGCCAGTCGCCAGAGGGCGCTTCGGCCGGGTCATCCGTTTGCCCCGCAAACTGACCCTCCAGGTGCATGGGAATTCTGGGGGGGGGGGGGGGGCGCGTGTGGCGGACACGAAAGCTCACTGGCGTGATGGCATCATTCCGCGCACCAAGGGGGCGTCGGCCACGCCCGAGGGGTAGGCGTGGCCTCGGGATATATACGGGGCGCGCAGCCCCGAGCGGCGAGCACTCCAGTGCTACAGTAGGGCTCTTTCAATAAAGACTCTTTTGATTTACCGCGTTGTCCGCTTCCTCCTTGGTAAGCAAGTAGCGCGCGTAGCACCGCACTTCAATATATCTATATACTGTATGTAATATATCTATATCTAATTTAGCAACCTATCAATCTATATTAAACTAAAATAACAAATATCTCTGTCTCTCAATAATCCTCGCAAATATCTGTCAGCAAACAACCCAAAACTCCATAAACTGGCCACAAACATTTGAACGTTCCCGGTCCTTTTTAAAGGATTTTGCCAATCAAAACGCCCATCATGTGGCGTCTCGAAATTGCCATCCCGAGGTTGTGGTTCAGGTCCGAATCCAGATCAGTGGGATACAAAACGTAAACTGTTCATCCTGGCGGAGGTATGCTCTCTACCGAGTGTCGTTTTAGTTTCCTATGCGATACCTTGGACCCTAGACCAACATGTCCCTTAGATGGGCGTTAAACTGTCGTCCCGTCTGCTGGCATTGGTTGGTGGATGTTAAAGGTGCCACACGGTAGAAATGGAAACGTTTCCTCCATATCTCGCGAGACTTCCTGCTGCTTAGCGTTTCCTAATAAGGATATCGCGAGACTTCCTGCTGCTTAGCGTTTCCTAATAGGGATATCGCGAGACTTCCTGCTGCTCAGCGTTTCCTAATAGGGATATCGCGAGACTTCCTGCTGCTCGTGCTGAGGCAGCTGAGCACTTCTTATTTAAGATCTCACGAGACACTGCTGCAAAGAAGGATCTCGCAGTGACATCACATTATTGTCCAGACAATAACATCCTTTGATCGTGAAAGTTATTTTAATCTTGAGTCATGACATTTTGCGCCGCGCCTGATTGTAAGCATTCCACAAAGTGTGTGGGACGACTCGTTGGGATTTCTTGGCATAAATTCCCGTTAAAGAAGCATTCCTCACTGCAGCAATGGACGGAAACCGTGGACGCCGAACGAACGTCCCCGCCTTTGTTCGGACCATTTCACGAGCGATTGCTTTGAGGAGACCGTGAGTGAGAAGATGACCAAGCTGGGCATGGGCCGCACTGTGATTGTGAACGCGGGGACCTGTCGAGGCGGACGGCGTTTGAAAGCGAACGCGGTGCCCACCATGTTTACTCACCAGATACCATTACCTGGTACCTTGGAATCGAGCGAGCGGCGGCAAACGTCTGAACACTCTCAAAGCGAAGGAAACCGAAATGAGGTGTGTTGGTGTTGTTTCCTGTTCGGGGGACGCGTCTACCGGACTACCCGTTCCACTTTCCCACCACTGCATGTCCACTTCCTCTGCCCACCGCCTTACTGACCTTCCTCCACCCCCTTACTGACCTTCCTCCACCGCCTTACCGACCTTCCTCCACCCCCTTACCGACCTTCCTCCACCGCCTTACCGACCTTCCTCCACCCCCTTACTGCCCTTCCTCCACCGTCTTGCTGACTTTCCTACACCTCCTTACTGACCTTCCTCCACCCCCTTACTGCCCTTCCTCCACCCCCTTACTGCCCTTCCTCCACCCCCTTACAGCCCTTCCTCCACTCCCTTATTGACGTTCCTCCACTCCCTTACTGGCCTTCCTCCACTCAATTACGGCCCTTCCTCCACCCCTTTATTGATGTTCCTCCACTCCCTTACTGACCTTCCTCCACCCTTACTGACCTTCCTCCACCCCCTTACTGACCTTCATCCACCCCCCTTGCTGACCTTCCTCCACTCCCTTACTCGCCCTCCTGTACCCACCCCCTTGCTGGCCTACCTGTGCCCACCCCCTTGCTGGCCTACCTGTGCCCACCCCCTTGCTGGCCTTCCTGTGCCCACCCCCTTGCTGGCCTTCCTGTGCCCACCCCCTTGCTGGCCTTCCTGTGCCCACCCCCTTTCTGGCCTTCCTGTGCCCACCCCCTTTCTGGCCTTCCTGTGCCCACCCCCTTTCTGGCCTTCCTGTGCCCACCCCCTTACTGACCTTCCTTTGCCCACCCCCTTACTGACCTTCCTGTTCCCACCCCCTTACTTACCTTCCTGTTCCCACCCCCTTACTGACCCTCCTCTGCCCACCCCCTTACTGACCTTCCTCCACCCCCTTGCCGTACCGACTTTCTTCCACCCCCTTACATTACCGTCCTGCCACCTCCCCTCCTTTACCGACCTTCCCCGACGATCCTGAAAATAGCCCTTGGAAAAAAAACTTTGACAACAATAAAACTTTACAAATTCGTCCATGAGTCATGGACTTGTACTTGCCCCCTCCCCCCTTACCGAAATGAAGGTGGATACTTTGACACTTGGTAGGACTCCCATCCACCTTCTGAAACCTGAATTATGGAGACCCCGACCAACGAAACACACATGCATGCACACATTTGTGCCGTGTGCGGCGGATTCAGAGTGCACGGTGGCTTTGATGGGACGGAGGGCGGTGCACGTTGCTCCTCATCTGGAACGTGGCCTGGCCTGATGGTTTCCTGGGTTTCTCTGACTTTGTCATGCTCGGAGCGAGGCCCCGGGATTTGGTGACCCCACTTTTAAGCTATGGTATGCCTGCAGGGAGCCGAGGTCCGTGAGATCCAGTAGCATACCGAATACAACAGCTTCGTGGGCTGCTTTGGTGGGGTCGGGCAAGGCGCATGGCTTGATAGGTTTTGCTGACTCTAACCTATCAAGGAGGACACACACGCATGCACAGGAAGGGGGGGGCCTGAGATATGGCGGACGTGAGTGGAAGGGGGGCCTGAGAAAGATGAGGACCGCTCGCGATTTGCATGTACACTGCATGATTATGGTTTATACACATGTTTTGCTTTGGCATTTTTTGTTTTGTTGTGTTTTGCATGACATCATATAATGTGAATTGTATGCACTGTGCACACATTTTTATGCGTTATATACATATTGTGCACATGTTGTATGCAACATGTTGTACAGTGGTATGATGTGTACACACATCTTGTGCGTGACATATTGCACATATTTTGTGCGCCCACACACACACACATATAGTCCGTGGGCTGAGTAGGGTTTACCCCCCCCCCCACAACTTAACTTTCCGGGTATGTCCATGTACCCCCCACCCTAGGGGTTAGGAAAAACCATGTTAACAGAAAAAAAACTCATATTTTTTTTTTTTTTTTTTTTTTTTTTTTTTTGTATACAAGATCGAGGCTCGTGAAAGAGCGAACATTAATCACACAGAAAGACAAACCGACACATAAAACATATAACATAGGGAGCGGTAGACAAGATGGGGAGAGAGGGGGAAGGACACAAACACAACATTTGAGAGCAGGGACCGAGAGACATGGAGACATCGAGAGATCTGAGAGAGGGCGAGGGCTTTGGGGGGGGGGGGGGGGGGGGGAAGGGGGCAGTGGGAGAGGTATAAAACATATGGACACTGCCAGGACTTCCAGGAAAGAAGTTGGAATTTCAAACAAGGTGGATCTGGGCTGAATTAGCGGGGGTAGAAAAGATCAAGGTTTTGGATGGGGGAAGAAAGGAGATGGTGGTGAACAGCTGTTTTAAAGACCTGGAGGGAGGAGTGGGATTGAAGGGAGTGAGGGAGTTTGTTCCAGAGGCGGGAGAAAAGAGGAATGAAAGAGTGAAGGTGAGCGGAGAGCCGAGATTTCGGCAGTTTAACCATCAGAGGGTTGCTGGCAGATCTTGTGCGACCTGTAGGAATATTTGGGGGACAGAGCACAGAGAGAGCTGGGGGTGCAAGGCCGGAGAGGAGTCGGTAGAAGACAGAAAGACCACCTACCTGCCTGCGGTGAGTGAGTGAAAGGCCCTCAGAGATAGCTTCATCGCGGGAGATTCCAATAATTCTGAAAGCTTTGGTTTCAACAGCGTGAAGCCGAGCTAGGTGTGAGGCAGGAGCACCGGCCCATAGGGGAGAACAGTATTCCATTGAGCTGCGGATGAAAGCCTTGTATGTGGTGAGGAGCTCAGGTGTGCCGAGGAAGGACTTCGCACGACGGAGGATGCCCAGTCGGCGACTGGCTTTGGAGGCCAGCTTGGAAATGTGGTTTTCCCAAGAAAGATCATGGCAGATAGTGAGACCCAAAATCTTGAGCGACAGAACTTCTTGGAGAGGATTGTTGAGAAAGTAGATGGGAGGGTTGTCCAGTCGATCTTTTCGGAGAGACATAGTAAGAGTGTGAGATTTGTCAGGATTGAAAGACATGTTCCACTTGTTTGACCAGTCTGTGATTTTGTCCAGGTCTTCAGAGAGTGAGGAGGCAGCAGACTGCCGATCTGAGGGAAGAGGAATGGAGCGGCAGAGAGTGGAGTCATCAGCAAAGAGATAGAGAGGATTTTCGAGAGAGTCAGAGAGATCATTGATGAAGACCAGAAAAAGCACGGGGCCCAGAACACTGCCTTGGGGAACTCCAGCCTGAACAGGAAGAGGAGATGAGAGAAACCCATTCAGGGCCACACGTTGACGACGACTAGAGAGGAAGTCCGCCATCCATGCGTGGAGATTTCCATGGATACCAAAGGAGGAGAGTTTGGTGAGCAGAGCGGGGTGCCAGACCGTGTCGAAGGCACGTGATATGTCGAGGGAGACAGCTCTAATTTCCTGTTTGGCATTGAGGACCTCCATCCATTGTTGAGACAGCAGAAGCAGCATGTCCAGAGTAGAGTGACCTGGTCTGAAACCAAATTGATGATCAGAGATCAAGCCATTGGAGAAGAGCAAAGATTTCATATCAGAAGCAATGATGGATTCCATGACTTTGCTGATAATTGGGAGAAGGCTGATTGGTCTGTAGTTGCTAGGATCTGTTTTTGCACCTTTTTTGTGCAAAGCGGTGATGTTGGCTGATTTCCAAGCAGATGGCAGTTGACCTTGAGCAAAAGAGAGGGTGAAGAGAACAGAGAGAGGGTGAGATAGAGCAGCAGAGCAGGATTTTAGGACCCGTGGGCTGATGCCGTCGGGTCCAGTTGCAGAATCAGAGTCGAGGGTTGACAGAAACTTTTCCACCTTGTCAGGAGGAAAGGACACGGAGTCCAGGAGCAGCAGGGTACGACTGGGTATGGTGGGTACAGAGAGGGATGGGTTTGGGACACAAGATTTAGAGGCAAACACAGAGTTGAGGCATTCAGCTTTTTCACGTGCGGAGTCAGCTGTGTAGCCGTTTGAGGTAAGGGAGGGGATGGAGGGGGAACAAACACCAGAAACGGATTTGACCAGACGCCACCAGGATTTGGAAGAGGGAGACAGATAAGAGAGTTCGGTCTTGAGAACGGAGAGATATTGTTTCCTGGCTCTCCTGAGGGTGGACACACACTTGTTTCGGGCTTTGTGAAAGGAAATGAGATTTCCTTCCTTTGGATTTGCTTTCCAGGAGACGAAGGCAAGTTGTTTCTGGGCAACAGCCTCACCACAAGATTCCGTGTACCATGGACGGGAGGAAGGGTATGACAACTGAAGACGAGATGGGATAAATCTGTGCATGAGAGAGAGCAATTTACTTTGGAAGAATTCCCAGGATGAGTTGATGTCAGAGGTGGTAGAGATGGGAGACCAGTCCAGATGATTGATGGCTGCTTGAAGACCGTGCCAGTTGGCCTGAGTGAAATGCCAGACTCGTCTACGCTGAGCAGGCTCCCTGAGGATGGTCAGAGAGATGTCCACTTTAACAAGGACATGATCAGATGATCCGATCGGAGCAGAAGAAGAGCAGCAGACATTTTCAGGGAAGTTAGTCATAACCAAGTCCAGAAGAGAAGATGTTCCGTTGACTGAGATCCGGGTCGGGAAATTGACAGATTGTGTCAGTCCCAGTGAGTCGCAGAAGTCCTTTGCTGAGGAGCCATGGCTGGTGAGAGAGGTACCCACACCCAGCCAACTGGCATGATGACAGTTGAAATCACCACATATGAGGAAGAGAGAGTTGGGATGAGTAGATAGAAGTTGGTCCATATCATCAGACAGCGAGATGTAGATGGAGTCATCACTGTTTGGTGGACGGTACAACACACATATGAACAAGAGGTGGGAGCGAAGGGGAAGCCGTAGCCAGAGGTATTCCTGGGGGTGAGGTGGAGAGAGTGCAGTGCAGGGCGAGTGAGGAAGAGAGTTTTTGATAAAGATAGCAACCCCGCCTCCAGGACGAGGCTCATTCCCACATAGTTTGACCTCTGGTGACCTCATTAGTGATTTCATTTGCATATAACACATCATTGTAAAGAGTGTCCCAGGACAAACATTTTGAGGGGTCACATGCAACCATAGGATGACTAGGTAAAAAGTTATGGCCATTTGAATTTCGCCTACCCCTAATTTTCAGAAATCACTGACACAGGGGGGGTAACATCAAAATATGCGTGGGAGGTACCTTGGTAATGGGTTTTTTTTTCTGTTAACATGGTTTTTCCTAACCCCTAGGGTGGAGGGTACATGGACATACCCGGGAAGTTAAGTTGTGGGGGGGGGGGGGGGGGTGCATGTAAACCCTACTCAGCCCACGGACTAATATTAACGGAGGTGGATACTTTTGAGACACGGTAGATAGCCGTTCCATCTCCTGGGGCCCACCCATGTGTAGGAATAGCAGGCAAAAACAACTTGTGTGTGTGTGTGTGTGTATATATATATATTTGTCCGTGGGCTGAGTAGGGTTTACATGCACCCCCCCCCCACAACTTAACTTCCCGGGTATGTCCATGTACCCCCCACCCTAGGGGTTAGGAAAAACCATGTTAACAGAAAAAAAACTCATTCCCAAGGTACCTCCCACGCATATTTTGATGTTACCCCCCCCCCCCCCCCCTGTGTCAGTGATTTCCGAAAATTAGGGGTAGGCGAAATTCAAATGGCCATAACTTTTTACCTAGTCATCCTATGGTTGCATATGACCCCTCAAAATGTTTGTCCTGGGACACTCTTTACAATGATATGTGTTATATGCAAATGAGGTCACTAATAAGGTCATCAGAGGTCAAAATATGAGGGTATGAGTTTTTTTTCTGTTAACATGGTTTTTCCTAACCCATTTTCCTAACCCATTTCCTAACCCATAACCCTTAACTATATATATATATATATATATACATACACACGCACACACACGTACTTCGAGACCTGGGATGGCTCCGTTCCACTTTTTGAAACCCGTATTTGGAGATAAGAACCAATGACACATACACCTCATCTCTCTGTCTCTGTCCCCCTTTCCCTGCCCCCCTCTCCCTCTCATCTCCCCCCTTCCCTCCTCTCGTTTTCTCTCTGTCTCTGCCTCTGTTCCCCTTTCCCTCTCACTTCCCCCCTCCCCTCCTCTCTCTCTGTCCCCTTCTCATCCCTCATTTCTCTTTCTCTTTCTCTTTTTCTTTCTCTTTCTCTTTCTCTTTCTCTTTCTCTCTCTCCTGTTTGTTAATTTACTTCGTCATGATCATTGCGTTGAACTATTCATAGAAACAGAGCAGAGGCACATCGAAGACCGAAATGACAAGATATGAGGTTAAAGTACGTAATGAAAGAGTCGTGAAATGGAACGGTCACACTGAAAAAGGTTGCCCGTTAACAGACCTGAGCATGCTGAATTCCGCCCAAGGGAAGGCCTTCATTGTTGTTTCAAAGTTTGAGTATCATGAGGTCGTTAGCTCAACACTGTCATATTATTTAATGAGTCCTTTTAAATTCACGAGGTTGATATCTCGGTACTTGAGTACATTTGGCCATACACATATTACATATGCTGTTAATTTGTAATTGGTGCTGGGGGTGGGGAGGAAAGAAGTTGTAACTTTGTCAGAACTCAGTTGTAACTGAAGTTGTAAGTAACTGAGAAGGAAGTTGAGGAAGCGATAAAAGCAATGAAGGGTAGAAATGCGGGAGGGCCGACGGGAGTTGTGGGAGATATGTTGAAGGCAGCAGGAAGTTGGGGTGTGAAGAGAATGACAGATCTGTAATCTGGTGGTGAAAGAAGGCCGCATTCCAGTGGATTGGGAACTGAGTACCCTCGTCCCTCTATACAAGGGGAAAGGTGACCCTCTGGAGTGTGGCTCGTACCGAGCGATAAAGTTATTGGAGCATGGAATGAAGGTATTGGAAAGGGTGTTGGAGAGGAGGATAAGGAAGAAAGTGAAGATCGACGAAATGCAGTTTGGATTTATGCCAGGAAGAGGAACGACAGACGTGCTTTTCATTGTGAGGCAGTTGCAGGAGAAGTACATGGAGAAGAGGAAGAAGTTTTCTTGGGTTTGTTCATCGTGAGAAAGCATTCGATAGGGTTCCACGCAAAGTATTGACATGGGCATTGAGGAAGTTAGGAGTGGAGGAATGGTTGATCAGAGTAGTGATGGCAATGTACAAAAGAGCGCGCACAGCTGTAAGGATGAAGGACTGGAACAGTGGTGAGTTTGAGGTGAAGGTGGGAGTGCATCAGGGGTCGGTACTAAGTCCACTACTATTTGTAGCTGTGATGGAGGTGCTGGCTCAGAACGTAAAGGAGGGTTTACCGTGGGAGTTGTTGTATGCAGATGATCTGGTGTTGATTGCGGAAAGTATAGATGGACTGAAGGAAAAGATGAACAAGTGGAAGGAATGTATGGAGACAAAAGGTCTGAAGGTGAATATCGGAAAGACGAAGACGTAGGTGATGGCAAGTGGTAAAGAACTGGGAAGTGGCGCCCTGTGCTGTGTGTAGGAAGGGTGTCGGAGTGAACTCCATTCAATGTACAATGTGCGCTGAGTGGGTTCATCAAAAATATAGTGGTCTGAGAGGGTCATTAGCCAGTGTGGCAGCTACATTCAAATGTAAGGTGTGCACAGAGGGAGCTGCAGATGGAGGAAATGTTGAGTTGGATCTTGGAGATGGCGTGAAGCTGGAAGGTGTGAAAACATTTTGCTACCTCGGAGACATGCTGAATGGAGAAGGTGGATCAGACTCGGCAACGGTTGCTTGAGTGCATGGAAGAAGTTTCGGGAACTGAGTGGCGTGCTGATGATGAGGGGTGTGTCGTTGAAGCTGAAGGGAAAGGTGTATGCTGCATGTGTGAGAAGTGTTATGATTTATGGGAGCGAGACATGGGTTATGAACGTAGAGCAGCAACGAAGGTTGGAAAGGGTGGAAATGCGAATGGTTCGACGGATGTGCGGAGTATCGTTGAGAGAGAGGAAGACAAATGATGAATTGCGAAAGATGATGGGAATAGAGCCTGTGATTGATGCTGTGAAGAGGAACAGGTTGAGATGGTTTGGTCATGTGTTGAGGAAGGATGAAAGTGACTGGTTGAGAAGAGTGATGGAAATGAATGTAGAAGGAAGTAGAGGACGGGGAAGACCAAGAAAGACTTGGCTAAAGATGGTGGAAGAAGAAATGCGGGCAAGGGGGTGAACAACGAGAGATGCAGAAAATAGGACAAAATGGAGAAGATTGTCATGGGGACCGCAAGGCTAACCCCCGCTCTAGCAGGGAAAATGGCCTTAAAATGCATGTTGTTGTTGTTGTTGTTGTATAGTAAGAGTGTGAGATTTGTCAGGATTGAAAGACATGTTCCACTTGTATGACCAGTCTGTGATTTTGTCCAGGTCTGCAGAGAGTGAGGAGGCTGCAGACTGCCGATCTGAGGGATGAGATATGGAGCGGCAGAGAGTGGAGTCATCAGCAAAGAGATAGAGAGGATTTTCCAGAGCGTCGGAGAGATCATTGATGAAGACCAGAAAAATCACAGGGCCCAGAACACTGCCTTGAGGAACTCCAGCCTGAACAGGAAGATGAGAGAATGATGAGATGAGAATATCTTTCTGACTTTCTGAAGATTTTTAAAAAAAGATCATTTCTGATGAATAAGAAGATGAGATGAGAGAATTATATTCAGGGCCACACAGTGACTGTGACCGGAGAGGATGCCCGCAAGCCATGTGTGGATATTTCCATGGATACCATAAGAGGAGAGTTTGGTGACCAGAGCTGGGTGCCAGACCATATCGAAGGCACATGATATGTCAAGGGAGACAGCTCTGATTTCCTGTTTGGCATTGAGGACCTCCATCCATTTTTGAGACAGCAGAAGCAGCAGATGCAGAGTAGAGTGACCTGGTCTGAAACCAAATTTCACCGATTGACTTAAGATTTGAACAGGATTTGCATATCAGGTCACTCAATTGAACCACAGAGATGACATTTCTAAAATTGTCAATTTTCATCCGATTGACTTGAAATTCTAAGGGCATTTGTAGATCAGGTCACTGTATTCAACCACAAAAAAAATTTGAGGTCAAGATAGGCTAAAAGGTCAAGATAGGCCAAAGGTCACATAAGGTCACAAAGGTCCCAGATCCACACGAAGTCAACGTGTGGCCCTGAATGGATTTCTCTCATCTCCCCTTCCTGTTCTGGCTGGAGTTCCTCAAGGCAGTGTTCTGGGCCCTTTGCTTTTTCTGGTCTTCATCAATGATCTCTCCGACTCTCTGGAAAATCCTCTCCATCTCTTTGCTGATGACTCCACTCTCTGCCGCTCCATTCCTCATCCCTCATATCGGCAGTCTGCAGCCTCCTCACTCTCTGCAGACCTGGACAAAATCACAGACTTGTCAAACAATTGGAACATGTCTTTCAATCCTGACAAATCTCACACTCTTACAATGTCTCTCCGAAAAGACCGACTGGACAACCCTCACATCTACTTTATCAAAAATCCTCTCCAAGAAGTTCTGTCAGTCAAGCTTTTGGGTCTCACTATCTGCCATGATCTTTCTTGGGAAAACCACATTTCCAAGCTGGCCTCCAAAGTTAGTCGCCGACTGGGCATCCTCCATCGTGCGAAGTCCTTCCTTGGCACACCTGAGCTCCTCACCACATACAGCTTTCATCCGCAACTCAGTGGAATACTGTTGCCCCTCTGGGCCGGTGCTCCTGCCTCACACCTAGCTCGTCTTCACGCTGTTGAAACCAAAACTTTCAAAATCATTGGAATCTCCCGCGATGAAGCTAACTCCGAGGGCCTTTCACTCACTCACCGCAGGCAGGTTGGTGGTCTTTCTGTCTTCTACCGACTCCTCTCCGGCCTTGCTCCCCCAGCTCTGTCTGTGCTCTGTCTCCCAAATATTCCTACAGGTCGCACAAGATCTGCCTGCAACCCTCTGATAGTTAAACTGCCAAAATAAAGACTCTCTGCTCACCTTCACTCTTTCATTCCCCTTTTCTCCCGCCTCTGGAACAAACTCCCTCACTCTCTTCAATCCCACTCCTCCCTCCAGGTCTTTAAAACAGCTGTTCACCACCATCTCTTATCTTCCCCTCTCCAAAACGTTGATCTTTTCTACCCCCGCTAATTCACCCCAGATCCACTTTTTTGAAATTCCAACTTCTTTCCTGGAAGTCCTTGCAGTGTCCATATGTTTTATAGTTCAATCATTGTTTTCCTGCAAGTTCAATCATTGTTTTCCTCGGGACACATTGTCATAAACAAACAATTAAAGTCCAGTGGTGGATACAGGCGGTGTGGTGGGGAATTTTTCAGCCTTTGTTTTAGGTCTTTCCCAGGCATGGCCTGGTGTGTTTGTTTATATTATTAGATGGGCGTCGACTCTTGGAAACACCTGAAGGATGTCCCTATGAGCAGACCCTAGACTTGGCATCATACCAAGAGTGTGCTCTTGATGTCACAAAAGCCACATTGGAGAATTAGGGGAAAGAGGGGGTGTCGGCGAATGAATGGGACGGAAGGAAGATTGCCACGAGAGAAACAGCAAATAAATCTGGAAGCTGTTGTGGAAAGCAGACTACACTGCCCACTTTATTTGCCTTTAGTCTGAGGCCACATCCTCGAGTTCACATGAGGACTATGTTGTGGCCCGGTGAGGCCGGTCACGAACAGACCGCACTACTTGGACACCGAGGTCGATGGAAAATCGTTGCTGTGTTTGTGCGTGTAATTCCTTGTGTTATGAGCGAGCCATTTTGATTGTAAACAAAAGTTGCTGCTGAAACGAGGATTTCCAGGAGTTACTGCCAATTACTGGATTATCCAGGAGTTACAGGATTATAGTTACTCTCCGTGGGTCTACACCGAGTGTAAGGAGTGCCTGTAAGCTCCTGTACATTAAGGAAGGAAATGAGAGCCATTTGGCCCAGCCTTGCTGTGTATCACTCCCGAGTTATTTTTTTGCTGCAGCTTTAAACAACAATAGTGTATTGTTGTTGTTTTACTAAAGTTTAAATAACTTGATCTTCATCAGGTGACCTCTACCTATTCATAATTAATAACTCACCTGGGATGTAACGACTTGTATGTTTCGGTAATAATTAATAAAACCCACCTCTAACGTTTGCCTATCTACATATAATAATGATCTGCAAGTATGAAACACACACAATGCATAACATAGGCCCAGGCATGTCCATCTTAGAATGTCCTTCACACACATGTTTCAAATGGTAGGTGGGCCTTGTTACCTTGTCCCATCCGCTCCCTACCCTTCCTTCCTCCACCCCCAGGCCTTAATACCCATCCGCAACTTATATCTTCTTTTGTCTGTTCTTTGCCATGCAGGGAAGACCGGGTTCCATTGGGTCCCGAGGACTAAAGGGTCTTTTAGGCCCTCCGGGAATGTATGGGCCTACTGGAGTTAAGGGCCACAGAGGGAGCATGGGCCGGCCTGGCCACCATGGAGGCAAAGGTGATTCGGTAAGTTACTACTCAAATTGCAGGTGACGTGGTATGCACCCGGTATGTCCCGTGGCATTTTGATTGGCTATATGGCGCCGATCTGTCAAAACATGGGATAAAACATCATTCACATTATATTATTTACACGATTAAAAAAAAATACAACAAATATGGGACCAAAATACCCACGTTATTCCCAAGAAATACCAACGTTATCACTAAAGTCGTTTTTATTATTTAAAAAAAAAACATGTCAGCCATTTTTCCACAAGGATGGGAGCAAAATACCCACGTTATACCCACGTTATACCCACGAAATACCAACGTTATACCCACGAAATACCGACGTTATCACGAAAGTTGTTTTTATTATTAAAAAACATCTGTCAGCCATTTTCCACAAGGATTGTGGAAACGCGATGATTGATTACGTCGCTTTGGACATGCCCGATGTTCTCGTCCCATTGGGTTTGTGATCTTGTCCACATGTGGATCTTCCAGTGTTTTCACCATAGTACAGTGTGGAGTGCGAGCCAAGTATTTCATTACCCAGAATGCAGCTGTCACTCAATGGATGCTTGACCTTTTGCTCAATCAAAAGAGCTTTTAAAATCAGCCAAATGCAAATGGAGTTTATAATTTTGTACAACAAAGTTGTTTCAAAAAAATAACCCAATCATGAGGTCAGACCAACCTGAAACGTCTCCATTGGTGGGTTCACGTTAGGTCCCTGAAACGACTCCATTGGCAGCTTCATGCCGAGTCCCTGATACGCCTCCATTGGTGGGTACACGGTTGGTTTCTGAAACGTCTCCATTGGCGGGTCCACAGTTGGTTCCTGAAATGTCTCCATTGGCGGGTCCATGCTGGGTTCCTGAAAGGTCTCCATTGGCGGGTCCATGCTGGGTTCCTGAAACGTGTCCATTGGCGGGTCCATGCTGGGTTCCTGAAACGTGTCCATTGGCGGGTCCATGCTGGGTTCCTGAAACGTCTCCATTGGCGGGTCCACAGTTGGTTCCTGAAACGTGTCCATTGGCGGGTCCATGCTGGGTTCCTGAAACGTGTCCATTGGCGGGTCCATGTTGGGTTCCTGAAACGTGTCCATTGGCGGGTCCATGCTGGGTTCCTGAAACATGTCTATTGGCGGGTCCATGTTGGGTTCCTGAAACGTGTCCATTGGCGGGTCCATGCTGGGTTCCTGATACGTCTCCATTGGCGGGTCCATGCTGGGTTCCTGAAACATCTCCATTGGCGGGTCCATGCTGGGTTCCTGAAACGTGTCCATTGGTGGGTTCACGCTGGGTCCCTGAAAGGTTGGATGTGAAATGTGAAAGGATGTCAAAGGAAAAATGTACACCTTTGTAAGCTTTATTTAACCTGCTGCCCCTTACTGTATTAGAATGTGAAATGAAAAATGTATACCTTTGTAAGCTTTGTTTAACCTGCTGCTCCTTACTGAATTAGGATGTGAAATGTGAAATGAGAAATGTACACCTTTGTAAGCTTTCATGTACACCTTTGTAATGAGAAATGTACACCTTTGTAAGCTTACTTACGCTCACATTCGGGGTCTGCCTAGCAGGCATGTAAGACATCGGCCATTATAAAGCTCGCAGTGTTAAATGTGGAAAAGTTCCGAGGAGATTGCGGCTGGCTCAATAGCGCAGTGGGCTGTTGACATGTTGTCAACGGAGGTCCGTGGTTCGAGCCCTACATTGTCAGAATTTTTTCACACTTAGCCCCTCGCAGGAATTTGATACCTGTTTATAATAAAATAATATATATATATATATATATATATATATATATATATATATATATATATACATATATTGTTGCGGTTTTTAGAACTTTCACATGTAAATTTAGTAGTAAATTCCCTTATAAATAACCCCTGTGTACATTTCCCCTTAATTGGCTGTTAATTGAAATAATTGCACCTTAGTTAGTCCACATTGCAACACGTAGGACACCATAGGACCTCTCAGTAGTTATGTCATTAGTATGTGTTTCAGTTAAGGACCTGTTCCCAATAGTTGACTCTCCGTTGCATCAAATCAAATAAGATAGGATCCCTTGAAATATCGCCGTGGCCTCCTAAAAGTGCGAGTAAGGCGGTGTTCGCCGCCGTTGCATTGGGTGTTTACTGGCTCACATCGCCCCAAACTCCATTACGCACAAGGCCAAGGAGAGGGGAGGAGCCGTCAGAGTATGGGCCAAACAGGCAGGCGTGTCATCGGGTCCGGCGGCTTGATACGGCCAAGGCCAATAAAAGCAAGAGAAGGGACTGCTTACCAGACGATGCATGAGGCAGAGATGCGCAGACGAGCAAGGAGAAGGTACGAGCGGATGAGCTTCGGAGGCACACGAGAAAGGAGCACTGGAGAGACGCATAAGGAGGCTGACGACTGGGGTTTTCGCGACTGAACCAAGAACAAGTGCGTGCCCGCGGGACACCAACGGCGTGCCGCGATTCCTGGACCTCCCTGCCGCCCGTTCTGTGGACCGTCTGCCTTTTCATCCCTCCAGCGATTCCTGCCTGCAATTCCCCATTCGTGTTCGTGAGTTTGTTCTGTTCGTCTTGTCCCTGGGGTATAAGTTAAGCCTGTATAGTTAAGCATTGCACTGTCTTCTTTTCCTGTATATTGCTTTTATTTCTGCTCTTCCTTTGGTTTTTGTTTCGTTAATATAATAAATACCTGTTCCTCCTTATTCTTGGTTTTCATTCTCGTCCGACCGTCTTTGTCTTTTCCCAATTGAGTACCTATGGCGCGATTTCGGCAGAACCGCTTATAATCGGGTTGGTCATTGTTAACGGCCCGCACCGCAGTTCGCTTCGCTCGGCGCAATCTATCCATTACGCTGCGGCTCGGGCGGGAGTATTTCCTCGCGTACCGGAAGGCGCTGGTACTTAGGTCATCGGAAGGATTGGCCTAATACCCTCTTCAGCGCTGACCGAGCGTGACGTCATACCCCCAGGAACGGAGATGGCCAGCTTAACCAGACAAACCTCTGATGGTTAAACTGCCGAAACTCGGCTCTCTGCTCACCTTCACTCTTTCATTCCTCTTTTCTCCCGCCTCTGGAACAAACTCCCTCACTCCCTTCAATCCCACTCCTCCCTCCAGGTCTTTAAAACAGCTGCTCACCACCATCTCTTATCTTCCCCCATCCAAAACCTTGATCTTTTCTACCCCCGCTAATTCACCCCAGATCCACCTTGTTTGAAATTCCAACTTCTTTCCTGGAAGTCCTGGCAGTGTCCATATGTTTTATACCTCTCCCACCGCCCCCTTCCCATGCCCCCCCCCCCCAAAGCCCTCGCCCTCTCTCAGATCTCTCGATGTCTCCATGTCTCTCGGTCCCTGCTCTCAAATGTTGTGTTTGTGTCCTTCCCCCTCTCTCCCTATCTTGTCTACCGCTCCTGATGTTATATGTTTTATGTGTCGGTTTGTCTTCCTGTGTGATTAATGTTCGCTCTTTCACGAGCCTCGATCTTGTATAAAAAAAAAAAGAAAAAAAAAAGGGAGTGCCGTCGATTCCGTAACATCGCCCGATTCCGTAACGATATATATATGTATATACATGTGTGTGTGTGTATATATACAGTATATATATATATATTGTTGCGAATATGGAATTTGGCCTCCATATCCGCTTGTAAATATTCCCCTATTTTCCCCAATACTCCCCAACTATCCCCAATCCCCCATTCCCTAGTCCCATTGTCTGTAAACAACAATCAGTAGAGCCGACCTTCCCCTTATTCCCCCATTAAATGTCGTGCCCAGGTCCACCGCACCACACGTAGACAACTTTCGGACATCTTGCTAGTTATTCTTAGTCTATGTCAGTTAAGGCCTCGTTTCCATTAATTATGACTCTTCGTTGCACCAGAATGTGATTATATGGCACCAGTAGTGAGTTTAGGACCTTTCCCATACCTCCTCCCATCTTCTTCCCCGTCTACAACAACAGAGGGGCACGGCGCTGCGCGGGGGGGAGTGTGCGTCCTCCCACCGGCTCGGTTAGCCGCCATCGACAATGCGCTCCAGACAACGCGCTCCAGACCATGCGCTCCACGGGGTTGCCACGGAGGGGCTCCTTGTCAGCTCCTCGTCAAGGGCGGAGCCGGTAACCCCCCCGCACGCACCCAATGGGAGGCAGCGTGCCGATTCCACGAGGCGGAGCTAACGAGCCGAGGGCGTGTCACTCCCCGCCGGATATACGCGGCCCCGCGCCGGATGTGACGTCAGATGCGCCCCCAGCTGGAGAAAGAACGTTGCCTGCGATCGCTGAGAGGAAGAGAACCCGCCTGTGAAAGAACGTTACCACCTCGAGCGCTGTGCAACCTTCCGCATCTCTGGACCGGACCGGGTCGACCCTGTCCTTGAGCCAAGAGTGCACCTTGAGCCATCGATACCCGCTGTCCTTTCCATCAATCCCCGTGTGAGTCAGCTTTGTCCCGTTTATCTGTCGTCTGTTGGGAATAATATAAGATTGTGTCTAAGTGCTTGTCTTTCTATGTTGTACCTCTCGTCCCTGTAATCTGACCTTCCGTAACGAATATAATCTCCTCCGGAGGTCTTGAGAACCGTATCCCTGGTGTCGTCATTTTAATCCCAGCCGTGTGTCTGTTCCTTCATTGACCTAGCATCGCGCGACTAGTCAACGTTCGGGTATAATATCGAGTATAATCTTGTGCAGATGTGGTCATCCCAAAACCGCTCGGTGAATAACATCCAAGCCACGTCTGTAACAATTGGTAGTCAGGAGATGGGATTCGAACCTGGGACTAAATTTATTTAGCCCAAATTTTGGACACCAATTGTGTTAGTACAGTAACAATTGGTGTCGAGGAGTGGAATTCGAACCCGGGACTAAATTTATTCGGCCCAAATTTGTAACAAGTAGAATCGATTCGGAGCGCGTTTCCCGCGCGAAATTATAACGGCGAAATTTGAATTTGTTTTACGAAAATAAAAACCCGAATTTTGAAAGTCGCGCTATGGCGGGTCAAGACAGCTGGGGTCCGGTAAAGGAGAGTGAGGTAGGGTCGATCCAGGACCAAATTGAGGGACAAGAGGAGAGCGAAGCAGTGAGGGCGGCAGGTTCGCAAAATAGCGCCGTCACGCACGAAGTAGCGGGCGCGCAAAATGGCGCGCTCGCTCACGTGGTTGAAGGGTCCCAAAATAGCGTCGCCGCGGAGGGCGAGCCTGCGGTGGCGGCTGGGGACGCTGGGCAAACCGGGTTTGACCTCAGATTATTCTTGACCCAACTGAATGCAAAAATGGATAGGATGGAGGGCCAAATGGGGGTAATGAGGGACGAAGCGAGGGGTACCGGTGAGGGATTAGACAAGAAATTAGAGGGGTTAGACAATGGGATAGAAGGGGTGAAACATGGGTTAATGGGGGTAGAAAACAGAATGGCCGCTCAAGAGAATCAAATGGAAGGGATGCAAAAAGGGTTAGAGGGGTTAGAAAACACCATGGAAGGCAAATTGAGGGACATGAGGGACCAAGCGGAAAGGGAAGTTAACCAAATGGGGCAGCAGATAGAGGGGGTCAGAATGGGGGTAGAAACCAAACTGGATGCTCACAGGGAGGAAATGGAGCAGATGAGGGTGGCATCTGGGCAGGAGATGCAAGTGATGGGAGAGCAGATCAGAAGAGGAGTGAGTGAGGAGGTCGGAGGAGTGCGCGAGGAGGTGAGGCACTGTAAGGAGCACATGGAGAAGGAGGTGAGAAAGGGGACTGTAAAGTTACAAGGGGGCAGAGAGGTCCTGACGCAGGAGGTGGAGCAGCTGACGGTGGGACAAACGGAGTTAGTGGAGCAGGTTCAAAGGAACACTGCGGTATTAGGAGGTTTAAAAGCGACACAAAACGACATAAAAAACGACTTAATAGCGACAAAGAGGGAATGTCAGATGGTACGTGAGGGACTGACAACGAGGTTGGACGAGGTGATAGAGGTAATGGAGACGAAGGACCGGCAGGTGAGGACGCACCTGGAAACGGTCAAGGTAGCCTTAGAGGATGAGCTTGAGGAGACGTACCGGGGAATAAAAGAGGTGAAGCACAAATTAGAAGAAGTGGAAGAAGGGATGAGCGAAATTAAGAAGCGACGGAGAGGGGATAAGAAAGAGATAAAAGAGGAGATAAAAGAATTGGTCCAAAGTCTGTGTTTGGATCGTGATGATGTGCTCATTAACCGGATGAGGGATTCGCAGGTGATGGAGGAGAAGCGAAGAGGAAGAGGACCCGGTGTAAGTGGTGACCAATATGGTCGTGCGTATGATGCGCCAGGTGATTTAAGAAGCTTGGGGGTCGAGATGGACCCGGGTGTTCGTGAGAGGCCGTTGGTGAAGTGTGCGACAGGTCTGGTGTGCGAAAAAGGAGGTGTGCGAGAAAGTCCGACTCTGGGGTGTGTGAGGAAAAAGTGCGTGCCAAGGAGTGAGGGTGCTGGCGAGAGTGAGTCGGTCGTAGCGCGTGTGCGAGGGGGCACATGGAAGCGCGGTGTGGTGAGTGTTACAGAGGGTGTAACGGGAGAGTGTGCGCGAGAAAGGTGTGTGACGGACAGGTGCACGAGGAAAGAGTGTGCTGTCAAGAGTAAGGGTGAGTGCGCTGTCAAGAATGGAGGTGAGAGTAGTGAGAGTGACAAGGAGCGTGAGTTAGTTGTGACAGGTGAGCGAGGATGTACACCTGGGATGGAAGGATGCACACCTGGAATGGTAGAGCGTGAGTGGGAATGCACGCTGGAGTTGGTGGTGAGGCACGTGGTTGGGTGTGCGAATGAGAGCACACCTGTGATTGTCACAGAGGAGGTGACCGAGGAGGGGGTGCGAAGCGGTGTATTGGTGAGGTGTGCGAGCAACGAATGTGTGCCAAAGTGTTCGGTGGTCAGGTGTGTGACCAAGGCTGTGAGTGGAATGGGTGTACCTGGGTGTGTAAGGAAAGGTACGAGGAGCATGGGCACGGCTGGATGTGTGAGCAAGGAACGGGCTGCGGGGTGTAAGCGTCCAGGTGAAGCATCGACGTTAGACGGGATAGAGTTTAGAACGACTTATAGCCGAATCGGGCCCTCGGTGCGTGCTGGGCCTCGCTTTGAACGGCCGCGTCCGTGCTCCACTAGGCGGAGCTGGCAGCCCGATAGGAAGGGTCGTTATGGCGACCACGTTTTGTTGAGACGTGCCGGCAGGTCGAGATCGGGACATTGGATGGCTCCACGCCGAGGTGGTGCGTGGGATCTCGGCCCGGGTAAGCCCCCGTCCCTGCCCCGAATGCCGGACGCATCCAGCCGCTGGCACAAAACAACCAGCATCCATTGCTTGGCTTTACGAAGCCGGGCTTTGGACAGGGATTGGCGCACCGAGAGGTATTAGTGAGTAGACTGGGTGATGAGGTTAGTGTTTTGGCCCCAAAATTAGAGAAAAACAAAATTTGATGATTGGCAAAGGATTGGCAGTAGTGATTGGCAGATGATGGGCAGTGATTGGCCAAATTGTGGATTTGTTGAAATTTGATGTGCAAAATTGGTAGTGAGCGATGGGCCCGGTGGGTAAGGTTGGCATCCCTGCCACCCTTCCCATGTGGGGACAAAGGAGCAATAGTTTATGGGGTGTATGGCAGTGAAAACTAGCCCGGGTGGGTTAGGATATTGATAGGGATCTAGCGAAGATGACAGTAGGTAACGTTAAGTTTAGTTAGTGACTGATACCTGTAGTGGGGACGCAGGTAGATTAGTATGGATGATAATGACGTGGGAGCGCAATAGTTTAAAGGGACGACTGGGAAGCGCAAGTTTCAGAAGGGAGTAGTTAGCTGAGATGATGCCGTGTTTGTGAGAATTGAACAGGTGTGATTGCACAGGTGTGCAACTGGACAGGTGTGTGGAGCAGTGTATGAGTAGTGAGTGTGTGGATCAGCGCGAATGCGCTTGGGGAGAGAAGGGTGCAGGTGGCACCAGGTGTGAGAGCACAGGTGTGCAGGTACAGGTGTGTGGAGAGAGTTGGAGTGAGTGGTACGGAGTGGTGTGCATGGTGCGAAGGTGTGGATGGGGGAAGAGTGGACCCCTTTCACGAGTACCCGGGGCGGGTAGTGTAAGTGTTAGGTAGAGGGTGCAGGTAAATTGTGGTTGGATATTGGCATTTGTGGTGCGGTTGCAGAATGGTATTGTGGATGGGTGCATTAGTGTTGTGGAAATGGCTGGGCGTGTAGCCTGTTAGTGTGTGTAGTTGGTTGGGCACTCCACCACTGTGAGGATGTCGGTCAGGTGAGGCCGCAGGTGGGCTCTGGGAGCCGGTAGTTGTGAGTGGGTGCCTGAGGATCCCGGGTGTGGATCGGGTAGCCCAGTGCCAGAGAGGGCACCGAGTGGGGAGAGAGCCAGAGGGCCTTCCCCAGGTAGTTAGGTTAGGGTGAGGAGCAGGTAAGCTCGGAGGCAACTGCAGTGGTGGAGGTGTGCAGGTGGGTAGACCCACTGGGAGAGGTACACGCCACAGCCCAGAAATTGTGCGAGGGCACCGGGAGATGAATCGGGGGAGTGAGACCCCAAATTGAAGAGCACCACAGTCTGGCCAATGGGAATTGGTTTTTAGAACCCATAGTGTAAGAGGGCCAATGGTTTGGCCGGAGAGAGACCCCGGGTAGTGTAAAGTTGTTAAAGTCATTTAGGAAATAGTTAGGATTGATGAACCTGTCGCACCATACGCAGCCACTTACCTGTGGTGATGATGATGACTCCACGCCTGTGTTTTCTTTGTTTTGTTGCAGGAAATGAGAATTGCTGTGTGGATTGGTGAGACGCATCACGACGTGGATGAGACATTGGGGTGATTCCATCTCTCCCTCCCTAGGAGGGACTGATGATGAATTGGTGATGGCAAATTTTGATGTTGAGTTGAAAATGGCAAATTTTGATGAGAGTTGAAAATGGCAAATTTGATTGGTTAGGAGGGAGAGAAGACGAATTTGGTTTATGGGAGGAACGGGGAAGACAGTAGGGATGTTTGTTAGATTTGTAAAGTAGATGTTTATGGGTAGTGTTGTGTTTTGTGGATGCAGTAAGGGGTAAGGGAGGGGCCATGTAGGTTACCTGGTGGGGGGGGCGTACGATAGGAACGTACCTGTCTCACCTGGTTCCCATGTGCCCCCAGTGTGCATCACCTTACATTGCGTGCACTTTTGCGCCCTTACCACCTTACTCACTTGTCTGCTTCTTTTGTCTCCCACCTCCGAGGATCTGGCTTTGGGGTAGAGAGAGAGGAGAGAGAGGTGCTGGCTGCGCAGTTGTGGGCCTGCACTTTCGCTGTTTGCTGCCGGGATCGATACACCATATGGACCGCAATGTTTGTGGCCACCCACAATGGACCGCAGTTCGTTTGCGGCCAAGCACCACCCGGGGATGGACCTATGGGTCAACGTGGCACCTATGCCATACAGGTGAACCACTTTTAGTTAACACCAAGTGCACCACAAGAAGAGCAAGAGACACCTGCAGGGTTAGGGGTTGTCGAATTTATTTTTATTCCAATGAACAATGGTGACTGCACCGATTGGTGGTGGGGTGGTGCTTTTGATGCTGGGAAAGGGTGCTCTGCACGTTATTAAAGGCCGTCGGCCACAGAGCACTCGTGGGTTGGTGTATCGATGCTGGCAAGCGCGCTCTCTCTATGCATAACATCTGCATGTGGTCCTCCAAAAACAGGTCCTGGATCGTAGTGTAAATAGCAGCGTAGTCGTGTAAATAATGCTCCCTACCGGCTGTATGTGTAGTTTGAGAATTCTTTCCGGATTCGGTTATCCTGTGGGTGTGTTTCTGTGAGGAGAAGGGTGCAACGTCGCAGGGGGACATATTTACTCATTTGTGAATATCTGTAAAACTGTCGCACTCAGGGTAGAGTTAATAGTAGAGGGAACTACATTGCGTGCCACACTAAAGTAGGTAAAAATTTATCGGGTCGGGACGCCCCGAGGGTAGAGAAGGGTGCAATGTTGCGAATATGGAATTTGGCCTCCATATCCGCTTGTAAATATTCCCCTATTTTCCCCAATACTCCCCAACTATCCCCAATCCCCCATTCCCTAGTCCCATTGTCTGTAAACAACAATCAGTAGAGCCGACCTTCCCCTTATTCCCCCATTAAATGTCGTGCCCAGGTCCACCGCACCACACGTAGACAACTTTCGGACATCTTGCTAGTTATTCTTAGTCTATGTCAGTTAAGGCCTCGTTTCCATTAATTATGACTCTTCGTTGCACCAGAATGTGATTATATGGCACCAGTAGTGAGTTTAGGACCTTTCCCATACCTCCTCCCATCTTCTTCCCCGTCTACAACAACAGAGGGGCACGGCGCTGCGCGGGGGGGAGTGTGCGTCCTCCCACCGGCTCGGTTAGCCGCCATCGACAATGCGCTCCAGACAACGCGCTCCAGACCATGCGCTCCACGGGGTTGCCACGGAGGGGCTCCTTGTCAGCTCCTCGTCAAGGGCGGAGCCGGTAACCCCCCCGCACGCACCCAATGGGAGGCAGCGTGCCGATTCCACGAGGCGGAGCTAACGAGCCGAGGGCGTGTCACTCCCCGCCGGATATACGCGGCCCCGCGCCGGATGTGACGTCAGATGCGCCCCCAGCTGGAGAAAGAACGTTGCCTGCGATCGCTGAGAGGAAGAGAACCCGCCTGTGAAAGAACGTTACCACCTCGAGCGCTGTGCAACCTTCCGCATCTCTGGACCGGACCGGGTCGACCCTGTCCTTGAGCCAAGAGTGCACCTTGAGCCATCGATACCCGCTGTCCTTTCCATCAATCCCCGTGTGAGTCAGCTTTGTCCCGTTTATCTGTCGTCTGTTGGGAATAATATAAGATTGTGTCTAAGTGCTTGTCTTTCTATGTTGTACCTCTCGTCCCTGTAATCTGACCTTCCGTAACGAATATAATCTCCTCCGGAGGTCTTGAGAACCGTATCCCTGGTGTCGTCATTTTAATCCCAGCCGTGTGTCTGTTCCTTCATTGACCTAGCATCGCGCGACTAGTCAACGTTCGGGTATAATATCGAGTATAATCTTGTGCAGACGTGGTCATCCCAAAACCGCTCGGTGAATAACATCCAAGCCACGTCTGTAACAATATATATATATATATATATATATATATATATATATATATATATATATATATATATATGTATATATATATATATATATATATTGTTGTGGATATGAGAATGGTGTTTTTTTTTTGTTGTTGTGTAAATTGTAGTAAAAATATCGCCCTCCTTACTCCAGTGTTGTATAAAGGTCAAAGGGCGTTCCCGTAGTTAATTCCATAAAGCATACACGAAGGACACCATATATCCCTGTTTAGTAGTTTATTTCCTTATTCTGTGTATTAGGTTAAGGCTTTGTCTTCCATTAATTAATACTCCATTGCACCGAATTCAAATAGATAGATCCCCTTTCATTCCCATTCCCAAAACCTCTACTGCCAACTGCATTTGCCGCCATTACGGCGTGGTCAGCTCGGGGAAGAAGGGCGTGCCCGCCCCTCGTCATCAAGGGTGGAGCCAGAGGGCCTGTGCCCACCAATCGGGGCCGAAGCGAGCTCACCGATGGGCGTGTCCTGGAGGCCGGTGGCTTGATCGCCCGAGGCGTTATATAAGCGCGCGCGGAAGCCTTTGAGACAAGTCAATTACAAGAGTTGCGCCAAAGGTTCCAAGAAAGAGTTGCGCCAAAGGTTCCAAGAAAAAGTTGCGCCAGAGGTTCCAAGAAAGAGTTGCGCCAGAGAGGTGCCAAGAAAGAGTTGCGCCAGACAGGTGCCAAGCAAGAGTTGCGCCAGAGACGGCAGATGAGTTCAGAGTTCTAAGATTTGTGCCAGAGACGGCAGACGAGTCGGGACGAGCCCTCGGAGAAAGAAGGGAGACGCGTCCTGAGGTGAGCCAGAGAACCAGCAGCTTTGGCTCCACAAGCCGCGTTGACTCCACCAGGCAGCTTCGACCCGTTACCCCGCGGGAACCAGATTGCGGTGGCATCGGTGGCCGTCGAGGTCCAGCCCGACGTCCCGTGCGGGATCAAGCCCGAACCATCTGCCCCAGCTGAACCTTCCCATTCCTCCTTCCAGCATTCATTCCTGCCATTCCATCCTTCTTGTGTACGTGAGTTTGTTTTGTTTGTCTTGTCCCAGGGAATAAGTTAAACTTGTATAGTTAAGCTAGTATTTTCACTGTCACCTGCTTTTTCCATTTTCCCTGTATATAACCTTGACTGCTCCTTTTGCTTTAGTGTGTGTAAATAATAAATCCTGTTATTCTTCTGTACGTCTTCTTCTTCCTCTTTACATTCGGTCACTTTAGACTTTAGAGGTTTCCATATTGAATATCTGTGGCGCGATTTTGGCTAACGTCCAGGAATCGGGTTAGTCGGGGTAACTGTTAGGGCCGCGGCGCCATCCGCTCGGCAAAACAACATCCTATCCGCGGTCCGTAACAATATATATATATATATATATAAGCAAAGATTTGCGGTTGGGAGTAAATCCAAATGACTCTATGGTAAGATCTCCAACCTTTAATTGAACAAACAATGACTCAAGTTTTGATTAACAACATGTGACAAAGCCACACGCCTCAGTTAATCTTCCTCAAGAGTGATAAAATCATCTCAACATCCCCTTATATGCAAAGTGGGCGGGGTATATTTAAAGTGGGGTGGGCAAAGCTGGACAGCTAATTAAACCGTATCACACCGCTCTCGTGAACGGAGACGTTGCTGACCAAATTCAAAAATCAAACGCATATTAACGGCTCAAAATAATCCTGAAAGCAATGCTGGATTATAACTCGTGTTTATAAAATCAGGAAGAATCATTACATTTAATTAAAAGTTAAACTTGTAAACAATAAAATTGTAAATTAAATTAAAACTGTAAATATATTAAAGCAAAATTTTTAAAGATAAAATAAAATTGCCATAATATCAAGATCATCACATGTGGTAAAGTAAAGTGCAGTAAAGATCATGCAGTAAAGGGAAATGCGGGAGGGTGGGGGTTATAGGGGGGGATAAAATGGGGGGGGGAACCAGAGGGGGGGGGGTGGAAGCGGAGGGGGGGTGGTTTGGGAGAGGGGTGGTTTGGAGGGAGGGGGGGAGGGGGCAAAACCCTCAGGACAAAATGTAATCGTCTCAGGACAAAATTATGTGGTGGTGAGGTGTTTTAAATTATGTAGTGGTGAGGTGTTTTAAATTATGTGGTGGTGAGGTGTTTTAAATTATGTGTTGGTGAGGTGTTTTAAATTATGTAGTGGTGAGGTGTTTTAAATTACTTGGTGGTGAGATGTTTTAAATTATGTGGTGGTGAGGTGTAATCGTCCCAGATTTCCAGTCTGCATCTACCCCTCCCCTATGTATGTGCTGAGGGGTTCTTTCTTGAAAATAAAACATGCAACATCAATCTTGAACCTTCAACCTTGAATAAAGTCTTGAGCGATGAACAAATGCATTGTATTTGTGTTTGTAATGTAACGTGTGGGAAAGGCCCCGTTATATGGTGTCATGTGAAAAAGTATAGAAAAGAATGGACATTCCACAGCTTTAGTCAGGTTCACTATGTTAACAAATATAATTTCGTTCAAAATCCCGAACCCGGCGACTGCCTCGTGAAAATAAAATGCCACACGTCACTTCGAGCACGATCCCAGCCGCTCGTCACCACCGTGAAGTCCTTACGAGGTCGCGGCGTCGCAAATCGAGGGATTCCGGCACAGCAAACGTCCAAGCAACGGGTTCATCCCGAATGTGACGGTTATTTCCGAATGTGACGGTTATTTCCGAATTGACGGTTTATTCCCGGAAGTGACGATACAGGTGAACGCCCTGGATGCCAAATCACTGAATTCAAGATATAGTGTAGGCTGCTATGTCTTAAAAATGGCTGTCGTGTTTTTTTTTTTGTTAAAAGCAAAATTCCACTTGATTCCTTGTCTTTGGGGTGTCACATGTTCGAAAAAATAGGTTGTTAATTTTTTTAAACGGATTAAGGGTGTCAAATCCAAGATGGCCGCCAAAATATATAAATTCCATAAAAACTGGTATTCTGAACACAGTATGAGGTCCAAATTAATGATAATACCCATAATTTCAATACCAAGGAGTTCAAAAACAATTAATTTCAATATGGCAGTCAAATTCAAAATATCAAGCTCTTATCAAGCTTATCTTACTGAAGCTCTTATCAAGTACTTCTTTGCTCATGACCACCTGAACTACGCACGTTTGCTCCCTTTGTACCTGTCAACAATGCAGCAAACAGAACAAGTTTTTCCAGATGTCTGGGCAGAACTCCTGAAAGGAAATTTCTGTGTGACGAAGGGGATTGCTGCATTCACTTCAATAGGTCCAGATGACGGAATTGAGCAGGAGAACCGCAAACTCAAGGTCATTGGAGGCATTACTGGAATAACCCAAATTGAGAGAGCTCTAGACCGTTTCTTCCTGATTGCACCTAACTTGTCTAATCTAGTAGAGGAGTTTCAAAGAGAATATGGCATGGAAGGTGCTGATACCAGAGACCAACACCACGAGATCACAGGGGGAAAGTCCACCCGAGTAATGAGAAATTCCGCTAGATTGACAGAGGTATTTGTTGTTCATGGAGACCCATTCGTAACCGATGAGAGTGACCTGTGTAACCTTCTTACCAAGAAAGTAATTGATGAAAAGGTAACAAAGGACATAGTAGACCGCGATGCCATCGGACAACAGTTGTTCCAGACATTTGTCAAAGAACGCCTTACAGAAGGAAAACTTTCAGTGTGGGATCCAATGAAGAGAAAGAACATAGGCACTTTCAAAAGTGCCAACACAGTGAAGAAAGTGAAAGCAGGTGACAAACTCATTAAAGTCAAAGAAGAACGAGGACTCCTACAGAGGTTTATAGTAGCATCAAGAAGCCATCCAGACCTTGATTTAAAGGACTGTATTGGGAAGTATGAATTTGGAATTGTTCCACGTGCCCTTTTCGCTTCGGATGGGTCACTTCTCCTAGCATATGACAAGGCTAAGGTCCTTCATCATCTTGAAGCGCTAGTTACCAAGGAGCAACCTAGCCCAACAGAAGCCACAAGCAATCCAGCTAATGCCATACCGAGTGTTTCTGGCGACCAAGTATTGAGTGAAAACTCCCAAACTGAAGTACCACCCCAAGCCGAGGCGCCTGAAGTACAAGAAGCGCAGCCTGAGCAAGAAGCTTCAACTGACATGTCCGACATGTCTGAGAAATTTAAAGTTGTAGTCATAGATGGCATGGCCCTCGTTAACTCCATCTCCAAGACAGACAAAATGAAAACATGCAGTGATTTTGCCATGTCATTTCTTGAAAAGCTTATCAGGATTGCAGCTAACTACGACGAGGTAAGACTGGTATTTGACAGATACGTCGAAAGTTCTCTGAAAGAGCAAATGAGAAAAAAGAGAACAAAGGGAAACTCGACCTACTATCACATCCAAAATAGTACACTGATCCAGAATATTTCCTTGAAGGACTTCCTTTCAAGTGTCAAAACCAAGGCAGAACTTGTAGAGTATTTAGCTGCAAAGACTCTGGATCACAGCAACAGCTCTGCCAACAAATTGAAGAAGTTCATGGTAACCTTCGGCACTGAGACAAAAGGCAATGTAAGTGTGCCTGATGAATTGGTAAAACACTGTCATGAAGAAGCGGATACGTTACTCTTGCTCCATGCCCTAACAGTTAACGGCGATGTAGAACTTGTAATAGACTCTCCAGATACCGATGTCTTCTTGCTGATGATCCACATGTATCCACAGCTACCTGCTGAGACATATTTCATTACCGGAAAAGGAAAACTGAATAGGAAAATTGCAGTCAAACCTATCTTTGAAAAGTTAGGAGTTAACCGCGCCTCAGCTATTCTCGGGTTTCATTCTTTCACAGGATCAGATATGTGTGGCAGGTTCGCCGGCAGGACAAAGGACTGGTGTATGAAGGTGTTCATGTCCTGCGATGATATGATACTGGATTCACTTGCTTCACTTGGCAAATCTGCTGCTACACCCTCTCCAAACGCAATTGACCAACTGGAAAGGTTCGTTTGCTTGTTGTACAGATCCAAAACACACACCAAAGTAAATGCACTACGATGGTTCTTGTACTCAAATCGACAGGCCGAGGGAGAGAGTCTGCCTCCAACCTCTGGATCATTGACACCACACATTCTGCGAGCACATTATATTGCAATGATATGGATGCAGGCATGCGAAAGTCAACCGTCCCTTCCTTCTCCCACTGACTACGGATGGAAGTCAGAGGAAAATAGATTTCTTCTGGTGATGTGTTTGACCCTCCAGCACCAGAGGCCGTGACTAAGCTGGTAAAATGTGGCTGCAAATCAGGATGCAAAGGAAACTCCTGTAGTTGCCGCAGCAATAAACTCCCATGCACAGAGGTCTGTCGCTGTTTGAATTACGGCTGTAGCAACAATGAACAATCAGCTCAGAACATTGTGGGAGATGAACACGAGGACTTGTAAGGTAAAACGGATGATTGTGAGAGACAGGAATATTTAAATATGGTCAAACAGGAAATTACATTACGCTATCATTGTTATAGCAATGTGGACCTTTGTGTAAAACAGTGGTAGCCATATTGGATTTTCTCACTATTTCTCACTATGGCTGGCATCCACCGATTTCAACGAATCAGTAACATGTTTCCCCAACGGCCTAGCATTACTTATGTGGGCATTACCACCAAAATGGACCTATTTCATCATTCACAATTTGTGTTATCAAGAACATTAAGTTTTTGTACTGTGGTTATTTAAGAAGTGGCGGCCATCTTGGATTTTTCCACCATTTTGAATTTGACTGCCATATTTAAATTAATTGTTTTTGAACTCCTTGGTATTGAAATTATGGGTATTATCATTAATTTGGACCTCATACTGTGTTCAGAATACCAGTTTTAATGGAATTTATATATTTTGGCGGCCATCTTGGATTTGACACCCTTAATCCGCTTAAAAAATTAACAACCTATTTTTTCGAACATGTGACACCCCAAAGACAAGGAATCAAGTGGAATTTTGCTTTTAACCAAAAAAAAAACACGAAATGACATAACAGCCTACACTAATATATGGAACGCTCATACTCCGTGAAAAGTGTAGCCGACTTGTCCCCATCTTGTTTAGCACGACTCGACCGATTCGCTTCGCGGATCTCGTTTATTTTGAACGTGTCCCAGATTTTCAAAGCGAGACAACTGTTAAAATGACATTTTGTGCTTAAATAAAGTGCTCCAATCGGTTACGGAAGGGTTGTGGAAAGACGTTTCACAGCTGTTTCAAAGACGTTTAATTCATAGTCCATAGTGCTACAGAAGTACATACACACACATATACGCACACCGGTTACTTCGATGATTTAATATTGTAACGAATTTGAGAAGTGTAACGGTTTTTGAGAAGTGTAACAATTTTGGAGGAAGTGTAACGAATGTGAAAACGTTACAATGTGAACGTTACAAAAGTACGGTAACACCCTGTTAATGTAAATAATGGTCGCAGTCGGCCTCCTAGTTAATTCCATGAAACTTACACGCAGGTCACGATATATCTTTTAAATAGTGTATTTCCTTATTCCATGTAGGCTAAATATGTGTTTTCCCACTAGATTGACTTTGCATTGTATCAAACAAAATAAGCGTAGGCCCTTCCAATTTCCCCAAAACCTCCCTTCCAATTGCCTTCCGCAATTTGGGCGGTTTTCTTCAAACCACCATTGGCCACGAGGTAGGTTTGGGGAAGAAAGGCGTGTCTCCACCTCGTCATAAGAGGGAAGGAGTGAACCAGCCCTAACAGCCAATCAACACCGCGGTGAGCGACCCGGTAGGCGTGCCCTCGGAGCCGGCGGCTTGATTTCGCCCGAGGTGATAAAAGCGACTGTAAGGGACTGCTTTAAGAGATGACTTGGAGAGGCCTTGGGAGATGAGCAAAGAGGCTGCACCAAGAGGTGAGATGCGAAACGCTCCAAGCCAAAGAGGAGAGGTACTCGGCAAGGAAACCAGCTTTGGAGAGACGCGCTGAAAGGAGGGAGACGGCCCCACCCCAAGAAGAGGAGCAGGTGTGCCGAACCAGCGCGTGACGTCTACCGCAGTGGATACACGACGGAGGGTTTCCCGCCAAAACCGCGAGGAATTGTGAGCTGCGGCCTCCCGACCTTGCCTCCCTCTCAAGCAATCCATCTCAAGCCCTACCTGCCTGCAATATCGCCTGTGTAAGTGTGAACATCCTGTCCTACTCGTTGTCTTGGGGCTAAGTAAAAATGAGTAGTGTAAGTTAACGATTCGCTGTGTTACTGCTTCTTCCATCCATTGCTTGTGTGTGTATAATAAAATCTGTTCTTCCTCCGTATTCTTCTTCTTCTTCTTTTTCATTCTCTTTCGGTCGCTTTAGAGATTTCCCGATTGAATATCTGTGGGGCGATCTGGTCAACGTCGGGTGGAATCGGGTTTTAATCGGGGAGTAACTGTTCGGACGCGGTTAAATACACCACCGCTCGGTCAATATAACATCTAAAGCCGCGTCCGTAACATTTGGTGTCGAGGAGTTGGATTCGGACCTGGGACTAAATTTGTTAGGCCCAAATTTTGGAACACCAATTGTACCATTAGGGTAACAATTGGTGTTGGGAAGTAGAATTCGATCCGGAGCGCGTTTCACGCGCTCGAAATTATAACGGCGAAATTTGATTTTGTTTTACGAAAATATAAAACCCGAATTTTGAGATCGCGCCATGGACAATCAAGGCGATCGGATGTCGGTGGGGGAGAGATAGAGGGGTTAGGAGTAACCCAGGATCAAATGGAGGGGAGCAATGAGGAGGCGGTTGAGGGGGTATCAGGTGCACAAAATGGCGCTCTCGCGCACGTGGTTACAGCGGCACCAAATTTAGCCACGCCCATGGTCGCGGCAGCCGAGCCAGAGATGCCAGAGTACATGCGAGTCTTTATGATCCAAATGATGGCAAAAATGGATGCCCAAAATGATAAGTCCACCCGAGAGCGAAGAGAAATGGGAAACCAAATGGGGGTAATGGGAAACCAATTGGGGGTAATGGGAAACCAGATGGGGGTAATGAGGGATGGAGCGAGGGCTGATAGTGAGCGATTGGAGGGCCAAATGGGGGTAATGAGGGACGGAGCGAGGGCTGATAGTGAGCGATTGGAGGGCCAAATGGGGGTAATGAGGGACGAAGCGAGGGGTACCGGTGAGAAGGTAGACAAAAATTTTGAGGGGTTAGACAACGGGATAAAAGAGGTAAAGAATGGGTTAACGGGGGTGGAAAACAGAATGGCTGCCCAGGAGAATCAGTTAGAGGGGGTGAAAAATGGGTTAAAGGGGTTAGAAAATAGGATGGAGGACAAATTGCGGGAAATAGGGGAACAATCTGCCAGGGAAATCAAACAAATGGGAGAGCAGATAGAGGAGGTGAAAATCGGGGTAGAAACCAAACTGGATGCAAAGAGGGATGAATTGGGACAGATGAGGGTGGCATCTACAAAAGAGATGGAGGAAATACGACGAGGGGTAAGTGAGGAGGTTTCGGGGCTACGCGAGGAGGTAAAGCGAGGGGAGAAGCGTATGGAGAAAGAGGTGAGAAATAATACGGCTAAGTTACAAGGGGGAATAGAAGATCTGACGAAGGGAGTAGAACAGCTGACAGTCGGACAAAGGGAACTAGCAGACCAAGTGGAAAAGAACACTGCAATCATCGGGGGTTTAAAAGCGACACAAAAGGACATTAAAAACGAATTAATAGCAACACAAAAGGAATGTCAGATGGTACATGAGGGGTTGACGAAGAAGTTGGAGGAGGTGACAGAAGTGATGGAGACGAAGGACCGAGAGGTGAGGACGCACATCGAAACGGTTAAGGTGGCGTTAGAGGAAGAGATAGAGGGGGCGCACCGGGAGATGAAGGAGGTAAAGGAAAAATTAGAGGAGGTGGAAGAGGGGGTGAGTGAAATTAAGAAGAGACGGAGGGAAACTAAAAGGGAGATAAAGGAGGAAGTCATGGAATATGTACAAGGTCTGTGTTCAAATCATGATGAGGTGCTCACTAACCAAATAAAAAGTTTGCAGGTGGCAGAGGAGGTGCGACGACGAAGTACGGAGGTGAGTGGCAATGTATATGATGTGAGGGGAGATTCAGTCGGCTTGGGGGGTGGTGTAGACCCGGGTGTTCGTGAAAGGCCGTTGGTGAAGTGTGCGATAGGTCTGGTGTGCGAAAAAAGAGGTGTGCGAGAATGTCCGACCATGGGGTGTGTGAGGAAAAAGTGCACGCCAAGGAGTGAGTGTGCCGTCAGGAGTGAGCCAGTCGTAGCGCGTGTGCGAGGGAGCACAGGGAAGCGCGGTGTGGTGAGTGTTACGGAGGAAGTAACGAAAAAGTGTGCACGAGAGGATGCGCGAGAAAGGTGTGTAACGGACGGGTGCATGAGGAAAGAGTGTGCTGTCGAGAGTAAGGGTGAGTGCGCGGTCAAGAATGGAGGTGAGAGTAGTGAGAGAGAAACGGAGCGTGAGTTGGTTACGACAGGTGAGCGAGGATGTACACCTGGAATGGAAGGATGCACACCTGGAATGGTAGAGCGTGTGTGGGAAGGCACATTTGAGTTGGTAGTGAGGCACGTGGTTGGGTGTGCGAATGAGAGCACACCTGTGATTGTCACAGAGGAAGTGACCGAGGAGGGGGCGCGAAGAGGTGTGTTGGTGAGGTGTGCGACCAACGAATGTGTGCCAAAGTGTTCGGTGGTCAGGTGTGTGACCAAGTCGGCGAGCGGAATGAGTGTACCGAGGTGTGTAAGGAAAGGTACGAGGAGAATGGGAACAGCTGCATGTATGAGCAAGAAAGGGGTAGCGTATGCTTGTAAGAATCCAGGTGAAGCGTCGACGGTAACCAGGCTAGAGGTTAGAACGACTTATAGCCGAATCAGGCCCTCGGTGCGCGTCGGGCAGCTTAGCGTGCCGCGAGGACCAGCGGGGATCCGAAGCACGGCGGTTTCGAAAGAACCGCCGTACGCGATCCACGCTGTGCCTCGCTTGGAACGGCCGCGTCCGGGCTCCACTAGGCGGAGCGGGCAGCTGGTTAGGAAGGGTCGTTATGGCGACCACGTTTTGTTGAGACGTGCCGGCAGGTCGAGATCGGGACATTGGATGGCTCCACGCCGAGGTGGTGCGTGGGATCTCGGCCCGGGTAAGCCCCGCCCCTGCCCCGAATGCGGGACGCATCCAGCCGCCGGCACAAAAGAATCCGCGTTCATTGCTCGGCTGTACGAACTCGAAGCCGGGCTGTAGACGTGAATTGGCGCACCGAGAGGATGTAATAAGTAGACGGGTGATGGTGATAGTGATAGTGATTTAATACGAAATTTAGAAAAGTGAGTAGAATTGGCGGTAAATGGAAAATTTTTGAATTGGTTGGAATCTGGACGAACAAAATTGATAGTGAAAGACCCCCGATGTGGTGGGATGGCAAATCCACCATCCCTCACAGACGTGGGGCAAATGCGCAATAGTTTATGGGGTGGCTATGACAACCGAGCCAGGGAGGGCTTGGATAATTGTAGGGATCTAGCGAAGATGACATTAGGTAACGTTAAGTTTAGTTAGTGACTGATACCTGTAGTGGGGACGCAGGTAGATTAGTATGGATGATAATGACGAGGGAGCGCAATAGTTTAAAGGGGCGACTGGGAAGCGCAAGTTTCAGAGGGGAGTAGTTAGCTGAGATGATGCCGTGTGTGTGAGGATTGAACAGGTGAGAATGGAACAGGTGTGATTGCACAGGTGTGCAACTGAACAGGTGTGTGGAGCAGTGTATGAGGGAGTAGTGGTGATTGCGTGTTGTGTTGACCAAATGGTCCAGGAAGAAAGGAGGGTGCAGGTGGCACCAGGTAGGATTGCACAGGTGTGCAACGACAGGTGAATGAAAGACAGGTGTATGGAATAAATGGTCTGGAGGATTGGAATGGATGGTCGTGGAGTGAGTGTGGTGGAAATTGTGGAGTGGAGTGGATGGTGCGAAGGTGTGAATGGGGGAAGAGTGGACCCCCATCACGGATACCCGGGGCGGGTAGTTTAAGTGTTAGGTAGAGGGTACAGGTAAATTGTGGTTGGATATTGGCATCTGTGGTGCGGGTGACAGAATGGTATTTGGATGGGTGCATTAGTGTTGTGGAAATGGCTGGGCGTGTAGCCTGTTAGTGTGTGTAGTTGGTTTGGGCACTCCACCACTGTGAGGATGTCGGCCAGGTGAGGCCGCAGGTGGGCTCTGGGAGCCGGTAGTAGTTGTTGTGGATGGGGCCCGAGGATCCGGAGGACGGACCCGGGTAGCCCAGTGCCAGAGGGCACCATGGGGTGACAGAGCCAGGAGAGGGGCTGTCCCCAGTTAGTTAGGTTAGGGTGAGGAGCTAGGTAAGCTCGGGTGGCAACTACAGTGGTGGAGGTGTGCAGGTGGGTAGACCTGTTGGGAGAGGTACACGTCGCAGCCCAGAAATTGTGCTAGAGCACCGGGAGATGAATCGGGGGAGTGAGACCCCAAATGGAGAAGCACCACAGTTTGGTCAATGGGAATTGGTTATTAGAACCCATAGTGTAAGTTGGCCAATGGATTGGCAGGGAGAGACCCCGGGTAGTGTAAAGTGGGTTAAAGTCATTTAGAGGATAGTTAGGATGAAGGATCTCCTCGCACCATCTGCATCCACTCACCTGAGGTGACAGGTACTCCACACCATGCCATGTTTTGATTATTTTTTATGGTGCAAATGTTTGGATTGTGAGACGCATCATGACGTGGGTGTGACATTGTGCGTAATTCCATCTCTCCCTCCTTATGAGGATTGATGATGAATTGGTGATGGCAAATTTTGAAGTAGAGGGATTGTGGAGACGAATTTGGTATAGGGGAAATATGGGGAAGACGTGACAGTAGTGACGAATTTGTAAATGGGTAGATTTTTGTACATATGGGGTAAGGGTAGGGTAGGTGACAGGGGGGTGACGTACGGTAGGGACGAGCTTTCTCACTTCGCCCTCCGTACGCATTTCACCTTGCATTGCCTTATTGACGTGTACCCTTGTGACCTTACCCCTCGCTCAATTGTCTTTCTTTTGTCTCCCACATGACCTGTGCGCCATTGCGTGCCGATGGGAGCGTGCGTGAGGTGGCCATTGTGCGCCCGAGATTCCCAGAACCAGCATGCATTGCGTTGATGTACCACTGTATGGACCGCTGTTCTGCGGCCAAGTACCACTTGATGGACCCCAGGTTCTGGGGCAGGGCACCTCTGTTGGAGACCGGCCATAGTGGCCAGGGAATCTTGCTTGCGGACCTCGGTAAGGTGGCACCTATGCCAAACAGGTGGACCACCCTTAGTTGGCCCCTGAGGCCCTAAATAAAAATGGACACAAGTTGTGCTTTTTATTATTTCCAACTAGGCCGCATGAAGCCAGAAGACGTCGGGAAGAACATCGGCCCAGCAGAGAAAGAGAAGACCACCACCAGTTGTTTTGTTGTGTTTATTATGAACCATGGTGACTGCGCACCGGATGGTGCTTTTGGGTGCTTTGGTGGTACTGGTACTGGTGCATCGATGCAATGCGTGCTGTCTCCTCCCTCCCAACAGGAATTTCTTTCTCTTGTTCCCTAAAAAAAAAAAAAAAAAAACACAGGTCCTGGGTTGCGTTGTAAATAAGAAATCACGTCATTGTAAATAATGCTCCCCACCGTAAATGTATAGTTTGAGAATAATTCCGTAATTCGGTTAGCTGTGGGCTTGAGTCTGTTAGACAGGGTGCAATGCAATAGGGGGACATACTTATTTGTGTTTTAAAATTGTCACACTCAGGGTCAGGTTAATTGTAGAGGGAATTACACCTACGTGTCACACTAAGTTAAAGTTTAATAGGCCCGAGGACGGGCCTGAAGAAAGGAGGGTGCAGTGTAACGATTTTGAGAAGTGTGTAACGAATTTGAGAAGTGTAACGGTTTTTGAGAAGTGTAACAATTTTGGAGGAAGTGTAACGAATGTGAAAACGTTACAATGTGAACGTTACAAAAGTACGGTAACACCCTGTTAATGTAAATAATGGTCGCAGTCGGCCTCCTAGTTAATTCCATGAAACTTACACGCAGGTCACGATATATCTTTTAAATAGTGTATTTCCTTATTCCATGTAGGCTAAATATGTGTTTTCCCACTAGATTGACTTTGCATTGTATCAAACAAAATAAGCGTAGGCCCTTCCAATTTCCCCAAAACCTCCCTTCCAATTGCCTTCCGCAATTTGGGCGGTTTTCTTCAAACCACCATTGGCCACGAGGTAGGTTTGGGGAAGAAAGGCGTGTCTCCACCTCGTCATAAGAGGGAAGGAGTGAACCAGCCCTAACAGCCAATCAACACCGCGGTGAGCGACCCGGTAGGCGTGCCCTCGGAGCCGGCGGCTTGATTTCGCCCGAGGTGATAAAAGCGACTAAGGGACTGCTTTAAGAGATGACTTGGAGAGGCCTTGGGAGATGAGCAAAGAGGCTGCACCAAGAGGTGAGATGCGAAACGCTCCAAGCCAAAGAGGAGAGGTACTCGGCAAGGAAACCAGCTTTGGAGAGACGCGCTGAAAGGAGGGAGACGGCCCCACCCCAAGAAGAGGAGCAGGTGTGCCGAACCAGCGCGTGACGTCTACCGCAGTGGATACACGACGGAGGGTTTCCCGCCAAAACCGCGAGGAATTGTGAGCTGCGGCCTCCCGACCTTGCCTCCCTCTCAAGCAATCCATCTCAAGCCCTACCTGCCTGCAATATCCCCTGTGTAAGTGTGAACGTCCTGTCCTACTCGTTGTCTTGGGGCTAAGTAAAAATGAGTAGTGTAAGTTAACGATTCGCTGTGTTACTGCTTCTTCCATCCATTGCTTGTGTGTGTATAATAAAATCTGTTCTTCCTCCGTATTCTTCTTCTTCTTCTTTTTCATTCTCTTTCGGTCGCTTTAGAGATTTCCCGATTGAATATCTGTGGGGCGATCTGGTCAACGTCGGGTGGAATCGGGTTTTAATCGGGGAGTAACTGTTCGGACGCGGTTAAATACACCACCGCTCGGTCAATATAACATCTAAAGCCGCGTCTGTAACAATATATACCTGCTACCGGAGTGAATATCGTGACAAAATCATGTGACATACAAAAACAAACATTACATGTACATTCTCCCGGCTGCTCACTCTGCCAACCATTTGGGCCGACTTCATCAAGTTCATTACATTTCATCACTTTCGTTTGCATTATTTTCATACGAAATAGAAGGACAGCTAAATTCATGTTTTCAATTTTGACCAAAAACAAATCGTTGTGAAATAATTTGGACAGACTCTTCGCAAGTTTCATGAAAATGTCCCGAGTGTTGTGATTGGTACTACGTACTGCGAAGTGACGTCTTGGGGGCGTGGCCTCAGTGGTTGATGGCAGCTGGTCATGATGGCGGTGTGCTCTGTGAGAGCTTGGTATTGTCTTTAATAACCCACTTGATTGAAGGAGATTCCTGAACCTACTACACCGAGTTCTTCACGCTCCCAAATTAACAATATTTGTTCTCGAATTTTTTTTGTTGTGAAAAGGAAAGGATAAAGGAAAGCGTTGTCGTAACTGTGATAGGTTTCCCATTGAAAAACGATCTCACAAAAGGTGAAAAAACTCAATCGCTTTTCACTCTGAATTACATGCAAACACCTGACGGAAATCATCGCCCAGCATCGAGTGCCAACCAAGATGGCGCCCGGTAGCTACATCTCCACGTGTGTGGTGTGAATGGCAATGGTCATCCTCTATATTTTCAATTCAGTGCGCCAAATAAGTGGCAGAGCCCAGAAAAAGGATATGACATCACAGTTTGTTCACGGCATTAAAAAAAAATCGACACCTCCCCCCTTCCTGCCCCTCTCTCCACCTGATCCCCTCCCCCCCCCCCCCCCCCCCCCAATACTTAGATTTCCCCAGGTGCAGAACAGGTATCGGATTTAGTATGACATATTGCTAAAACCGTTTTCCTCACTTTATTGATAACTTTAAGTGAGAAACTAATGTGTTTGTTTAATCCGCTTCCGGTCCGGTCTGGAGAGGACGCTGGCGTTACTTGTTCGCCGCTTCTCCGACTGGGTCACTGAACATAGTCTGCTTTTCTGGTGGTCGTGGCGACTTTTTGGCCGTTGGATCTGCTCCCTGCTCGGTCCCGGCTCTGCTCCTGACTTCGCCTGCCCGGCTCTTCCACCGTTGCCCCAGGCCCGCTCCCGAACTGTCCTGCACCTCGTCTGCCGCTTCGGCCTTTACTGTCTTGCTCGCCGCTTCCACTGGCAAGGCCTACTCGTCCTCCTCGACCTTGGCCTTGTTCTCGTCCCCTTTGCTCCTGCCTGACATGGCTCTAAGGTACTCCGCTGCAAGGCTACTTCTGCTCAACACTTACTCCACCCCATCATGCATCTCTGAAAATAAAATACCACGGACTCCTGCGACGACCCAGATACATTCATAGAGGCTCTGGTCGTAAGTTTGTTTACTTACAAACAGGTCACTTCATTCCCGTACTCTGGTCGGCTCAGCGCACTCCCACTCATCGTCCCAGCACACCTGGTCACAGCAACGCACACGATCGCACCTCCTGTCTGCAAACCCTGGCTAAATCACCTGAGTTCATCCCCACCGTACAAACAAACATGAAGCTCACCCTGTTCAATACCCGGTCCCTCAACAACAAAAGCCTCATCCTGAACGACTGCATTCTGGATAATAAACTGGACTTTCTCTGTCTCACTGAAACCTGGCAACAACCTCTGGACTACTTCTCACTCAACCTCACCACACCCAATGGATATTCATACATCAATAAACCACGCTCGGAGGGCCGAGGTGGTGGAATTGCCGTAATACACCGACAGGACATCAAGACCAGCCTCATCTCCATCTAATCTGCTCCATCATTTGAACACCTGGCTTTTAAACTCTCTGGTCACACGCAGTCAGTCATGGCTGTCGTCTACCGCCCTCCCAAACCACACCCATCATTCCTGTATGACTTCTACTTTCTGACCCAGCTCTGTTCCCTCTCCCCCTCAATCCTCCTCCTCGGTGATTTCAATATCCACATGCCCTCCACTGACTCCACAATAACCACTGACTTCACTGATTTACTCACCTGCTTTAACCTCACTCAACATGTCAACTTTCCTACCCATAACCGTGGGCACATTCTGGACCTTGTCTGCTCTACTGGATTAATTTTGCACCATCTCTCTGGCTCCGACCTCACCCTCTCTGACCACTTAGCCATCACTATGACCATCAACATCCCTACCCCAGCACCAAGGCATTATCGCACTATCAACTTCCGTAAGCTAAACGCTCTTTCACCGACCTCATTCTCCTCCACCCTCTCTGAAAAAATGTCCACTTCTCCCTTCGTTGACCTCCACATCCCTTCTGACCTCACTGACTACTACAACCACACTCTCTCCTCCTGCCTTGACCAGCTTGTGCCTATAAAAACCAAATCAGTTTCTTTCACCCATTCTGCTCCCTGGTTTACCCCTGAACTCCGCCTGATGAAAACTCGTGCTCGCCAACTTGAAAGACTCCGCAATAAAACAGGTCTCACAATTCACTCCCAAGCCGACAAGGACCACCTACAGCACGACAAAGATGCCCTCTCCCGCGCCCGCTTCGCCTACTACTCTCAAATTATCCACTTTGGCTCCGGAAACCCAAAAGCACTCTTCTCTACAATAAACAAACTCCTTAGCCCCCTGAACACCACCACCCAGTCATTCACAGTAGACAACTGCATCTCCTTCCTTTCATTCTTCCAAAGCAAAATTGACAACATCTACAACAGCTTAACCACCACCGCACCCGCTCCCCCTCAAACCACCTCCCCCCCCTTATCCTGCCAACCCCTGTTTCAGTTCTCCCCAGTCTCTCCTACTGACCTCTCTGCACTCCTCATATAAATGAAAACTGCCACCTGCACTCTTGACCCCATCCCCTCCAGCTTTGTCAAGGCCTCCCTTCCTGCTCTCTCTCCACTTATCACTGCAACAATAAACTCCTCCCTGTCTACAGGCATCGTCCCACCATCCCTCAAAATTGCTGCTGTTACCCCAATTCTGAAAAAACCTGGACTAAACCCTGACACCCTAAACAACTTCAGACCCATCTCCAACCTGCCCTTTCTGTCAAAAGTTTTGGAACGCACTGTAGCCACTCAACTCAAACTTCACCTCTCTGCCAATAACCTGTATGAAACATTGCAATCCGGATTCTGCTCCAACCACAGTTCTGAAACTGCTCTCCTCAAAATCACCAACGACCTTCTCCTCTCCTCTGACACCGGCAACCTCAACATTCTCATCCTCCTCGACCTCAGCGCCGCCTTTGACACCATCAATCACACCATCCTCCTCACCCGACTTGAAACCACCTTTAACATTACCGGCACTGCCCTCTCTTGGATCAAATCATACCTCTCTGACAGACGCCACTTCATCTCCATCAATAACTGCAAATCCCCCAATGCTCCCCACCCCCAAGGTGTCCCCCAAGGTTCAGTTCTTGGCCCTCTCCTCTTCATCCTGTACCTGTCCCCCCTTGGTCACTTAATCCGCCGTCATGGTCTCCAATTCCACTGCTTCGCCGATGACATCCAGCTCTTCATCTCCACCAAGTCCATCTCCACCGCCACCCACTCTATCCTGACAAACTGCATCACTGAAATAAAATCCTGGCTTCAAATCAACTTCCTCAAACTTAACTATGATAAATCTGAAATAATCATCATTGGCCCAAAAACGCTCACCAAATCCACCCACAACTTTGCCCTCAACATCAACGGTTTCCCAGTATCCACCTCCCCTCACATCCGGAATCTTGACATCATCTTTGACCAAACCCTCTCCTTCGACAAATACACGAAACAGATCACAAAGACAGCCTGCTTTCACCTGAAAAACATCGCCCGTCTTCGTCCATCCCTTTCCTCCACGGCTGCAGAAACCCTCATCCACGCCTTCATCACCTCCCGTCTGGACTACTGCAACAGCCTCCTCTATGGTTCACCCTCAATAATCACCAATAAACTCCAATACATTCAGAACTCCGCTGCCCGTCTACTCACCCATTCCCGGACCCGTGACCACATCACCCACGTCCTTCATAAGCTTCACTGGCTCCCCATCCCCCAGAGAATCCAGTACAAAATCCTCCTCTTGACCTACAAAGCCCTCCATAACCTGGCCCCATCCTACCTGACTGACCTCCTCTCCAGACACACTCCCACCCACAGCCTCCGCGCTGCTGGTACCAACCTCCTGACCCCCCCCCCCCCCCCAGCCGGACCAAATTCAGATCCTGGGGGGCAGGGCCTTCTCCATCGCTGCTCCCACCCTCTGGAACTCACTACCTCACACCATCAGAGACTCCTCCTCACTCACCACATTCAAAACATCACTCATGACCCACCTGTTCTCAACACTGCATTCAACATTTAACCCACAGCATTTAACCCCTGACTATCTCTTCTCCTTTGCCTTCCTTTTGCTTTGATTATTTACCTTTTGATTTTTGTCTTTTCGCACTTGTTTTTTGTTCTCTGTCAAAGCGTCTTTGGGCTTCTTGAAAAGCGCTATATAAAATAAATGTATTATTATTATTATTATTATTATTATTATTATTATTATGTTTATACCTTTACTTCCTTGTCTTATCCAGGGTTACCCAGAACCAATCGGACTCCCAGGAGACACGGTAAGGCCTCTATTTAACCTCAATATCCATTGCCGGACTTGTAGTAATGCTGGATGTGTTTACATGTGAACGATGTAAGATGTCAACATTATTACACTCCCACACTTTTACCCCGCACGTCCACCACGTCCACCACGTCCCGCATGTCCACCACGTCCACCACGTCCCGCACGTCCACCACGTCCCCTTAACTTTCCCTCGGTCTCTACTCAGCCCCATTCTCTCTCTTATTTTCTACCTTCCAAATGCTCCAATTCTACAACAACAACAACAACAACAACATGCATTTTAAGGCCATTTTCCCTGCTAGAGCGGGGGTTAGCCTTGCGGTCCCCATGACAATCTTCTCCATTTTGCCCTATTTTCTGCATCTCTCCTTGTTAACCCCGAGCACTTCCGGTCCCTCGAGCGACGAGGCTTGCTTCGATCTCTCCACGGCATCAAAGTTTGAGTGGTTTCCCGTTCGTTTCTTGCCCTGTGCGCCTCGTGCGGCCTGTTCTCCCCCCGTCCCCCCGTCAGTGTTTTGTGAATATGGTTTCTTTCCTTCATAGTATTTGCTTGTTTCTTTGATTTTATTTTCTCCCCCCGACCTCTCACGAACATCTTGCCCTTTGTCCAGCGTTTTGAAAACAGAACAAACAAATAAACAAACAAACAAAAAAAAATCTATATTAATTATTTCTCTCCTCCCGGACACGTGCTTGTTCGTTCTCCTCCTCGTCTCGACTTGTGCCCCGCCTCCTATATCTCGTTTTCTTCCACCTCTGCTCCTGCTTTCTCAAATCCACGTTCTCACTTAGAGACTTTTCCCAGATTGTTTTTCATGGTTTTGTTTAAATATTATTTAAATATGTTTAAACCGCAGCCGTGATGCTGACGCCGCCCCCCACCCCCCAGAATTTCCATGTTTTAAACGTTTCCCAGTGTGTACCCTGGATTATAAAATAGGTACACCGTATCCCTGCGTGTCGTAACAGACGACTAAGAGGGTTGGCGTCAGGGAGGGCATCCGGCCATAAAAACATTGCCTCAAAAAGAGAACCATGACAATTACAACTACATATGGGCAGGGTACAGCCAGAAGTGGAGATCGGTTTCTGATGTTTGGGACATGGAATGTAGGGACAATGACAGGGAGATCAGGAGAAATGGTGGAAGTATTGGTCAGAAGAAGAGTGGACATATGTTGTGTGCAAGAGACGAGATGGAAGGGAAGTGGTGTGAGAATGGTGAAGGGTAGGCAGGGACAGAAATACAAGTTTATGTGGCAAGGGTGCCCGGAGGGCATGAATGGTGTTGGTGTCCTGTTTTCTGAGGAGTTTGTAGACAGTGTGGTGAGTGTGACTAGAGTGAGTGATAGGTTGATGATGGTGAAAATGATGATTGGAAAGCTCTTGGTGAACGTCATATCGGGATATGCTCCGCCGGTTGGTCGAAGCGATGAAGAGAAGGACAAGTTCTGGTGTGCGATAGAGAAGCTGATGGAAAACGTGAAAGATTAGGAAGTTGTTGTGGTAGGAGGAGACCTAAATGGACATGTGGGAAGGAGTATGGATGGTTTTGATGGAGTTCATGGGGGTTACGGATATGGTGTGAGAAATGGAGAAGGTGAACGGATTTTGGAGTTTGCTGATGGAGCTGATTTGTTGATTTGTAATACTCAGTTCCAGAAAGAGGATAAAAAGCTTGTTACATACACGTCAGGTGGGTCGACGACAACCGTTGACTACCTGATGGTGCGTAGGCGAGATAGGGGGCACCTCCGGGACACAAAGGTGATCCCGGGGGAGGAAGCTGTTTCACAGCACCACTTGGTGAAAGGTGGTTGTCTGTGACATAAGGGTGAAAGGTGCGAGGAGAGCTCGGCGGGTGAAGTACCAACCGAGAATGAAGGTGTGGAGGTTGAAAGAGGTGACAGTAAGGGAGGCATAAAAAGAGAGGCTGAGTAGGGTCGAGGATGATGTGGTTGAGCTTGAAAGTGGTTGGATGTCAATGAAAGCTAGTCTGTTGGGAGCCGTTGGTGAGCTATGTGGATGGACAAAAGGACCACCGAGGCACTCGGAAACATGGTGGTGGGATGATGAAGTTGGAAAGAGGATTGACGGGAAGAGGAAGAAGTTCAAGGAGTGGCAGAAGGCGAAGGGTACGGGAGCAGAAACAGCAGAGCATGAAAGTTATAAGGCAGCCAGGAAGGCTGCAAAGAAAGAGGTAGCAAAGGCGCAGGAGGCATGTAGGAAAATGTTCGGAGAATGCTTGGATTCGGAAGAGGGTCAGAACAAAGCAGATAGCGAAAGAGAGGTGTGATGTGATGGGGGTGAGTTGCTTGAAGGATGAAGTGGGACAAATCGTTGTCGACCCAGATGTAATTAAAGGAAGATGGAAAAGATATATGGAAATGCTTTTGAATACAGAGAATGAATGCGATGGCAACATAGAGAGTAACCCAGTTTTAGGACCGGCAGAGAAGATAACTGAGAAGGAAGTTGAGGAAGCGATAAAAGCTTTAATCTGGCCTCCAAAGCCAGTCGCCGACTGGGCATCCTCCGTCGTGCGAAGTCCTTCCTTGGCACACCTGAGCTCCTCACCACATGCAAGGCTTTCATCCGCAGCTCTATGGAATACTGCTCTCCCCTCTGGTCTGGTGCTCCTGCCTCACACCTAGCTCGTCTTCACGCTGTTGAAACCAAAGCGTTCAGAATCATTGGAATCTCCCGCGATGAAGCTAACTCCAAGGGCCTTTCACTCACTCACCGCAAGCAGGTTGGTGGTCTTTCCGTCTTCTACCGACTCCTCTCTGGCCTTGCCCCCCCAGCTCTCTCTGGGCTCTGTCCCCCAAATATTCCTACAGGTCGCACAAGATCTGCCTGCAACCCTCTTATGGTTAAACTGCCAAAATCAACACTTCCTGCTCACCTTCACTCCTTCATTCCTCTTTTTTCCCACCTCTGGAACAAACTCCCTCACTCTCTTCAATCCCACTCCACCCTCCAGGTCTTTAAAACAGCTGTTCACCACCATCTCTTATCCTCCCCCATCCAAAACCTTGATCTTTTCTACCCCCGCTAATTTCGGTCCCCTTGTGTTTTATACCTCTCCCCCCACCCCCCCTCCCCTTCCCACGCCTCCTGCCCCCAAGCCCTCTCCCTCCCACACTTCTCCCTGCTCTCAAATGTTGTGGTTGTGTGCTTCCCCTCTCTCCACATCTTGTCTTCCGCTCCCTCTTTTTGTATATTTTGTTTGTCTGGTTGATTTGTTTGTGAAATAAATGTTAGCTCTTTCACGAGCCTCGATTCAGTATACAAAAAAAAAAATAATAATAAGCAATGAAAGGCAGAAAAGCGGGAGGGCCAAGTGGAGAGAATATTAATCAACGATTATCTTATTAATCATTCTCGAGGTCAACTACGTTTTGTCAGCCGTAATTTACGTAATAATAATAATTCATTTATTTTGTATAGCGCTTTTCAAGAAGCCCAAAGGCGCTTTGACAGAGTGGAAAACATAATGCATAACAATGCATGAAAACAACAATTGCAAAAAGACAAGAATCAATAGGGAAATATTTAAAGCAAAAGGAGGGAGAAGGAGAAGAGATAGTCAGGGGTTAAATGCTGTGGGTTGAATGTTGAATGCAGTGTTGAACAGGTGGGTCTTTAGTGATGTTTTGAATGTGGTGAGTGAGGAGGAGTCTCTGATGGTGTGAGGTAGTGAGTTCCAAAGGGTGGGAGCAGCGATGGAGAAGGCCCTGTCCCCCCAGGATCTGAATTTGGTCCGGATGGGGGGGGGGGAGGGGGTCAGGAGGTTGGTACCAGCAGAGCGGAGGTTGCGGGTGGGAGTGTGTCTGGAGAGGAGGTCAGCCAGGTAGGATGGGGCCAGGTTATGGAGGGCTTTGTATGTCAAGAGGAGGATTTTGTACTGAATTCTCTGGGGGATGGGGAGCCAGTGAAGCTTGTAAAGGACGGGGGTGATGTGGTCACGGGTCCGGGAATGGGTGAGTAGACGGGCAGCGGAGTTCTGAATGTATTGGAGTTTATTGGTGATTTTTGAGGGTGAACCATAGAGGAGGCTATTGCAGTAGTCCAGACGGGAGGTGATGAAGGCGTGGATGAGGGTTTCTGCAGCCGTGGAGGAGAGGGATGAGCGGAGACGGGCAATGTTTTTCAGGTGAAAGAAGGCTGACTTTGTGATCTGTTTAGTGTATTTGTCGAAGGAGAGGGTTTGGTCAAAGATGACGCCAAGATTCCGGATGTGAGGGGAGGTGGATACTGGGATACCGTCGATGTTGAGGGCAAAGTTATGGGTGGATTTTGTGAGCGTTTTTGGGCCAATGATGATTATTTCAGATTTATCACAGTTAAGCTTGAGGAAGTTGATTTGAAGCCAGGATTTTATTTTAGTGATGCAGTTTGTCAGGATAGAGTGGGTGTCGGTGGAGACCGGCTTGGTGGAGATGAAAAGCTGGATGTCATCGGCAAAGCAGTGGAATTGGAGACCATGACGGCGGATTAAGTGACCGAGGGGGACAGGTAAAGGATGAAGAGGAGGGGGCCAAGAACTGAACCTTGGGGGACACCTTGGGGGAGGGGAGCAGTGGGGGATTTGCAGTTATTGATGGAGATGACCTGGCGTCTGTCAGAGAGGTATGATTTAATCCAAGAGAGGGCAGTGCCGGTAACGTTAAAGGTGGATTCAAGTCGGGTGAGGAGGATGGTGTGATTGATGGTGTCAAAGGCAGCGCTGAGGTCGAGGAGGACGAGAATGTTGAGGTTGCCAGCATCAGAGGAGAGGAGAAGGTCGTTGGTGATTTTGAGGAGAGCAGTTTCAGTACTGTGGTCGGAGCGGAATCCGGATTGGAATGTTTCATACAGGTTATTGGCAGAGAGGTGATGTTTGAGTTGAGTGGCTACAGCGCGTTCCAAAACTTTTGACAGAAAGGGTAGGTTGGAGATGGGTCTGAAGTTGTTTAGGGTGTTAGGGTTTAGACCAGGTTTTTTTTAGAATGGGGGTAACAGCAGCAATTTTGAGGGAAGGTGGGACGATGCCTGTAGACAGGGAGGAGTTTATTGTTGCAATGATAAGTGGAGAGAGCAGGGAGGGAGGCCTTGACAAAGCTGGAGGGGATGGGGTCAAGAGTGCAGGTGGCAGTTTTCATTCCTATGAGGAGTTCAGAGAGGTCAGTAGGGGAGATTGGGGAACTGAGACGGGGGATGGCAGGACAAGGGGGGGCAGGTGGTTGGAGAGGGAGTGGGTGTGGCGGTGGTCAAGCTGTTGTAGATATTGTCAATTTTGCGTTGGAAGAAAGAGAGGAAGGAGATGCAGTTGTCTACTGTGAATGACTGGGTGGTGGTGTTCAGGGGGCGGAGAGTTTGTTTATTGTCGAGAAGAGTGCTTTTGGGTTTCCGGAGCCAGAGTGGATAATTTGAGAGTAGTAGGCGGAGCGGGCGTGGGAGAGGGCATCTTTGTAGTGTTGTAGGTGGTCCTTGTAGGCTTGGGAGTGAACTGTGAGACCTGTTTTATTGCGGAGTCTTTCAAGTTGGCGAGCATGAGTTTTCATCAGGCGGAGTTCAGGGGTAAACCAGGGAGCAGAATGGGTGAAAGAAACTGTTTTGGTTTTTACAGGCGCAAGCTGGTCAAGGCAGGAGGAGAGAGTGTGGTTGTAGTCGTCAGTGAGGTCGGAAGGGGTGTGGAGGGCAACGAAGGGAGAAGTGGACATTTTTTCAGAGAGGGTGGATGAGAATGAGGTAGGTGAAAGAGCGTTTAGCTTACGGAAGGTGATAGTGCGATAACGTCTTGGTGTTGGGGTGCGGATGTTGATGGTCATAGTGATAGCTAAGTGGTCAGAGAGGGTGAGGTCGGAGCCAGAGAGATGGTGCAAATTTAATCCAGTGGAGCAGACAAGGTCCAAAATGTGACCACGGATATGGGTAGGAAAGTCGACATGTTGAGTGAGGTTAAAGCAGGTGAGTAAATCGGTGAAGTCAGTGGTTATTGTGGAGTCAGTGGAGTCAATGTGGATATTGAAATCACCAAGGAGGAGGATTGAGGGGGAGAGGGAACATAGCTGGGTCAGAAAGTAGGAGAAGTCAGACAGGAATGATGGGTGTGGCTTGGGAGGACGGTAGACGACAGCCATGACAGACTGCGTGCGACCAGAGAGTTTAAAAGCCAGGTGTTCAAATGATGAGGATGAGGCGATGGGGATGAGGCTGGTCTTGATGTCTTGACGGTGGATAATGGCAATTCCACCACCTCGGCCCCCCGAGCGTGGTTTATTGACATAGGAATATCCATTGGGTGTGGTGAGGTTGAGTGTGTAGTAGTCCAGAGGTTGTTGCCAGGTTTCGGTGAGACAGAGAAAGTCCAGTTTGTTATCCAGGATGTATTCGTTCAGGATGAGGCATTTGTTGTTGAGGGACCGGGTGTTGAACAGGGTGAGCTTGATGTTGTTTTGAACAGCAGGGATGAATTCAGGTGATTTAGTCAGGGTTCGTAGGCAGGAGGTGCGTTGTGTATGCGTTGCTGCGTTGCTGTGACCAGGTGCGCTGGGACGAAGAGTGAGAGTGCGCTGAGCCGACCAGAGGACGGGGATGGAGTGGACCTGATTGCAAATATACAAACTTATGACCGGAGCCACGGTGAATGTACCTGGGTCGTCGTCGGAGTCAATTTGATTTGATGGCAGAGATGCATGATGGGGTGGAGCGGGTATTGAGCAGAAGGAGCCTTGCGGCGGAGTACCGCAGAGCCATGTCAGGCAGGAGCGGAGAGACGAGACGAGGCCAAGGTTGAGGAGGTGAAACAATGGTCCCAACCCACGGGAGTGGGCCCGAGGAAGCGAAGGAGCCAGGTAGGTGAAGCCAGGAGCAGAGCCGGGACCAAGCAGAGGGCAGGCAGGAGCAAAGAGACGATCACGAGGCCAAGGTTGATCACGGCAAAGCGGGAAATGCAGCGGCAATCGACCGCCGCCGCTACAAATCTAGATCACGGCGGGAAACCGCCACCAAACCGCTGCGATGGTCACAACCCACGAGAGCGTGCCCGAGGAAACAGCGAGCAGGCGAAGGAGCCGGGCAGGAGAAGCAGGGAGCAGAGCCGGGGCTATGCAGAGGGCAGACTCAATGGCCAAAAAAGCAAGCAACTGACAGTGGCCCGGTCGAAGAAGCGGCGAGCATGTGACGCCTGCGTCCTCTTCATACCGGACCGGAAGCGGAAGTTTAACGTAGAATAAAAAAAAGTAAGAAAGGAAGAAGATTGACAGTTTTTAAATGTTGTTGGTGTTGGAGACGAATGTTAAACATTCCATGGACTGCAGGAAGAACAAACAAATCGGTGCTTGAAGAAATTATAAACTGATGCTCAAACAGAAGCTGTCACACTTTGGTGGGACACATCCTGAGTGCAGAAAATGAAAGTCTGGAGAAGTAAATCATGTGGGGTTAGAGAATAGTGAAGAAGAGGAAGAGGCAGACCTTGTATGCGCTGGAGGGATGGGGTAAAGGATGCAACCAAGTTGTCTCTGCCAGAGATTCAGGAAGCATTGAAGGGTAGAAATGGGTTTTGAGGGTTTTTTGATCATGAATGTCACCAGAAGTCAGACACGACTTGACGGAACTAGATAACCAAATTGACGTCGCCATAACCGTTGACGTAATTGACAGAAAAATGTTTGATAAACGGCTATTTCTGAAACGTTTTCAAAGAAATGCTCTCCCCCAGTTATCCCGACATCATGGCTGCCAAATGCTGCCATACACAAATCAAGTTTAGCCTTGCATAGCAACGACATGCTTAACCCAATCAAACAGCTCCACACAAGGTTCAGTAGCCAATGGGCAAGCCCGTAACAAACAAAACGATCGTTTGTGCCATTTGTGCAGCCATGTTGTGGTACTAATCCAAGTCGCATTCAAATCCACACTTTACACATCCAAGCTCAATTGTGGTGAAGGGAAATAATAGCGTACGTGTGAAATAGGAGGGAGAGTGGAGAGGGGAAGGAATCAAGTTTATTATTTGTACTTCAAAACAACAAACTTAGTTTTGGTTGTTTGTTCTTTCTTCCAGAAAGAAGAGTTCAGCTTGAAGAAAACAACTCGGTCTCATTTAAACAGACCTCGGAGGGCAAACACAAAGAAACTCGTTGGAAAAATGTATGTTGTCACTGTTCCTATAGCAGTCAGAGCAAAATCAAACTGCAGGATCACTTGAGGACTCACATGGGGGACATTTACTCGTTCAAATGCACAGTTTGCGACAGGACCTTCAAGACTCCAAACAATCTAAAGACGCACCAGAAAATTCACATGAGAAAGAAACAATACAAATGCTTCGCTTGCACAAAGGCCTGCATATCATCGTATTATCTAAAAATGCACTTAAAAATTCACAAGGCCAAGAGGCCATTTAGATGTCCCGTTTGCGAGCAGGAATTCAGGATCTCTTCTGAACTCAAGGCGCATGAGAAGTGTCATACGGACGAGAGGCCTTTCAAGTGCTCCTTTTGTGAAAAGGCATTTTAAGGCATTGGTGAACCTAAAGGTGCACGAGATGATTCACACGGGCGAGAGGCCATTCAAGTGCTCCTTGTGTGAAAAGGCCTTCAGGTTTTCGTCCGAACTAAAGATACACGAGAAACGCCATAAGGATGAGAGGCCTTTTAAGTGCTCTTTCTGCCAGAAGGCCTTCACGATCTCATCCGAACTGAAGATTCATGAGATGATGCATACAGGCGAGCGACCGTGCAAGTGCTCTGTCTGTGACGAGGGCTTCCGAACGTCGTCCCAACGAAGTGCACACGAGAAAACCCACACGGACGAGAGGCTTGCCAAGTGCTCCTTCTGCGAGAAGGCGTTCAGGACTTTAAAGCGAGCGAAAGAACACGAGAAAATTCATTCAGATGAAAAACCATTCAAGTGTTCCTTTTGCGATAAAGCCTTCAAAAGGCTATCTCACCTAAAGCTGCATGTAAACATCCACAACGGGAGGAGGCCATTTAAGTGTGCCGTTTGTAAAAAGGCCTTCGTCACTTCCTCCAGTCTGAAGATGCATGAGAGAATTCATACGGGTGAAAGGCCGTACAAGTGTTCCATCTGCGAGAAGGCATTTGTGACTTCTTACAACCGAAGGAGGCACGAGATAATTCACACGAGGAAAAAGTTCAAGTGCTTATTCTGCGGCGAGGCCTTTGTCACCCCTGCCAGTCTAATAACGCACGAGAAAATTCACATGGACAAAACCCCGTACAGGTGCTCCGTTTGTCGGATACTGTTCAAGACGCTGAATCATCTGTTGACACATATGCAAACGCATGAGAGGAAGACATTTTTATGCTTTTTGTGAAAGGGCAATTGCGACATTCTATCGTCTTCTTTCATATGCAACACATGGCTGCGGGTAGCATCGTTTGCTTGGGGTGCAGCTGTGTTGCTGATGCAGTGCCCCGTATAGGTTGGAGCAGGAATTTTAGGTTCAGGGTGCTGGCGATAGGTCGCATACTCTTCACGAAGAACACCGTGGGATCTTTACCGTCCACCAACTAATGCTGGCAGTTGAGCGCCCAGTTTGTCCGAGGAAATCTGATGCTGATGGAGTGCTCAAGCCGGGCCAAGGGAAGCCAGTCCTAGCTGATGCATCACCCTGCTTGCGGAACACCGAGGTAACAGTTTATAGCTAGGTTGAGATTCAAACTCAGAGTAGACAGCTCAGAGGTGAGTTTGTACACCTGTGGGTTGTCCAGCCAGTCTTATGCCATTGTAAAGGTGCATGAGGAATTTCATTTTAACAGTTGCCTTTGGCTGGCATTCGTCACCTCATTTCCTGATCTCATGTCTTGTCCACCATTGGTGATGCACCTGCCACACCAGTCCATTGCTCAATGCCATGTAACCATGCGTGATACCACTGACCTTCTGCACGTCAGCAAGGTGGGGCTTAACAGAACTTTCTGTGCCCCAATGATGCGGTCTAAGTTTGCGTCACAACCTTTGTCACCAGTTATTCTTCCTCTCGCTCCAACATTTCCCCTATTCAAACCGTAATGTTAAAGGGTTGCTGTAATGGAAAACAAACCCTCGTTTTTTCATTTTGAAAAATTAAACGAAGCGTGTGTTTTGTGTTTCTAATTATTTGAGACGCACAAGCAAATAACTTCAGTTCATTGGTCTAAATAAATCTCGAAAAAGTCCCTTTAAAAAAAAAAAAAGTAAAAATAAATCCCATGAGCAGGTCCAAAATTCTGGTTGTGACATCACAAGAAGAAACAATTTGAGAGACTACGTGTGTGTGCCGAGTTTGCTCTTGTGCGGAATGGCTGACCCAATATTTTCATCCGACTTGGAAAAGGAATTTGATGCTTGACTCTCAGATGAAGATTGATCAGATTCCATGAATGGTCATCCTGTTGACATAGATGCTGGGCCAATACTTGTGCACATGTACAAAGTACAAACCTGACACCGAGAAGTGGGGATAGTGACAATCTCAAAATATCTGGCTTGTACGATGAACAGGAAGATGTAGAAGGAAGACTCTGCAACAAAAACAACTGGTAAATATACAGTCACGTGAAAAAGTAAGTACACCCCCTGTAAAGATTTGACTTTTTCAACATATTTCAACATCCAGCTATTTGATCTTCATTTCAACAATATTGATAGATAAAGGTGATATAATATAACAGATATCATGAAACATTTACATTTTGTAGTCCATTGTATAATTTAAATAAACATAAATGCAAATTTTGCAGGTGGAAAAAGTAAGTACACCCTTGGCTCTAATAGGTGGTATTGCCCCCTTTGGCAGAAACAACCTCAAGTAGGCGTGTCTTATAATTGTCTACCAGTCTCTGACATCGACTGGGAGAAATTTTTGCCCACTCCTCCATGCAGAATTCTTTCAGCTGTGCGATGTTTGAGGGGTTTCTTGCATGCACAGCTCGTTTCAAATCCCCCACAACATCTCGATGGGATTTAGATCCGGGCTTTGACTTGGCCATTCCAGAACCCTCCATTTCTTTCTTTTCAGCCATTCCTTGGTGGATTTACTGGTATGTTTAGGGTCATTGTCATGTTGCAAGGTGCACCTTCGGTTGAGCTTCAACTTTCCGACAGATCGCCTCACATTATCCTCAAGCACCCTCTGGTACAATGAAGAATTCATAGTGGATTCTATGATGGTGAGCTGCCCAGGCCCTGATGCAGCAAAGCTGCCCCAAACCATAATATTTCCACCACCATGCTTTACAGTTGGTATCAGGTTCTTGTGGTCAAATGCTGTCTTTGGTTTTCGCCAAACATGTCTTCTGGTACTGTGGCCAAATAGCGCTACCTTTGACTCATCTGTCCAGAGCACATTGTTCCAGAAGTGCTGGTCTTTGCCGAGGTGTTCATTGGCAAACTTTAGTCTTGCCCTGATGTTCTTTCTGGACAGCAAAGGTTTCCTCCTGGCACACCTCCCATGTAGATAAAATTTGTGCAGCCTCTTTCTAATGGTAGACTCGTGCACTTTGACATCGACAGTGGCAAGAGCTACCTGTAGGTCCCGTGATGACATTCTGGGGGTTCTTAGAGACTTCTTTCAGCATCTTGCGGTCTGCTCTCAGGCTGAACTTGCTGGGGCGGCCTGGCCTGAACAAGTTGGCAGTTGTTTGGAATCTTTTCCACTTGTAAATGATCTTCCGGACAGTCAAATGATTGATTTCAAATTGTTTGGAGATCTTTTAAAATCCCTTCCCAGACTCGTAGGCATCTATAACCTTCTTTCTGAAGGCCTCAGATAGCTCTTTTGATCTAGGCATGGTGACGCCGCACACTTCAACAACAAAGAGCAAAGCAAACTAAATGTCTGAGGTTTAAATAAGACAGGTTCCTCCAAGATCCTCTCTGACGATGTTCTAATCATTTGCACCTGAGCTGGTGCACCTGATTCTAATTTTAGGTATTTGAAGTCGTGATAAATGTAGGGGTGTACTTACTTTTTCCACATGCGAAATTTGCATTGATGTTTATTTAAATTATACAATGGACTACAAAATGTAAATGTTTCATGATATTTGTTATATTATATCACCTTTATCTATCAATATTGTTGAAATGAAGATCAAATAGCTGGATGTTGAAATATGTTGAAAAAGTGAAAACTTTACATGGGGTGTACTTACTTTTTCACGTGACTGTACGTACACAAGTTGAGTCACCCAATCAAGATTGGGTTATTTTGACTTTATTGTTTTTTTTAAACTTTATTTTCCACATCTTTCCACGATGTCAGAAGTCGAAAGTCTTTTCAAATGTTGCCTTAGGACCAGAGTATGCAAACATTTACTTATTTCTGACAATTTGTCCTTGTCCATATAAAACCGTGGCCCATATTTTAGAGTTACGACTCGTGGCTGTCGTTACAAAAACTCTACACACAGACATTGTGGAAAGGTTTTCATCTTAACACTTTGTGCTCTGGGTCACCTTTGGCGATGTTTCAAGCGAATTGAGTCCACAGGAGGACGTCTCCATGGCAACACTCCTCTGAATTTGAAGTGGGAACCTCGCGAGGATCCTCACTCTGCAGGAGTAATGTGAGAAACATGTCCGCACGCTTGTATGAGATTTTATACCTGTTTTGGTTTTGGGTATGGGAGAGTTAAAGGTGTGACGGTGATTGCCCTCTGTAGATAATACCTGGTGCTTTGTTTAAAATGGGTTTTGTTTCTCAGCAGATCCTATTGTGGTGGTGAAGGTGGAGCCTGAACCTGCAGGTGGTTTTTCCCTCACAAGGTAAGAATCCATAACATTGTACAAGTTAAAGATAACGATGTTGGATGATGGGAATGGTCTTGTGTTGTGTTTGGTTCCACTTTTTAAAAAGTTGATGAAAGTGAAAGCGGAAACTTCGAATTATTGAAGAACGATAATTTGAGGGAACTATGTATTTTTTTTGCCAAAGGGAGAGGGAATGGTGTAGAGGTTAAGGGGGGTGTGGGAGGGAGATGGCAGATGTTTGATAATTTGGGAGCAAAGGGGAAAAAGTAAAGAAGATTGGGAAGCGAGACAAGAGCAATGTAGGAGATGTATGGAGACTGTTCGGGTGGAGGAGGTCGATTATGTTTGTTTTATTTGTTTTTTCATCTTCATACAGAAATTCCAGTGAAGTAGAAACATTCCAAGCTCGTCCTCGCATTCCTACAAGAGTGCTGTTCCTGTACGAGGAAAACCAGATGAAGTGCATGGATGAAGTTTATTTTCTGTTTCGAAAAGAGCAATTACAACCAACATGTGAGGTGGAGAGGCCTTGCTTGATATACACCATGTAAATATACATGCAGTGAAGACATTTTTACCCCTATTGGAACGTGCACATGATTTTGTAAGCTCACCAAGCTGAGTAATCCCACCCCTCCCCCCTCCCCCATCAACACACACCCCCTCCCCATCATCAGTAACCTTTTCTCTCTCCCTCCCCTCCCCCCCCCCTTCACGCCCATCATTACCATATCCCCCCCCCCAACCCCCTCAAAAACCACAGAAGGTATATATTCCAAAGCCACACAAGGCTGTGGGGTAGCATCATTGACCAAGGTCGCGGCTCGGTGCCCTCTGCAGGTTCGGGAAGGAATTTGTAATTTGTTCTTGGTGTCAGTGATAGCTCGCCTATTCTTCGCAAAGGACACCGTGGGATCTTTAACGTCTACCAACGAATGCTGGCAGGTGGGACGCCCAGTTTAACGCCGGTCCGAGGGATAGCACACACATCGATGAATTTCGCTGCCTGTGTATTATAATTGTTTCATATGCAGCCTATGTCTGCTGGTTGCATCATTGCTGGGAGTGCTGCTGATGCAGTGCCCTCTGTTTCCAGCAAGCTGGTACCTGTTTTGTCGACCTCGGAAGGACAACAGGCTGAATCAACACACCTGTTGTTATTTAACGGCACGATAGGGGCTCAAACTCAAGACCTTAAGATCTTAAGCCAGCCATATTATCTGTCTGTGAAACACTGAGGACAGTTTATAGCCGGGATGGGATTCAAACCCAGGCTACACAGATTGGAGGCGAGTGTGCGTACCTCCAGTCCATCCTGCCATTCTGGGGGGTATGCATGAAGCTCATCTTCATAAAAACACATTCAGGAGTCCTTTTGACCTCAAGGCACATGAGAACACAATCACTGTACCACAAACGTGTTATTGGATATTATTAGCTTGTCTGGAATTGGAATTCCAAATAAGGTATTGTTGTTGTGCACCGTCCGTCCATCCGTCTCCTATTCCGACTTCTCTGGCCAAACCCCTGGGCTGATCTCCGGCTGAAATTTGCCAGAAAGCTTCTGCTCCTGACTGGTAATGGGGATTGCAAAGCTCGTTCCGGTCACGTGACTTTAAGTACGTCACAATGGCGGACTCGGTTAATTCCATCAAAAATCTTCTCCAAACCCACCAGTCAGAATGCTACCAAATTTGGGTTGCATTAGGCCAGGGTATGGGTGTTAAATTGCAGAAGTCATGCCGATCACATGACTGGAAGTGTCAAAATGGCCGACGTAGTCAATTTTTTTGGAAAGATCGTGGAAATTCCTTCAAAAACCTTCTTCTCCAAACCCACCAGTCAGAATGCTACCAAATTTGAGTTGCATTAGGCCAGGGTATGGGTGTTAAATTGCAGAAGTCATGCCGATCACATGACTGGAAGTGTGTCAAAATGGCCGACGTAGTCAATTTTTTTGGAAAGATCGCGTAAATTCCTTCAAAAATCTTCTTCTCCAGACTCACCAGTCAGATTGCTATCACATTTGAGTTGCATTATTAGGCCAGGGCCCTGATAAGCTACAGATGTAGAGTAGATGTACTCGACTCTCAACTTCCTTTTTGTTTTTGCCTTTCCCGTCCCATTCTGCTCCTGCGTTCATTTTATATACTAGGGCATGCCCGTACTATATATATATCTAAAATTATATCCCCCCCCTCTATTTACATGAAATGGTTTGGTCCATTCGCAAAGCCAAAGCGAACGGCTTGCGAGTACGGTGACAATCCCCCCCCTCTATTTACATGAAATGGTTTGGTCCATTCGCAAAGCCAAAGCGAACGGCTTGCGAGTACGGTGACAATCCCCCCCCTCTATTTACATGAAATGGTTTGGTCCATTCGCAAAGCCAAAGCGAACGGCTTGCGAGTACGGTGACAATCCCCCCCCCCCCCCTCTATTTACATGAAATGGTTTGGTCCAAAGCGAACGGCTTGCGGAGTTTGGTAAATAAATCGCCATAGCTCGGTAACTACTTCTCCGATTAATATGAAACCTTGAAAAGGCACATCCTCGGGTCCCCAGCAATATACCTGGCAAGTTTCAAGTTTATCGGACCCGTGGTTGTCGAGAAACAGCGGTCACAGACACACGAGACACACACATACACACATACACACACACATACACACAGAGATTACTGGAATTATAGATAGACTAGGGCATGCCCGTACTATATATATATCTAAAATTATATCCCCCCCCCTCTATTTACATGAAATGGTTTGGTCCATTCGCAAAGCCAAAGCGAACGGCTTGCGAGTACGGTGACAATCCCCCCCCTCTATTTACATGAAATGGTTTGGTCCATTCGCAAAGCCAAAGCGAACGGCTTGCGAGTACGGTGACAACCTCCCCCCCCCCCCCCCCCTCTATTTACATGAAATGGTTTGGTCCATTCGCAAAGCCAAAGCGAACGGCTTGCGGAGTTTGTTAAATAAATCGCCATAGCTCGGTAACTACTTCTCCGATTAATATGAAACCTTGAAAAGGCACATCCTCGGGTCCCCAGCAATATACCTGGCAAGTTTCAAGTATATCGGACCCGTGGTTGTCGAGAAACAGCGGTCACAGACAAACGACACACACACATACACACATACACACACACATACACACAGAGATTACTGGAATTATAGATAGATTACTTATTTGTTTCATTTTGCATCGTTGCTCTTGCCGTTGCCCCGGAAGATGATTCAATGTGCCATTTGACAACCGTCATATTTATTCTCGATTTGACATCTCAAATGCTCTTTTTGAGTGATTTTATCTTTTCTTTTTTTGTCTTGTAAATAAAAGGTTATCACTTTTAGACGTTTCTGTCGGTGGTCCGTATGCAGCCGGTGGCTGCTTGGCTGCCTCATTTTCTGGGGGCGCAGCTGTGCCACTGATGCAGTGCCCTCCCCCTCCCCCTCACCCTCCCATTACTAGTCAGCTGGTACTCCATTTGCAGACTCAGAAGGATGACAGCTGGCTGAGTCAACCCACCTTGTGTTAATTCAACGGCATGACAGGGGCTCAAACTCAGGACCCCAAGATCTCACGCCAGCCACCTTAACGGTGAAGGCAACACCAGGCTTTTCAGATGTTTGAGATACCATGATGCTTTTGCCATGACTTATCTCCAGTTCAGAAAGCAGACCTGGACAAAATTCTTCACTCTCTGCAGAACTAGACAAAATCACAAACTGGTCACACAAGTGGAACATGTCTTTCAATCCTGACAAATCTCACACTCTCACTACGTCTCTCCGAAAAGACCGTCTGGAAAATCCTCCTATCTACTTTCTCAACAATCCTTTAAAAGAAGTTCTGTCACTAAAACTTTTGGTTCTCACTTTCTGCCATGATCTTTCCTGGGTAAACCACATTTCCAAGCTGGCTTCGAAAGCCAGTCTCCGACTGGGCATCCTCCGTCGTGCGAAGTCCTTTCTTGGCACACCTGAGCTCCTCACCACATACAAAGCTTTCATCCGCAGGTCAATGGAATACTGTTCTCCCCTCTGGGCGATGCTCCTGCCTCACACCTAGCTCGGCTTCACGCTGTTAAAACCAAACCTTTCAGAATCATTGGAATCTTCCACGATGAAGCTAACTCCAAGGGCCTTTCACTCACTCACCGCAGGCAGGTTGGTGGTCTTTCCGTCTTCTACCGACTCTTCTCCGGCCTTGCTCGTCCAGCTCTCTCTGGGCTCTGTCCCGCAAATATTCCTACAGGTCACACAAGATCTGCCAGCAACCCTCTGATGGTTAAACTGCCGAAATCTCGGCTCTCTGCTCACCTTCACTCCTTCACTCCTCTTTTCTCCCGCCTCTGGAACAAACTCCCTCACTCTCTTCAATCCCACTCCTCCCTCCAGGTCTTGAAAACAACTGTTCACCACCATCTCTTATCTTCCCCCATCCAAAACCTTGATCTTTTCAACCCCCGTTAAAACATCCCAAATCCACCTCTTTCAATCCCCAACTTCTTTCCTGAAATTCCTCGTCGTGTTCATTTGCTTTATACCATGTATCCCTCTCCCTTCCACAGATCTACCGACGTCCCTGGTCTCTACTGTTGTTGTGCTTGTGTGCTTGCCTCTCTGTCCCCCCTCTTGTCTCCCGCTACCTTCATTGTATGTTTTATATGTCTGTGCATGTTTTCATGTTCAATCTGCTAGCTCTTACACTGGCCTCAATTCTGCATACAAAATAAAATAAAAAAGCTACTGCAAGTTGTACTGATGTTCAACACACCATCGTTGTGGTTATTTTAAATGGTTGATGAGACTTTGGGGATTAATGGACGTTCAGTAACTCCGTTCTGCTTTAACTTACAAAATCCAGGTAGATTGCACATCGGCAACTCATGTCATCCCCCCGTCCTGACCCATGATCTTTATTTGCCGCAATTAGCCCTACCCTCTTGCTGCTGTAGATGTTTCCTTGCGGGTTGTGCCCAATTGTTTCCCCCTTACCCCCACTGTCAATTTAACCTTACACTTCCATGAGCCTCGCCCTTGTAGAAGAAAAAGAAAGAGGTACAAACCTTGCCGTTCTTTTGTGGCATGCGGGACAGACATTGTCATAGACACTTACGATAGGACGGTTCGATGAGATGCGGTCCAGGTGTGTGGGCCCAGCACATGACCACGGTCTTCAATGTCTTCAGTCTTCAATGTCTAGTTCGTAGAGCTAAGAGATCAGTGTGTGAGAACTCGTTATCGCGAGATTTTTGTTTGGAAGAACTTTGCGAAGATAATGTATAAAAACTAGAACGACACTCTTCGACATCACGTCGTCTACCTCAATTTGCGGACCTCGGAAGGTCAGAAAATCAAACTTGGTATCGACCGATATACCTCCCATATTATTACAGCATTATACATACTTGTACCAAGTTTGATTTAAATCCATTCAGCTGTTTCAACTATTACATGTTTGCCTGACATGACCTCTGACCTCACCAAAATCACCTCACTCCTCACCTTTGATGCCAAAATATAATCAGTTCATCTTTGCAACATATATATATATTTTCAACATATATATATATATATAACCAAACAAACATATATATATATATATATAACCAAACAAACATATATATATATATATATATATATATATATATATATATATATATATACTTATACCAAATTTGTTCAAAATCCCATCACTTGTTCATTCGTTGGTACGGCAACATACATTTTACAACATTAACATGACTTCTGACCTTTGACCTGTTAACTCCAAAATCTAATCACTTCATCTTTTCATCATTATACATACATGTACCAAGTTTGACTTAGATCCCTTCAGCCATTCTTAGATTATCGCCGTAGCAAAATAATTGTAACTTAACGTGACCTCTGATCTTTGACCTTTTGACTCCAAAATCCAATCGGTTTATCTTTGCATCATAATACATAATTATTCCAAGTTTGGTGAAAATCCCATGACTGTTTCACAAGTTAGCTTGGTAACAGAATTTTTTACCTAAATTCGGTAATAATTTTACCTAAATTTACCTCTGACCTTTGACCTCGTGACCCCAAAATCTAATCAGTTCATCTTTACCTCATTACACATAACTGCACCAAGCTTGATTAAGATCCCTTTATAATATGCATTATTAAAACGTAACCAGTTTCGTTGCTGACAATTGGCATTACTGTCCCTCAGTAATGTGTGGAACCAAAGTCCAAACTCAGTACAGGTGGGGGTATAAGAGGTGAGGTAAGTTTTTCTGATAATGTGTGGGATTTCTCAGTCAATTGAAAACGTTTTTCTATTTCCATAAATATTCACATTCGCTTTGTTTCATTATCTCCATTTATATCTCAGCGAGAAACCTTTCCACGCAGAGGTGTATATTAACCCTACGTTAGCTACGATGGTCTCGCTCTCCCTCTCGATGTTTTTTTTTTTCAATCTGTCGCAAACATCGTGGTATTTTATCTTTGACGTGTCAGTCACTCATCTCCAAAATGCACACGTTTGTTCGGAGAAACACCTCGGTTTGTCCTGTGAGAATTACGAGAGAAATTTTTTGAATTTTTAAAGAAAACACTTTAGGCCTGGGAATTTTTTTATTCCATTTTTTTATTATATCATTTTTATCCTCTCGCCTCGGATCGTGTCTTTTATCGCCTTGTATTGGGGTTGTTGTTGTTTTTTGAGTTCCTATCTTTCCTCAGTGCTGAGGTTGCAGTTTGTTTCCGGGTCAGGACCGGACGTTGATCGCGGGCGATTACGACTCCATATCGGCTTTTCCTCGCTATTATGAACGTTTCGTCTCCACTCGGGAATTCGAGGTTTATCCAAAGAGAACGGGAAACGTTTTCCACACCGTAATCTTCCGTTTGACCGCGGTGTAGCGGAGGTGAGTTTGAGGGCTGTTCACATATGGGACGGTGTGTCCGGAGGTCGTTTCTCGGGCTGCGTTTTCATGTGTGTGTGCGCGATTGGGTAGGAAGGGGGCGGTCATTACATTTATAAACCGTCAGGTCTAAGCCAGAGAGAGACGCTCGCGCTCCTTAACGGTGGGCGGGCTTTTACCACGTGACGTGGAGCGCTGGTCGCCATGTTTTATATCCCAATGATGACAGCTGTAAACTGTAATCGACCGCTCGACGATCTGTTATCGCTTTCGTGAGGCGTCGCACGTTTTGTTGTTGTTGTTGTTGTTGCTGTTGCTGTTGCTCGGTTACGGCCTTGTTTTGATCGTGGATTATAGGGTGGTGTATCGCTGCATTTTCTGTCTTGCGTGGCTGGTTATACCACAGTGCTGTATATATATGTTCAAACTTGATGTGAAGTTTGGATTTTAGCTATTAGTATTACAGAAGGATGGAGAAGGAATTCTGACGTAAGAGAACATTTGGCTGTCAAGTCTGTGCTATATCGACACCACGTGACATGTCAACATGGGGGCAGCCACTGTGAGATAACTGCCTTATTGTCAGACCATTGCATTAGCTGCGTGGCGTGCTCTCGCGAGATCTCACGCGATCCCGCTTGAGCAGGAAGGGCATATGGTAATTCATAAAACACGGAACCAAACACAAACATTGAGCAGGAACATCGCATTACATTACAGACGTGATCACGAGTGTGTTTGTGTATGATAATGTATGATACTAGGTTGGGATAATACATTTTAAAAGGAAAATGACGCATCCAAACAAAAAATTAACTCGGTCTACTCTGCTAATATAGTAACAAACAAGGAAGAGCACATCCGGTTTCATGTGACGTTTCATCTGCTCCCAGGAAAGTTCCTCAGGCCAACGGACCCCGAGCCTCCGCACGTGTTCACTCTTATTTCCGAGGCAACGAGCCGTTTCCGGTCACATGCCGATGCGAGGTATCTATTGAGTACTTTTATCCCGCTCGCGCAATGAGAAGAGCGGGGTTAAGCAGTTGGTTCAATCTGACCTTCCTGTCTAGGAATATGTCTGTGAACAGGATATCTCAAAAGCTTATGGACGGATTTGGACAAAATTTGGTGGATGAGTTGGGTGGGTGGTTCGTGTGCAGCCGCCCGGCTGCTGGTTGCGTCATTTTTCTGTGGGCGCGTCTGCCGCTGATGCAATGCCTGTCTATAACCAGTTATCTGGTACTCATTTTGCCGACCTCGGAAGGATGACAGGTTGAGTCAACCCCACCTGGCATTAATTCAACGGGATTCGAACTCGGGACCTTAGGATCCCAGGTCCGCCGCCCTAACCATTAGGCCAACACCAGGTGATGATGAGTTGGGTAAGTGCCAAGAACAAGCTGATTAGATTTTGGTTCAGGTCCAAATCCAGATCCAACCTATCAGTGGGATACAAAACGTACAACGGTCAGCCTGGTGGAAAAATGCCCTCTACCTAGTGCCGTTCTGGTTTCCTTTTGTGTTTTATGCAAACTGAGATGGCAAGTGTTTTTAAGAAAACGGAAATAGGTAAACAGTCAATTGTTCAAACGGGTAATTTTGATCGTTTTCACTGCTGTATGGATGTGCCCTAATGGAGGAGAAGCCTTATCTGTCTGTGCAGGTGCAATGGAGGTAGCGGACTCTGACCTCACTACAGGTGCATTGGAGGAAGTGGGTGAGACATGTGCTTCACATGACAACCTGAACGTGGAAGTATATGAGCTGTCTGTGAATAGGCAAGGTGAAACAATTGCTGGTAAGGGTTTATTGTAACAATAATAATATTTTGTCCAGTGGTCTCATGTTAAACTTTAACAGCACCTGGTAGAGTGCGTGCCTCCGCCAAGCTGAAAAGTTTATGCTTTGTATCCCACTCGTAGGCCAGATCTGCATACGGACATGAACCAAAATGTAATCGGCTTGTTCTCGTCACCTAACCAACTCGTCCACCAAGTTTTGTCATAGTCCGTCCACAACTTCTTGAAATATGTTGTATATCGTTTTGCCCCATTACTCAATCACTCGATGGTAAAGAAATCACTTACAAATTTCCCGTATCCGGATCTGGATCTTCACCAGAATCAAATTGATTCGACCTTGTCAAACACCCAACCTGCCTGCCAACTTTTTTCTGAATCCATTCATAACAATTTGAGATATCGTGCTCACAAAGAAACAAGAAAGATGTAGTGCAGAGCATGACAAATATGCAAATCCCCTTCAGATTTCACATCAAATAGATGGAAATTGACGATTTTATAAATTTGGCATTTGTTGACCTTTTGACATTAAAAAAAAAAAAAATTGGTTGTGGAATTAAGCAAATCTTGCAAATCTTGATATGCAAATCGTGTTCAATTTTTCAGTCAATCGGATGAAAATTGAGGACTTTAGCAGTGTCACCTAAGTTTCTGACCTTTGGGCCTATGTTGACCTTTTGGCTGATGTTGACCTCAAAATAATTGGTGGTTGAATTAAATGACCAAATATGCAAATCCTCTTCAAATTTCACGTCGGTTGGATGAAAATGGAGGATTTTAGAAATTTGACCTAAGTTGTTGACCTTTGGCCCATGTTGACATTTTGACCTCAAAATCGAGCGACTCCTTGCTTATAACAACGCTACCGTTTGGTTAGGTTTCGTGAAGATTGGTTTAAAATTGTTACCTGTACGCGATTGACAGACAAACATACAGAATAACACACATGACCAACCAATATACTTGAAAAATCTTCGATTTTCACAAGTAACAAACAGGGATGAATACATAACATCTGTCCACCTTTGCTGGCAGAGGTAAAATAAAAGATCCATCTTTTTTGAAGATTTCCTTGTCTGGAAAGTAATTGCAGGTAACTGTATACAATGTGTGCAATTCTAATATATAACATAATCGCTGACCATTTTGAGAGTTTGTGCATTCAACTGGTATCCTAGCAAGAATTGTACTGGGAGGCTTGCAATGGCCTTCCCAACAGTGGATTTGATGCCCCACAGGAATTTTTTGGAAACGGGCAGGAATTTTTTATTTGGTCCGACTACTTTTTTTAATGCCCCACATCGTGCTATCAGACAGATACCCAGCTTTACGTTCCCTTCGCTTAGGCCAAAGGCCCTCCAATATAGCACTACGTAGTGTATGAACGTAGTGTGTGATTATACAGCTTCATGCCTGTGAAGTACCGGAATAATTTGTTTTAACGTAAATCCAACTTGGCTGCTCATTGAAATGCAGACGAAACAGCTCAGTGGTCGGGACACTCCGTCTGATCGTCCCATTACTTTGAAAGATGATTGTATAACTTTTTTACATGCAAAATCAAAGGTTTTGTGCATTATTCTGTCCATATGTCTGTCTGCTTGTTTGTCTATCTGTTAGGTCACAATTGTAAACCAATCTTCACGAAACTTCACCAGATGGTAGAGTTGGTCATAAGGAAGAAGCCGAATGATTTTGAGGTTAGTCTTGATGTCGAATTTCTAAAATTGGCATTTTTCGTCCGATTGACTTGAAAGGTGAACTGCATTTGCATATTGAGTCAATAAATTGGGAAACCAACTATTTTTTAAGGTTAAAGGTCAACTCAAAGTCAAACTTCTAAAATCAATTTTCATCTGAAAAATCATCAATTTTCATCCTATTAACTTGAAAATGAAACGGCACAATTGCATAGTGTAACTCACAAAAGCATCTCACTGAATTGGGAAACCAACTATTTTTGAGGTCAAAAGGTCAAAGGTCAACTCGAGGTCAAACTTCCAAAATCATCAATTTTCATCCAATTGACTTGAAAATGGACTTTCATCCAATTGACTGTGTGTAGGAAGGGTGTCGGAGTGAACTCCATTCAATGTACAATGTGCGCTGAGTGGGTTCATCAAAAATGTAGTGGCCTGAGAGGGTCATTAACCAGTGTGGCAGCTACATTCAAATGTAAGGTGTGCACAGAGGGAGCTGCAGATGGAGGAAATGTTGAGTTGGATCTTGGAGGCGGCGTGAAGCTGGAAGGTGTGAAAACATTTTGCTATCTCGGAGACGTGCTGAATGGAGAAGGTGGATCAGACTCGGCAACGGTTGCTAGAGTGAGATGTGCATGGAAGAAGTTTCGGGAACTGAGTGGCGTGCTGACGATGAGGGGAGTGTCGTTGAAGCTGAAGGGAAAGGTGTATGCTGCATGTGTGAGAAGTGTTATGATTTATGGGAGCGAGACATGGGTAATGAACGTAGAGCAGCAACGAAGGTTGGAAAAGGTGGAAATGCGAATGGTTCGACGGATGTGCGGAGTATCGTTGAGAGAGAGGAAGACAAATGATGAATTGCGAAAGATGATGGGAATAGAGCCTGTGATTGATTCTGTGAAGAGGAACAGGTTGAGATGGTTTGGTCCTGTGTTGACGAAGGATGAAAGTGACTGGTTGAGAAGAGTGATGGAAATGAATGTAGAAGGAAGTAGAGGACGGGGAAGACCGAGAAAGACTTGGCTAAAGATGGTGGAAGAAGAAATGCGGGCAAGGGGGTTAACAAGGAGAGATGCAGAAAATAGGGCAAAATGGGGAAGATTGTCATGGGGACCGCAAGGCTAACCCCCGCTCTTGTAGGGAAAATGGCCTTTAAAATGCATGTTGTTGTTGTTGTTGTTGACTTGAAAATGAAACAGCAGTTGCATAGTGCATAATTGAATTGGGAAACGAGCTATTTTTGAGGTGAAAAGGTCAAAGGTCAATTCAAGGTCAAACCTCTAAAATCATCAAATTTAAACTGAAAAATAATCAATTTAAATTCGATTGACCAGAGCTTTGATTAAGATCATCAATTTTAATCTTAATGAAATGGACGATTTGATGCATCCATGGCAACTTTTTTTTGTGGAGGAGGGGTGGATTTTGCAAGTATCATGCTTTGCATGACGTTTTTCTTGTATTATTATTACTTTTTTTCAATTGACAGAAAACCAATCGGACAAAAAGGCCTATTTTATTTCCCTAATCTGCACATTGTAAGGAACGTTGTAACATCGATGGATAATCCTATTTTACGTTCCCTTTCAAGGAACTTCAATGCAGGAGGAGGCTATTACGCCCATCAAAGCCCGTTCTATTAATGCTATCCTAGTGTTGTTTGTCCGTGCTCTGTCCTTTTCAAATGCTGAGCTTCAAGCAATGAAGCTCCACATACAATTTAAGTCTTTGGTATGACTTGGGCCGGGTTTGAACCGCCGACCTCCTTGTCACAGAGCGTACGCTCTAACCATTACACCTCCGAGTCTGGTTAAGGATGTCTTCTAGGAAACGTTATTTTCAGTCTGTTTATAACATCTATGATTTGTGCAAATGTGACCTAACCACAGAAAAGTGTGGAGAGGAGGTGATTGACAAGTCTGTCGGCGGTTTGTCTCTTATTGAAGATGTGCCAACATCCAGCTCTGATCTCGTAGTTCATACCATTGTGGTGCAGAAGGAGGAGGAAGAGAGATTATCACCTTTCCAGATCGGTACGATGTAAATATTGATCGTGGTTTGCAACCCACAATGCATTTCACGGCGGAAGTTGTGTCAGGTGTATCGCATTTATCTCGCCGATTATCATTTGTGGAATTGCAAACCTAATGATGTACCGTGTGTGTGCATACACCAGCAGAGTTGGAAGTGCAGTTGGATATCCCAGAAAATGATGGCACAAGCTCAGATGGTGTTCCGATGGTCACCGACACGGTACGAAGCTGCCACCTGTATTCCAAGCCCATGGAAATGCAGCCAACGCAGACCGTCATGGTGCTGGTGAACGATGCATACGAGGATGCCAAAACCGAATGTAACCTGTGCGGTAAGCATTTTATGAACAAGTATCGCTTGTGGACGCACATGAAGTGCCACTCAGGTAAAAGGCCCTTCGAGTGCGAAGAGTGTGGGAAGGGTTTCATGAGCCAGTGCAATTTCACAAAACACCTGGAATATCACACGGGAGAGACCGAGTCAAATCCACACATGTGCACCAATTGCGGAGCGACATTCCCGAACAAATCTGGTTTGGTCACACACCTGAGGTATCATACAGGCGAAACGCTGTACGATTGCGAAGAATGTGGCGAGACGTTCCCACACAAGTCCCGCCTGGTCACTCACATGAGGTATCACACCGGTGAACGACCTTTTGAGTGCTTGGATTGCGGTAAAGCATTTCACCAGAAATCTGGTTTGATGATGCATGCCCGGTCCCATTCTGGCGAGAGACCTTTCAAGTGTGGCGAGTGTGGCAAAACGTTCATGCGCAAATTTCACCTTTTGACTCATTGCAAGATCCACACGGGCGAAAAACCTTTCAAGTGTAACGAGTGTGGCAAGGTGTTCATGTTCAAGTCGAACCTCGCACAACACCTCAAGTGTCACATCGATGGTGAACGCCCTCGACCCCACAAATGCACGGAATGCAACAAGGCCTTTCACCTGAAATCGGGCCTCGTGGTTCATCGGAGACTGCACACTGGAGAAAGGCCATACAAGTGTGAAGTTTGCGGCAAAGCCTTTAACAAGAATTCTGGCCTGGTGAGCCATCGGAGATTACATACAGGTGAAAAACCTCCCAGTCAGACAAAAGAGAGACGATTCAAGTGCGCGGAATGCAGTAAGGGTTTTCACCGGAAATGGGATTTGATGATGCACATGAAATATCACAACGACGAACGCAAATTCAAATGTGACAAATGTGGCAAATCGTTTCACCGGAAGTGGGATTTGATGACGCACATCAGGTATCACACCGGCGAACGGCCGTTCGCGTGCCTCGAGTGCGGTCGGACATTCCACCAGAAATCTGGCCTGGTGACGCACATACGGTGTCACACCGGTGAGAAGCCCTTCGAGTGCGCCGAGTGTGGCAAACGCTTTTGCCGCAAGAACGTCCTCGACATCCACCTGGGCTGCCATTCCGGTTTGAAACCGTACATATGCAAAGAGTGCGGGAATGCCTTCAGCCGGAAATCCGTGCTCGAGAAGCACGTCAAGTCCCACGACAGGCTGCGGCGGGCCTTGGAGCGTAAAAGGGCGGCAAACGAGGAAGAGTCGGGTTGAGACCTTGATGTGATGTGGTTGTACTTTTCTTTTCTTTTTCTACAACGACACACGTGACTTTCAATTGAAAGAGGGCAAACGATCAGATTTTATGGTTTTTTGGTGGGGTGGGCTTAAAAATCAACCTGTAAAATCAACAATATGACGAGGTGGAGGAAAAATATCCTTAAAATGCTCTTCCACTGGCTAATTTAAATATTTTAATGGCACGGCCTGTTAAGAAAAAAGGAGAGCTATGAACAAGGAAAGTACTTGTTCGAGCTTACAATGTCACTTGCGCTTATGAAGATTTGATGATACTACCATCTGGTTGTACGTACTATATTGTTCACAGGCTGGCGTGCACGATGGCCGAGAGGTGCACACACTCACCTCTAGAGGTGTCGAGAGCCTGCGTTTGAATCTCGACCCAGCTAGAAACTGTCATCTTGCTGTTTCGCAAGAAGGGGGAGGTGTCTGTGTGCACCGTCCCTCGGATGGACCTTAAACTGGAGGACCCGTCTGTCACGTCTTTACCGTGCACGACTAGTTCTAACGGTGCCTTTCAGAAAAAAATAGGCGAGTTGTCACTGACCGACACCCAAAACAAATTACAAATTCCTGCCGCCGTGATGCGAGTCGATTGTGTCGGAGTGGCGACCCATTCTCGGATTGGTCATCATCTAGAAAAAGATTCTTAACCAGTGATGTGCCCCATATACATGATAGCCCACCCAACCCATACCCCCACCCCCTTCCTGACTACGGTAGTCATGATGCACCCTGTATATGCAAGGTGCTCCGTATACGTGATGCACCGCCATTTTTTGACTAGTGATGCACCAAGTATACGTCGCACACACCCATTTACAGGATGTGCTTCTCTGTCTGTGGGATATGCCCCCACCCCCTCCATATACAAGATAAGCCACCTCCCTCCGTATACGGAATATGCTCAACCCCCCCCCTCCCCCCACCCCCACTCTCTGCCCCCACCGTATACCAGATACTAGCCTCTTATATGGGATACGCTCTTAATACGTGATATGTCCCCGTTTTTCGACTAGTCGCGGTACGCTCTTTAAAGAGCATTTGACCTCAAGATAATTTGTTGGTGAATCAATTATGTTTATACTGTACAAAGATGCACAATGATTATTTTTTCGATCATGGTTCAATGTATCATCCCTTTGCCTGGTTCATATCACACCAACATTACCTGTCGAGGTAAACGCCGCCGTGTTTCTCTACAATTGGCAACAAGGAAACGCGGTCATTGCTTTAACGATTACAAAAGGAATCCAAGAGTTACAATGCGTGAAGAACGAGTCCTATTTCTGACAAACTGGGAGTTTCTACATATTATGTATGCATTTTTTGTTGTTGTTGTTGTTGTTGTTGTTGTATGTATGTATGCAGATATTTGTGGCATCTTGTGTTCCCCATGAATTCTGATTCTTCACCCCTGTTCCCTTAATGTCATGAAGGGGTTTGCGGCGTTTTTCTGTTTTATCTTGTACGTTATCGATTTTTGGCGGTGTTTATTTAATTGAATCCCGTGTTGTCGTGTTACGCACACACAAACACACACATAGAGTGCAATGATGTGAATCGGCCTTGTTTGTGCATATTATCGGAAACGTCATTTGTTTTGAACAATCGATTGTGTTATTATAAGAAGATAATTAATCGTGATGCACCGCAGTGTTGACATCGTTTCTTTGTCGTAGCACCCGCGATGAGTTGCTTCCATGATGAGAAAACCAAACTGAGTTTGAAAACGTAAAGATTCGCGTTATGTAAAAAAACAAAAACATTTGGCACTTCCTGGTGCTCCAACTGCCCTCCGTGTGGGGGAGTGGTTCTGATGCCCTCCCCACTCCCCCTCCCTCTCCCCCCCCACTCCCCCTCCCTCTCCCCCCCCACTCCCCCTCCCTCTCCCCCCCACTCCCCCTCCCTCTCCCCCCCCCACTCCCCCACCCTCTCCCCCCCCATTCCCCCACCCCCCCCCCACTCCCCCACCCTCCCCCCCCCACTCCCCCACCCTCTCCCCCCCCCCACTCCCCCACCCTCTCCCCCCCCCCCACTCCCCCTCCCTCTCCCCCTCCCTCTCCCCCCCCTCTCCCCCCCACTCCCACTCCCCCCCCACTCCCACTCCCCTCCCCCCCACTCCACTCCCCTCCCCCCCCCACTCCCACTCCCCCTCTCCCCCCACTCCCACTCCCCCTCCCCCCCACTCCCACTCCCCCTCCCCCCCCACTCCCACTCCCCCCCCACTCCCACTCCCCCTCCCCCCCACTCCCCCTCCCACTCCCCCCCCCACTCCCACTCCCCCTCCCCCTCCCCCCCACTCCCCTCCCCCCCACTCCCACTCCCCCTCCCCCCCACCCCACTCCCCTTCCCCCCCCACCCCACTCCCCTTCCCCCCCACCCCACTCCCCTTCCCCCCCACCCCACTCCCCCTCCCCCCACCCCACTCCCCCTCCCCCCCACCCCACTCCCCCTCCCCCCCCACCCCACTCCCCCTCCCCCCCCACCCCACTCCCCCTCCCCCCCCCACCCCCACTCCCCACCCCCTCCCCCCCACCCCCCTCCCACTCCCCCCTCCCCCCCACCCCCCCTCCCACTCCCCCCTCCCCCTCCCCCCCACCCCACTCCCCCTCCCCCCCCCACCCCACTCCCCCTCCCCCCCCCCACCCCACTCCCCCTCCCCCCTCCCCCTCCCCCCTCCCCCTCCCCCCACTCCCCCTCCCCCCACTCCCCCTCCCCCTCACCCCACTCCCCCACCCTCCCCCCACCCCACTCCCCCACCCCACTCCCCCTCCCCCTCCCCCCCTCCCCCTCCCCCTCCCCCCCTCCCCCTCCCCCTCCCCCCCTCCCCCTCCCCCTCCCCCTCCCCCTCCCCCTCCCCCCCTCCCCCTCCCTCTCCCCCCCTCCCCCTCCCCCTCCCCCCCTCCCCCTCCCCCCCCCTCCCCCCCAGCCCCACTCCCCCCCCCTCCCCCCCAGCCCCACTCCCCCCCACCCCACTCCCCCTCCCCCTCCCCCCCCACTCCCCCTCCCCCCCCCCCCCACTCCCCCTCCCCCCCCCCAACCCCACTCCCCCCCCACCCCACTCCCCCTCCCCCCCCACTCCCCCCCCACCCCACTCCCCCTCCCCCCCACTCCCCCTCCCCCTCCCCCCCACTCCCCCTCCCCCTCCCCCCCCCCACTCCCCCTCCCCCTCCCCCCCCACTCCCCCTCCCCCTCACTCCCCCTCCCCCTCCCCCCCCCACTCCCCCTCCCCCTCACTCCCCCTCCCCCTCCCCCCCCCCACTCCCCCTCCCCCTCCCCCCCACTCCCCCTCCCCCTCCCCCCCACTCCCCCTCCCCCCCACTCCCCCTCCCCCCACTCCCCCTCCCCCCCACTCCCCCTCCCCCCACTCCCCCTCCCCCTCCTCCCCCTCCCCCTCCCCCCCACTCCCCCTCCCCCCCACCCCCACTCCCCCTCCCCCCCCCACCCCCACTCCCCCTCCCCCCCGCCCCCACTCCCCCTCCCCCCCGCCCCCACTCCCCCTCCCCCTCCCCCCCACCCCCACTCCCCCTCCCCCCCACCCCCACTCCCCCTCCCCCCCCACCCCCACTCCCCCTCCCCCCACCACTCCCACCCCACCCCCACCACTCCCACCCCAGCCCCACCACTCCCACCCCACCCCCCACACTCCCCCCCCCCCCACTCCCCCTCCCTTATTGCACTCGGTGATCTTTTTGTGAACCTCTGAGGATTTCTCGAAATTTTAATCATTTCCGCATTTGGTGAAATTGTTCACGTCTCATTACCCACAATGCTTCAAAGCCCACCTGGAAGCGTTCGCTCTTTTTGACAACCCATTGCGGTTCTTCGCCAAGCGACCCAGGTAGAGCGAGCGTCATTCAAACTTGTTAACCTGTTACTACTTCAAAGTTATCTCACGCGATACGCATGACGATGTTTTAACGTCGCTGTTTTGTTACTTATTTTCATTTGCATCATCCGGCCGCTGCTCCAAAGACTGCAATCCGATATTATCCGTGGCCACGAGTTATGCATCTCTTCTTCACTTGACTAACTTTAAGCCGAGACCATTGAAGGTGTGCGGGGGGGGGCGTGATCGCTAGGTTCTCCGACGGTGACGCTGAACTGCATTACATCCGTAGCTGTTTCACCATATTTGAGCCTTTGAAGGACGTCCACAATGCATCGCGGGTTCGAATGAAAGCTGCTTTCGTTATGTTGTCGTTGAAATCCTTTGCACTTCCAAAGCGGTGGGTGACACTTACTGCTTCTTCTTCTTCTTTTTCCTCCTCAGTTGTTTTGTGTATGTCGTGCTTGAACTTTTAAAGTTTTATTTAACGTCACACCGTTGAACACCTTGCATACCAAGTACATTTCCGAAAGCAAAATGTACATTTATTCAGCGTTCCCATTTCGGTGTTTTTGGTTCGTTTTGCCATGAAATTTGTTTGAAACTGTTAAATGTATTCGAATGTTGAATAATTTTGAATATATATATTTTTTTTTTTTTTCTTCTTTCTTTTCTTCGTGCCTTGTGTTTCTCAACCACCATTCATCGCCCCGCTCCTTTATCCCCCGAATAGAATAAAAGAGCATTGAATGACATTCGCGGCTTTCTTCATAGTAATCTCGCTCCCTGGATGCGACTGCACACTTTTATGTTCGTGGTTGTCCCCTCGTAACCGAAGACCATTGATGACGAGCAACCTGCGAACGTCGATTTGTAAGTGTATGAGCTGCTGATCCACACGGCACATGGAGATAAATGTCACTCTGTTATTTAAGAAAGGATCCAGAGAACAAGTGGGGAACTTATAGACCTGACAGTTTGACTTAAGTTATCAGGAAGGAGTTAGAGACATTTATTACGGACCAGATGAGGAGGAACAACAACAACAACAACATGCATTTTAACAACATGTGTTTGTTTCATAGGCACATCGATTTGTCCCTTGGATGGACGTTAAACTGGGCGTCCTGTCTGCCAGCATTCGTTGGTGGACATTAAAGATCCCACAGCGTCCTTCGTGAAGAGTAGGCGTGCTATCGCCGGCACCATGAAAAACACTTTATCAATTCCTGCCCTAACCGGTAGAGGGCACTGCATCAGCAGCACGGCTGCGCCCTAAGCCAATGATGCAACCTCACAGCCTTGTGCTGCATATGGACGAAGGAGAATGACCAATCACTCCAGGAAGAGATCACCAGATCATTATAATCTTCGAGAGTATTTTGGAAGAAAGGAATCGATGAAGGGTCAAATATCTTCGGGTACATTTATTTATTACGAGCAAAGGTACCCAATGTTGCCAGGTATCGGTTGCTTTGTGATGTGAATAGGAAAAGAGGAAGGGGAAAGGGAGGGAAGGGGAGGATGTCGGAGGAGGGGAGAGGAGAAAAGGATGGCGAAGAGGAGAAAAGGATGGGGGAGAGAGACAGAGGGTGGGGGAGATAGGGAGAGGGGTGGTGGGGGAGTGACAGAAAACGGTCGGGGAGGGAGAGAAAGGAAGGAGGGGAGGGGAAGTGAGCACGAGGAGAGGATAGGTAGGATGAGGGGAGGGGCAGGCAGCATGAGGGAAGGGGAGGGGGAGACAGTGAGAGAAGATGGGAAGGCTGTGTGAGGGGAGGAGAGAGGAAGGTAGCATGAGGGGATGGGAAGTGAGCACGAGGAGAGGATAGGTAGGATGAGGGGAGGGGCAGGCAGCATGAGGGAGGGGGAGACTGAGAAGATGGGAAGGCTGTGTGAGGGGAGGAGACAGGAAGGTAGCATGAGGGGATGGGAAGTGAAAGCAGAGCGAGTAGAGAAAGGAAGGCCGTGTGAGGAATAGAGACTGGAAGGCAGCGAAAGGAGCGGGCAGGTCCTCCCATCCCACACCCCACCTCTCCGTTCCACTCCAAGGACATATACAATTATTATTTTGCAAATAATACTGCAGTATAGTGCGGTATTAAGGTTTTACAAGCACCCCCCCCCCCCCCCTCTCCCTTTTTGTAATGGTACAATCAACAACTCCCCATTTTTTGTAATGGTACAATCCACACTTTGACTTGGGAAACTGATCTAACTTCATGGACGTAAGAATAGCACTCAAATTTGAACATCAAAGTCAAAAAGCAAATGGAAGGTAAGCAAATTGTGAACAGCGGGTGTTTCCATTACCAAGCTGCTCAAGCCAGCTCTCCAATAAAACTGTTGAGATGCCTGGAGTGTCCAACTATGTCTGAATTGGACACATGAACAGTTTTTCTTGAAGTCAGAACTGCTGCTGAGGTCAATTAAATAATAAACCACCTTTAGAGGCCATTTGAGGTCATGAGGTCAATTCCGGAGTTAAAATTTTGAAATTCGGGTGAAGGGATTATCGAGCTCATCACATGACAGATATAAAGCGTGTGCGGAAATTAAATAACGTCACGAACACTGGAGTTTATAAGCATTGCGATGTATACAGGAATACAGTGATTCGTCGGTATGAAGTTTGTGGCCGCTCGGTTCCATGGTTTTGGAGTTATGGACATACACACACTGCCTTTTATTAGTACAGATGAATTTACAAGGGGAAGTAGTTACTTTGAGAAATGGGATGGAAGTAGGGGCACGAGGAATGTATGGAACACAGGTAGGTGTGTTACAAAACAAGAATGGCTGCACTGTGGTCACAACCTGCGACAAAATCAGTTAACGACAAAATCCGCTAATAGGCCGATTGATTGAGAAACACATTTAATGCACTATTAAAAGATTAATTCGACACCTCTAATCCACGTCACCCTCCACCACGGTTATATCAGAACGAGTCGATTCATCGCATGGTCACGCATTGTTTAACCCCATCATGGGGCTGTTCAAAAATTATGTTATGCTATTGTTTTAGGGAACCGCATACCAAGTATGCATGCTGGTAGGCTGATTAAATCTTCCTAATACTTTTTATTCAACATTGACTAGATTTTTCAGGCTACCTCATCGTAACACTCGACCCAAACAAAGCCAATGGAAATCAGATGCAACAAACCTGGGCGGTGTATAAACAGCACAGGCCGATAGGCCTGATGTCTTCGGCCCATCAGAAAACCAAGATGGTGGGCATATTATTTAGTCTGAGTGCCATGGTGGGTGGAGTCAAGAAACATGTGGGTGGGGTCTGACCAATGGGTGCACATTTCAAAAATCGACCCCCCAATAAGAACCACAACAACCATGCGGAACTCTTATAGACCTGTGCATGTCGCAGGTAAAAATTCACCATACTTGCGTACTTCATATTTGAGTGGTGAACTTTCCCAGTATGGAATATGAACAAAAAAACAAGTTTTTAAAAACAGGTTTTTAGTTTCTGGTTTAAGTCTGTGTCCATCCACAAATGTCAGTTTATGATCGAGGAACGATTTAATTCCAATTGAGTGTTTAAAATATAACGAATCAGAAAACAAACGCCGTTTTACGGTACTTTGCCTCTGAATTCATCCTGACCACACAAGTGCAGAGGAGCGAGATTAAAAAATATTTACTATGTCTGTCTGACAGTCAAACAAAATTGTAAATCTTTCCAAACAGGAAACTCACTGTTTTTAAGGACATCAAAAAGGAAACAAACAGGCATGAAGTACTAATGTTAAATAAGGTGGTGTCTAAGGCATTGCTTTAACGGCAGAAACTTCGCTTAATAATTTTTAGCTCACCTGTAACGAAGTTCAGGGGAGCTAATGCGATGGCGCGTCGTCCATCCGTCAGTCCGTCAACACTTGCAACTTCTCCAAAACCGCTGAAGGGATTTTTTTTTTTTTTGTAAACAAGATCGAGGCTCGTGAAAGAGGTAACATTAATCACACAAAAAATCAAACAGACACATAAAACATATAATAAGGGGAGTGGTAGACAAGATGGGGAGAGAGGGGGAAGGACACAAACACATTTGAGAGCAGGGACATCGGGAGATCTGTGGGAGGGAGAGGGCTTGAGGGGAGGAGGTGTGGGAAGGGGGGGGGTGGGAGAAGTATTAAACACAAGGACACTGCAAGGACTTCCAGGAAAGAAGTTGGTATTTCAAAAAGGGGGATCTGGGGTGAAATTAGTGGGGGTAGAAGAGATCAAGGTTTTGGATGGGGGAAGATAAGAGATGGTGGTGAACAGCTGTTTTAAAGACCTGGAGGGAGGAGTGGGATTGAAGGGAGTGGGGGAGTTTGTTCCAGAGGCGGGAGAAAAGAGGAATGAAGGAGTGAAGGTGAGCAGAGAGTCTTGAACCATAAGAGGTTTGCTGGCAGCTCTTGTGCGACCTGTAGGAATATTTGGAGGACAGAGCTGGGGGAGCAAGGCCGGAGAGGAGTCGGTAGAAGACAGAAAGACCACCAACCTGCCTGCGGTGAGTGAGTGAGAGGCCCTTGGAGTTAGCTTCATCGTTGGAGATTCCAATGATTCTGAAAGCTTTGGTTTCAAAAGCGTGAAGACGAGCTAGGTGTGAGGCAGGAGCACCGGCCCAGAGCGGGGAACCGTTTGTGACCAAACTTGGCACGAATAATTGTTGTGTTGTGACTAAAGTTTGTTCACGGCATTAAAAGAATCGAGGTCTCAGGGGGTTTAACGGGGGTCAAAGTGGATCCAGGTTTGATCCCCCAAAATAGGAATTTGCTTTTTCCTCTGAAACGACACTATTTCGATAAAACTTCACCACAACCTTCACCACCCATGCTGTACCAAAGTTTGTTCATGGCATTAAAAAAAAATCTGCCCATTTGGGGGTGTACAGGGGGGGGGGTTGCCCCCCAAAATAAGTATTTGCTTTCTTATCAGAAACTACACACACGATTTTGATGAAACTTCATCACAACCTTAATCACCCATGATGTGCCAATGTTTGTTCAAGGGATTAGAAAAATTGGGGTCTATGAGGTTGGGGGAGGGGGGATTTGCCCCCTAAAATAGGTATTTTATTCTTTGTTTAAAGTCTTATGATTATGTTAATATGATTCCACATGCTGCCCTGTCTTCTTGCAATCAATGAAATTGCTTTAAAATACCTATTAGTCAGTGCAGTATGCTGTTTATTCTACCAGGTGAGCGCCAGGGCTATTGCCCCTATGTTTTATACACAACACGTGTGTGGTAATCTTTCCAACACTGTCCAATGCATAATGCAACATTGCAAGTCGCACACAGGTAACTCGTTCGCACACGTTTGCCAGAGTTCCTGTCGGTGCAGACGACACAATCCCTTCTCTTTCCGTTCGGGAGCTTCTCGGGCTTCAAATGGTCCACAGGGTCGGTGAGTCTCGCTTCGATGGGGCAAACACCGGGTCCACCCGCACGTACACGTGGCTCCCGGAAGGTGCCTATAAGTCCCTCGACAATGTGCACCTGAAAGGTACGACGATCGAGTTTCGGTTGATGACAGGTGCGTTGCTGGTACAGGATGAAGGAATTCAAGAGCGCTCGTCCAAGAAGTGCAAAGGAAACCCTCTTGGTCCACTTGGCAGTGCTTCTTTCACCTACAGGTAAATATATAGGTGCATATCAGAGACATCCAATCCCGTCGTTGTGAACATCACACACCTGAGATACAAATGAAACCTTGCACACTTTACCTGGCGATTCCATTCCATCCTCCCGCCAGTGGAAAGTTGACAGCAGCAGTAGAAATCGATCCTTGGTGAATGTCCTCGAAAACATTGGGGTCGACTGGGAATAATATTTGTCGTCCCAATATGATGGAATGGTACTTTTCCGAATGAGTCCCATGTTGATGGTGAGGGCCAGAAACGCCCTCATTTCAGCCACCGTCGTGTGACGCCATTTGTGAAAGCGCGAATTGCTGGGAAGCCCTCGAACTGAACCCGCAAGTTGGCGGACCCTATCGTCGCCATATTGGTTCGTTGCCTGCACCAGGTTGTCAACGAAGGCGTCACCGAGAAGCGTGAGAAAATATTCCACAGGTGCGGCATCGGCACCTGGCACGTCAGGTGGACCCGGGCGTGCATTAAAATGGAACTGCGCCGGACAGTCGTCCACCTCGCGATCCACTACCTGGCCCCAAACACTGAGCCAAGCGGCACCACATCCGTCAACATCATCTGAAGCACCAATGGACAAACTGCTTTTTGAAAATTCCGATTTAATTACTGGACACTCCGACTTAATTGCTAAAAACTCCGAGTCACACGCTGTGTAATCGCTTGGATCGTTACTGTTTTCGTAATCACTCGCGCTCTCTCTAGACGTCGCCATTTAAAAAAAAAACAAAAAAAATTGCCCATAAAACCACACCAATTCATTTTGGCCAATAAGCATCGACCTTACAAACGAGCTACCGCGTAATATATTCTGAACCAATCAATGAAGGCGATGCTGAACATACCCACACGCCGTCGAATAGGAACAAGCACCGCGGATTGTTGAGCAATGACGTCAGGCCCCATTGGTGGCCAACGTTCACATCGCCTCACGCAAGCAGTTAATAAATACATGAGCCATTTACCTTACCCTCAAACGGAATAAGATTCGTGGAAATTAGTGTTTATGGGCACATATGTGCTGCGAAGAATGAAAATTACTGCGATGTAAGCGTAATTTGGAGTGCGTTTTCTTGTGCGGTGTGATGTGCGGCGCTTTTAAGTGCGGTGCCACAAATGGCTCGTTCTTATCTTTTTGGTTCGTTTTTGGCAAATTCTTTTTCAAATAGTGCGTTATAACTATTATTAAATCGTAAGTAAAAGTTTGTAATATTAGGCTTTTAAAATCTTTTTCGAGGAAATGCGATTACAAAACTGCGAATCGAGCACTCGAGAGGAAGTCGGGTGTTGTGAATCCGGCCAGAAGGCCTTGGTTTCCCGCCCAAGGCCTCGTTTCTCTAACACAGGCTTTGTGAGCATTTTTTTGCCTACTTAATAATAATAGCATTTTGTAAATTTTTTTTTTTATCTCTCTTTCGGTGTTTGCAATTAATCGCAAACTCGCGTTTATCATCCGAGTCGAGCGTTGAAGGTTTGACGATCGATTTTCGATTTCCATATGCTCGTCCTCCAGAGCTGTCGATTTTGTCCTGTAATGTGAAGGATGTTGGACGTGCAGTGAAACGGAAGCAAATTGTACACCGTACCATCCATCCGTCGGTCTCCAGAATGCTAACCTCGGAATTCTATTGACCCATGATAGTCCTGTTGATGCTTGAACGCCCAATCGTTCGGGTATACTATAAGGCGTCGTCATTTACCAAGTTCGACATGGTTGGTGCAATGGTGCTTGTCCTTGTTCAGGTCTTCGTCCCAATCGATATAAACCCTTGGCCGTCATACCTTGCTAGTAATGCATAGACCCGCTTGTTCACGTAAGTCGAACTTGTGCCGTTGTGTGTGTTGAAATACATCTGCTTTGTTCGGTGTAGATAGGCCATGGTGGAATGGTTCATTACAGTAATATAAAAAATTTAACTTCTGGAAGGCGATACTTGAGTAATGAAAGATGTGACGTCAACAAGTGAGAAAGGTATGACGTACCTATTACACTTGGTTATTTTGGCAGGAGTGTTTCGTTAAAATATGAATGAGGTCCCAAAAGTGCTGCTTTGCCTCTTCTACTTCTGGGATTACAGAATCCATGACCGAGTGTTTGTCAGACTCGGTTTAAATATTTAATTTTGCCTTTTTGCTCACCAGGTGCTTTTCACCAGAGACTGATGACCTTTCCATTCACAATATGTTGTTTGCATTCCTTTTGTTGAACAATGATTGTAGTGGCTAAATTAGCTATTATTGTAGTACCTTTTAATGTCGCTCTTGTATTTAAAATGCTCAACCTAAGATGCTTTTCTAATATTCTTCTGTGCATTTTCTTGGAAGTGTGCAGTTCTTAATTGGGGAGTTTGTCAGCATTGTATTGTTACCTTCCCCACCAAAGGTGGATGTAGGTGATGTTTTCATCCCTGTCTGTCTGTTTGTCTCTTTTTTTTTTTCTTCTTCTTTTTTTTTGTCTTTTTCTTTTTTTAGACATCTCCCCTCCCCCCAACACCCCCCCCCCCACCTCCCAACATTCCCCCCGCCTCCCGACATCCCCCCCCCCGCCTCCCAACATCCTCCCCCTCCCCCCAATATGCCCCCCGTCTGTCCGTTTGTGAACAAAATATCTCAAATTTGTGGACAGATTCGGACCAAATTTGGCAGAGATGTAGCGTATGTGACACCGACGAAATGATTAGATTTTGGTGAAGATCTGAATATGGATTCGGATATGACAATTATTAAATTTTTGAAGTGATTCTTCACCATTCGGAGATAGGGCCAAAAACGATGCATAGCAGGATATCTCAAAAAGTGGTGGACGGACGATTTTGATGAAATGTGATTCTGTATTGTGATTTTCTGGTCTACTCTGGGATACAAAACGTAAACTGTTCACCTGGCGGAGGTATGCTCTCCACTGAGTGCCGTTCTAGTTACGTTTGTGGGGGTAGGCATGGAATACCTTAGGAAAGTTCAGAATGTGTAGGTATGGACTGTGTGGCACCAAGAAGAAGAAACCCATCTCAATGTACATAAAAGCAGGGTAAATGTTCAAGTTAAGAGTGTTTGCCTGTTGCCATAAGGAGGGTGGTTTTGTGCTAATTAATTATAGGGCTTATGGTTAATCCCCAGTATGTATTGCCTCCCTGTGATTTTTCCCGAATGTTCTTATAAAACTCAGCCGGCCAGGCAATTGGCTCCATTAGCCAACCATGCCGCCAGGGCAAACAAACGGTATCGGCAAGGGAACCCCGCCCCCCGAACATTCCCGAAAGACGGCTATGATCTGCCTCGGAGGACCAAAATTGACAGGCCACGCCCCGAGCTTCGTCATTGGGCGTCAAGAATGGCTGTGAGGCCACGCCCTGATGGACGATTGGTTGGGACGATTGGACGGCACTGGGCGATTGGTCAAAAGGGCGACGTCGTCGGGACGCTCCGAGAAAAAGTAACAGGAGACGACATTTTCTTTCTTATGTGCTGGCTTTCAAAGAGCATGGCTGTGTTTACCTTTTGCTCTTGTCCTGGTCCTGGATTCGCGTGAGGGATGGCCGCTTTGCTCGCTCTTTCCCTTTGTCGTGGTTGCGCTAGAGAACGGCTGCGCTTTGTGCCGTGTCCGCTGATGGAGCGAGTTCGGAGCTTTGGTGGAACATGGAAAGATCGTGCAGACCGAGGGAGGGGCTCTTGCCTGCTTTTGTCCCACCGGCGGCTGGCTGTGGGTGCAACTTCGCGCCAACGTGTATTTTCCCATGCGTTCACTCGAGAAGCTTTCGAGGGGCGTTTGGGGACGCCAGGCTGAGTATCGGCCAACGCACCACACAAACGCATTTTATTTTATTTGTCTTCCCTTGTCGTGTCTCTGTGTCCGTGTGGAGGGTCCCTCAGTTAGAATAGTTTTAACTAACCATTTATTTCGTTTTTATTATCCTTGCATTCATTTTCGTTAAATTCTTTTTTGGGGGGGGATTTCATTCTTGTCATGTGAATTTTGCTGTCTCATATTTGTGTTTGTGGGGTCGAGTCATTAAACCCCATCGGCCGTCCGATCAGATAAGGTTTCAGGCCTTTCCTGTGCGCGCAAAAAGATAATCCCGCCAATTTTGAAATACGCCTGGGAGTTAAAGCTCATTTCGGTCCTCCGGCACCCAGGGTCTTAACCCCGGGCACACGCGACATTATGTTAGCTGGCACTTACTTTCAGGGCTTTCCAACATCCTGCCCACCTCCCCTCAACATCCCCCCGCCCATTCCCCAACATCCTCCCCATTCCCCAACATCCTCCCCATCCCCCAACATCTCCCCTCCCCCCAACATCCCCCGCCCCCCACCTCCCAACATTCCCCCTGCCTCCCGACATCCCCCCGCCTCCCAACATCCTCCCCCTCCCCCCAATATTCCCCCCGATTCCCCCATCCTCTCCCAAAGTCCCCTCTCCCAACGTCCCCTCTCCCAAACCTACAACCCCCCTCAACATCCCCCCCACCCTCCAACGCCTACCTCCCTCCTCATCTGCCCAACATCCCCTCCAATTTCCCTTCAGGTACGCCATCATTCCTTAGCTAAGGGTTTCCTTAAGTGCTGTTGCATAAACAATGCTTAAGGGTAAGAATTCCCTTCAAGTTGAGGAAATCCTTTGGTGTGTTGCTATCCCAGGCAACCAATGAGATTAAGACTTAGGAAGAGGTGTCCGAAAGCAAGAACATGTAAAGAATACGTAATTTTAATTGACACTTGACACTTGTTGGATGTTGCATGGGGAACAGTTGCTCGCAGATTAAGGGGGAATAAAATTATTCTTGTGTAAAATCTATTTAATTCTCATTCCCTCCGCTACCGAAGGTGGATGGAGGTTATGTTTTCACCCCTGCCTGTCTGTCTGTTTGTCTGTGAACAGCATATCTCAAAAGGTTGTGGACAGATTTGGACGAAACTTGGTGGACAGTTTGGGTGTGTGACGAGGAAGAATTGATTCGATTGTGGTGAAGATCTGCATATGGATTCGGATATGAGAATTATTTAATTTTTCAGTGATTCTTCACCATTTAGAGATAGGGCGAAAAGGGAAATATAACATGATATTTTTCAAAGTTGTGGACGAGTTATGACTAAATTTGGTGGACGTGTTGGTTCGGTGACGAGAACAAGGTGATTGGATTTTGGTTCATGTCTGAATAGAGATCCGGCCTATTAGTGGGATACAAAACATAAACTGTTCAGCCTGGTGCAGGTATGCGCTCTACCAAGTGCCGTTCTAGTTGAGCATTTTATTACTTCCATCACCAAAGGTGGGCAGAGTTTATCGGCCCGTTTGCACAAAGCATTCTTCAGGGAAAATTTGGGGATTTCCTTAACTTTGCCCCTTAATGACATCCTTAAGTTGAGGATGGTTGCATATACGAATAATCCTGATCTTTTTCCTGAAATCCTTCCTTAGAGTTTAGGGAGCACCCCCTCTCCTTAACCACAAACCTTTGAGTTTCCAAAAGGCACTCTTCATGGAAATCGGTCTTGACTGAATGCTAGTGCCGTTCTGGTGTTAATCATGAAAGCAAGTGTTGTTAGGATGTTATTCATGAAGGCTGGTGACATTAGGGCTTTAATCATGAAGGCTGATGTCGTTTGGGTCTTGATCATGAAGGCTGATGTTGTTTGGGTCTTAATCGCCAAGGCTGGTGTCGTTTGGGTCTTTATCATGAAGGCTGGTGTCGTTCGGGTCTTAATCGCGAAGGCCGATGTCGTTTGGGTCTTGATCACGAAGGCCGATATTGTTTGGGTCTTGATCACGAAGGCCGATATTGTTTGGGTCTTCATCGCCAAGGCTGATATTGTTTGGGTCTTCATCGCCAAGGCTGATATTGTTTGGGTCTTCATCGCCAAGGCTGATATTGTTTGGGTCTTCATCGCCAAGGCTGGTGTCGTTTTGGTCTTTATCATGAAGGCTGGTGTCATTTGGGTCTTAATCATGAAGGCTGATGTCGTTTGGGTCTTCATCGCCAAGGCTGATATTGTTTGGGTCTTCATCGCCAAGGTTGGTGTCGTTTGGGTCTTAATCATTAAAGCTGATGTTGTTTGGGTCTTCATCGCCAAGGCTGGTGTCGTTTGGGTCTTAATCATTAAGGCTGATGTTGTTTGGGTCTTCATGGCCAAGACTGATGTTGTTTGGTTCTTAATCATTAAGGATGGTGTTGGTTGGGTCTTGATCGCAAAGGCTGATGTCGTTTGGGTCTTTATCATGAAGGCTGGTGTTGTTTCGGTCTTGATCACCAAGGCTGGTATCGTTTGGGTCTTTACCCTGAAGACTATTGTCATTTTTGCTCATCTCGATGTCGAAGACATGACCTCATAAAATGGGTCGTAATGTCCATCCGTCCGTCCGGTTGTCTGTTATCGTTTTGCTATTTTAACTGCTTCTCCCTTTTCACCCAGCTGATTGTTCTGAAACTTCACACATCAATACAAGACATGAGCCCGCACAATTGTTCGGGCTTTGGTCTGTCTGTTGCTTATCATGGGGGCTCCCAGAGAAGAGGGTGGGGGGGGGGGGGGGGTGGTATTACACCCTGAAACTTTGGATCCCTACTCGTCCCTAATTTACCAACTGATTGCTCTGAAACCCGATACAGCAGGTCTCGATACCCCGGGGATGACCGCCAGCCCACTCGGTGCTTTTTGTTTGTTTCGTGTCGAGAGTTGTGTTTCTTGCTTGTCCAGGAACGATGGATGTGGTGAACTCTTACCCTGGCACGGAGATGGTGGGGGAAGCGATCGAGGATTCGAATGCTGAGCCAACTCGGATTTTGAATGAAGGACACGAGCTCGTGGTGAATGGGCAAGGTGAGCACGTTGCTGACGGGTCTGTGCATTTCTGGCTCGGCTTCTCGTACGAAGGATGTTGTCGGAGTCTTCGGCTAAGCTTCATGCTGCAATGTTTGCGAAATGCTACTGTGTTTTGGAAAGAAAACGTGTCGGTGCAAATACTGTCGGTATTTGCATCGTGTAAATTTGAATGGTACGTGGTAGATTTATCAATGATGATGGTGCGAGTCATCGTTTTCGAGGAATCTCTTCCCTTTGTTGGCATGCTCACTAAGCATTGTGCGATGGCTGTATAGTACAACGCAGGACCCACAGCGTCTACCACAAACATCGCAGGTATGAACTGGTCCTTGCGGACATGGAAGTTGGCAGATTTTCCTTTCTTGCCTCCGCTGTCTCTCGACAGCAAGTCTCCCACATTCAAAGTGGTCTCGGCCTTTGCGGCAAATATTACGTCAAGCTGACATGTTTGTGGCCTGACGTTCCTAGGTGACGACTGGGATGGCACAAGACTTGAGTGCAGACTTGCGGACTTCCTTATAGCCCTTTCTTTGTGCACCACGTCACCGTTTACCAAATTTAAGTTGTCCATAGCGCTCTTGGGATTCTATGGTCTTCCATGCGTGTGAGGTGTCCTGACCAGTGAAGCTGGGCTCGCATCAAGAAACCCTCAATTCCTTGGATACGACAATGGTCCGGGATTGAGGAGTTAGGTATTCTGTCTCGCCAGGTGATGCGAAGAATCTTGCGAAGGCATCGCATGTGGAATTGATCAAGATGTTTGATATGGTGACGATCGGGTGTCCAATATTTGCATCCGTGCAGGAGCATCAATAAGACAGTGGCACGATGCACTGATCTTTGTGTCCAGGTGATGTCACGTTTATATCAAAGGTGAGGTATCGATCTTTCAAAAGGACACACATGCTTTACAGTCTTGATGTTACATGGACGCCAATCATTGCATTTTGAGAGCGGACACCTCCAAGGTAGCAGAACTTATCCACAAGTTTGAGTGGCGTGTCATAGATGGTAACGGACGGGATGGTATACGCACCATCTTCTCTCGGCTGAAGCATAGCCTCGGTCTTCTTGAGGCTAAACGTAAGGCCATACCGACGAGCAGATCGCTCAAAGGAGTTGACAATAAATTGCATATCTTCGAGATTATGACTGAAGAGTGCCACACCTTCCCCCCCCCCCCCCCCCCCCTCTCTCCTTCCTCCGGGAATTTTTACCTTGGACGAACTACACGTTGAGGTGTATATCCGTATTAAGATAGCTTATTGTGACGTTTTTTCCAAGACCACTTCGAACAACAAAAGTAACAACACTAAAGATAATAGCATAAAATTAATGTTATTACAAAGCAACATTAATACAGTACTAATAATATCCGCCCTCCCCAAGCGGTTTCCTCTTCGGACAAACGTCGTATTAAAGTGTAGAAATAGCCTATCAATAGCTAACATTAATGACAAAAAAAAACGGACACATAAGACAAAATAAAGGGAGTGGGAGACAGGATGGGGAGAGAGGGGGAAGCACACAAGTACAACATTTGAGAACGGGGACATCGGGAGATCTGTGGGAGGGAGAGGGCTTGGGGGGTGGGGGGGGGAGGAGGCGTGGGGTGGGGGTGGGAGGTAAAAAAAAAAAACACATGGACACAGCTAGAACTTCCAGGAAAGAAGTCTCTATTTCAGAAAAGTGGATCTGGGGTGAATTAACGTGGGTAGAAAAATCAAGGTTTTGGATGGGGGATTCATAAGCTGTTTTAAGCTGTCTCATAAGAGATGGTGGTGAACAGCTGTTTTAAAGACCTGGAGGGAGGAGTGGGATTGAAGAGAGTGAGGGAGTATCCAGAGGCGGGAGAAAAGAGGAATGAAAGAGTGAAGGTGAGCAGAGAGTCTTAGCAGCAGAGAGATCAGAGAGATCTTGAATAACAAACATGTGTGATTACTTTTTGAAACGGTTACTAATGCTGTTTGACACTAAACTGAAAGGGAGGAAACCCGGGGTGTGTTCAGTTACCAAGCATCTAGCTGGCGCTCGCCAAGCCCAACCGATCCTCAACGGTTTTGAATGAAGTGCTTGCTCGAATGCTTGAGCCATATGGCGAGTGCTCTACAAGAAACTTGGTAACTGAACACACCCCCGCCGTTCTTGGGGCCCGAGCTATATACCCCAGATATATATAGCTCAGGTCATATTGTATCTACTATGATCTATATACCCCAGAGGGGAATGACCCTTCCTGCTGCTCGAATAGGGAACTGGTGTACTCGTTACAAAAATACATATTTAAAGTGAAGGAAAATTTATCTTTACTTTTGCTTCAGTGTGAAAGTTGACATTGCATGCTGTCCACCAGTCGTACTGCGTAATCTGGTGTGTATCCTGAGAGGACAACTATGATTGAGTCCTTAAGATACTCGTCTGTCAGACGGGTTTGAAATTTAGATGTGATGCAGTTCATGTCGGAAAAGGCAGATTCGTAAAGATAGAACCACCTTTAGAGGCCATTTTTCCTCGCAGAGCAGGGGTTGGCCTTTTTTGGGCTCCGTGGTCCCCTATTTGAAGCAATGTTTTATGGTCAGTTGCCCTTCCTGCCGCCAACCCTGTTCGACGCCTTTTGCGACACACAGGGAATTACCAGTGAACTGGTACTCAATTTGCAGACCTCGGAAGGATAACAAGCTGAGTCAAACCCCCCTGGCGTTAATTCAGCGATCGACCGGGATTCGAACCCAGGATCCTAGGATCCCAAGCCGGCACCCTAACCGCTGAGCCAACACCAGGCCTGATTCGCAAAGATAGGTAGAGCCGAATAGGGAAGCCACTTTCATTGCTACTTTGTGACTGTTACTGTACTTTTCAAATGTAATACAGCACTTGAATTTTTCAGATGTACTCAAATTATTAATGGCAGTTGTACATCCGTCTGCATTGAATGACAAAGTACGACTGACCCACTCCAGGAGAGAAGGATGGAGGGAGGAAATGGGGTGGTGATGGTAGGACGCTCGCCAATCATATATCATGCCGGTGTCTTTAATCATCCCTCGCATTACAATTTTACAACGCACAACCTCCCGTCAGACCATGTCAATTTTTTGACCATGTGGATACAGCTTTTTCCCCCACATTTTAATGTGATCTACTCATTGGCAGCCAGCCAGCTACCTATCACTCACGATAGACGTGTTGGCGATCCCTGGCCTAGACGTACATACACACACCTGAAAACCATCTCGGCCCAGCTATAAACTGTCATCCTGGTGTGTCACAGGCATGGTGATTCATCAATGTGAATGCTATTCCCTCGTTAGATGGACATTAAACCAGGTGTCCCCATGGGCCAGCATTAGTTGGTGGGTGTTAAAAATCCTCGGGTGTCTCGCGAAGAGTAGGCGAGCTATCGCCGGCATCATGAAACAAATTCCAAATTCCTGCCGTTACTTCCTGAGTTGACATGGCAATTTTAACGAGGATTGTTGCTTCTGTTGTAGCAACGCTTTGTTTTGCTCCATGACAGTACATGATGATTATGAATATAGAACATGGTTCAAAATTGGGATGGCAAGAGATAGTGGTACCATCCCTACTGTTGAAGCCCTGCAGGGAAGAGAGATAGAACAGCCACTGGAATGTGGTTCCACAGACGGTAGAAGCGAGGAACAAAATGGTTGAGGTGTGCAATCATCTTGGATTTTGGAAGTTTAACCACGAGAGGGTTGCGGGAAGAATTCATGCATCCTGGAGTATATGGAGAGGGTCCGAGGACTGAGCGAGTAGAGGGGAGCAATGTTGGAGACCCTATGCTTCAGTCTCATGATGAAGTTCATGATGTGACGTCACTGGCAAAGAGGTGACAGTAAGGGAGGCATTAAAAGAGAGGCTGAGTAGGGTCGAGGATGATGTGGTTGAGCTTGAAAGTGGTTGGATGTCAATGAAAGCTAGTCTGTTGGGAGCCATTGGTGAGGTATGTGGATGGACAAAAGGACCACCGAGGCACTCGGAAACATGGTGGTGGGATGATGAAGTTGGAAAGAGGATTGACGAGAAGAGGAAGAAGTTCAAGGAGTGGCAGAAGGCGAAGGGTACGGGAGCAGAAACAGCAGAGCATGAAAGTTATAAGGCAGCCAGGAAGGCTGCAAAGAAAGAGGTAGCAAAGGCGCAGGAGGCATGTAGGAAAATGTTCGGAGAACGCTTGGATTCGGAAGAGGGCCAGAAAGCAGTATTCAGGATTGCAAAGCAGATAGCGAAAGAGAGGTGTGATGTGATGGGGGTGAGTTGCTTGAAGGATGAAGTGGGACAAATCGTTGTCGACCCAGATGGAATTAAAGGAAGATGAAAAAGATATATGGAAATGCTGTTGAATACAGAGAATGAATGGGATGGCAACATAGAGAGTAACCCAGTTTTAGGACCGGCAGAGAAGATAACCGAGAAGGAAGTTGAGGAAGCGATAAAAGCAATGAAGAGTAGAAAAGCGGGAGGGACGACGGGAGTTGTGGGAGATATGTTGAAGGCAGCAGGAAGTTGGGGTGTGAAGAGAATGACAGAGATCTGTAATCTGGTGGTGAAAGAAGGCCGCATTCCAGTGGATTGGGAACTGGGTACCCTCGTCCCTCTATACAAGGGGAAAGGTGACCCTCTGGAGTGTGGCTCGTACCAAGCGATAAAGTTATTGGAGCATGGAATGAAGGTATTGGAAAGCGTGTTGGAGAGGAGGATAAGGAAGAAAGTGAAGATCGACGAAATGCAGTTTGGATTTATGCCAGGAAGAGGAACGACAGACGCGCTTTTCATTGTGAGGCAGTTGCAGGAGAAGTACATGGAGAAGAGGAAGAAGTTGTTTCTTGGGTTTGTTGATCTGGAGAAAGCATTCGATGGGGTTCCACGCAAAGTATTGACATGGGCATTGAGGAAGTTAGGAGTGGAGGAATGGTTGATCAGAGTAGTGATGGCAATGTACAAAAGAGCGCGCACAGCTGTAAGGACGAAGGACGGGAACAGTGGTGAGTTTGAGGTGAAGGTGGGAGTGCATCAGGGGTCGGTACTAAGTCCACTACTATTTGTAGCTGTGATGGAGGTGCTGGCTCAGAACGTAAAGGAGGGTTTACCGTGGGAGTTGTTGTATGCAGATGATCTGGTGTTGATTGCGGAAAGTATGGATGGATTTAAGGAAAAGATGAACAAGTGGAAGGAATGTATGGAGACAAAAGGTCTGAAGGTGAATATCGGAAAGACGAAGGTGATGGCAAGTGGTAAAGCATGTGGTGAGGTGGAAAGAACTGGAAAGTGGCCCTGTGCTGTGTGTAGGAAGGGTGTCGGAGTGAACTCCATTCAATGTACAATGTGCGCTGAGTGGGTTCATCAAAAATGTAGTGGTCTGAGAGGGTCATTAACCAGTGTGGCAGCTACATTCAAATGTAAGGTGTGCACAGAGGGAGCTGCAGATGGAGGAAATGTTGAGTTGGATCTTGGAGACGGCGTGAAGCTGGAAGGTGTGAAAACATTTTGCTTGCTGAATGGAGAAGGTGGATCAGACTCTGCAACGGTTGCTAGAGTGAGATGTGCATGGAAGAGGTTTCGGGAACTGAGTGGCGTGCTGATGATGAGGGGAGTGTCGTTGAAGCTGAAGGGAAAGGTGTATGCTGCATGTGTGAGAAGTGTTCTGATTTATGGGAGCGAGACATGGGTAATGAACGTAGAGCAGCAACGAAGGTTGGAAAGGGTGGAAATGCGAATGGTTCGACGGATGTGCGGAGTATCGTTGAGAGAGAGGAAGACAAATGATGAATTGCGAAAGATGATGGGAATAGAGCCTGTGATTGATGCTGTGAAGAGGAACAGGTTGAGATGGTTTGGTCATGTGTTGAGGAAGGATGAAAGTGACTGGTTGAGAAGAGTGATGGAAATGAATGTAGAAGGAAGTAGAGGACGGGGAAGACCGAGAAAGACTTGGCTTAAGATGGTGGAAGAAGAAATGCGGGCAAGAGGGTTAACATGGAGAGATGCAGAAAATAGGGCAAAATGGAGAAGATTGTCATGGGGACCGCAAGGCTAACCCCCGCTCTAGTAGGGAAAATGGCCTTTAAAATGCATGTTTTGTTGTTGTACTGGCAAAATTGAAAATCGACACTTGAGGGCTATTTTCAACACTTGCTGATTGGCAAAAAATTATATGACAGATGGGGGATTTACCGTGGGGGGAGGGTTTACCGTGGGAGTTGTTGTATGCAGATCTGGTGTTGATTGCGGAAAGTATCGATGGACTGAAGGAGAAGATGAACAAGTGGAAGCAATGTATGGAAAGAAAAGGTCTGAAGGTGAATATCGGAAAAACGAAGGTGATGGCAAGTGGTAACGCATGTGGTGAGGTGGAAAGAACTGGGAAGTGGCCATGTGCTGTGTGCAGGAAGGGTGTTGGAGTGAACTCCATTCAATGTACAATGTGCGCCGAGTGGGTTCATCAAAAATGTAGTGGTCTGAGAGGGTCATTAACCAGTGTGGCAGCTACATTCAAGTGTAAGGTGTGCACAGAGGGAGTTGCAGATGGAGGAAATGTTGAGTTGCATCTTGGAGATGGCGTGAAGCTGGAAGGTGTGAAAACATTTTGCTACCTAGGAGACATGCTGAATGGAGAAGGTGGATCAGACTCGGCAACGGTTGCAAGAGTGAGATGTGCATGGAAGAAGTTTCGGGAACTGAGTGGCATGCTGACGAGGATGGGAGTGTCGTTGAAGCTGAAGGGAAAGGTGTATGGTGCATTGGTGCATGTGTGAGAAGTGTTATGATTTATGGGAGCGAGACATGGGTAATGAATGTAGAGCAGCAAAGAAGTCTGGAAAGGGTGGAAATTCGAATGGTTTGGTGGATGTGCGGAGTATCGTTGAGAGAGAGGAAGACAAATGATGAATTGCGAAAGATTATGGGAATAGAGCCTGTGATTGATGCTGTGAAGAGAAACAGGCTGGGATGGTTTGGTCATGTGTTGAGGAAGGATGAAAGTGACTGGTTGAGAAGAGTGATGGAAATGAATGTAGAAGGAAGTAGAGGACGGGGAAGACTGAGAAAGACTTGGCTAAAGATGGTGGAAGAAGAAATGCGGGCAAGGGGGTTAACAAGGGGAGATGCAGAAAGTAGTGCAAACTGGAGAAGATTGTCATGGGGACCGTAAGGCTAACCCCCGCTCCAGCAGGGAAAATGGCCTTAAAATGCCTGTTGTTGTTGTTGTTTATAGATGGGGGAAGAGAAGTTGGGTCGGTTGAGAATGGGACGGAAGGCTCTGTGGATGTGGGTGAGGGGGAAAGGTTTGTGTGTGTGGGGTTCAGGGAAAGGTTTGAGTGAGTGAGGGGTGTGGGGGAATGTTTAGAATGCTTGTTAAACACATGGAGAAATCATGTGCTGTATGAGCGGGGGGAGAGGAGGGTGGGGTCGAGAGGAGAGGTGGTGGGGTGAGGTTGGTAGACGAGGAGCAAAGAGACTCTTACTCTTCCTCCTTTGCAAAATCCCTATCACTACCCTCCTCTTTCTCTCGAGAAACCCTGCGCTGAATGAGCAGAGGAGAGGAGGGTGGGGTCGAGAGGAGAGGTGGTGGGGTGAGGTTGGTAGACGAGGAGCAAAGAGACTCTTACTCTTCCTCCTTTGCAAAATCCCGATCCCTACCCTCCTCTTTCTCTCGCTTTTCCCAAAATGTGAATGGCCCCTTATCTTGAAAATGTTTTTGTTTTGTTTAGCATTCCAAGCATGCTGCACACTCACCAAGGATGCACATTTTCCAATGCTGGGGAAGCTTTTGGAACCCTTCGCTGAATGCAAGTTTTTTTTTTTTTTTGGAGTGTCCGGCATAAACCTTTAGACCTCGTCTTTCTAGCCCTTTAAATTTTCAAAATCGACTCTTTCATAGAATAAAAGCCATTAGACAAGACACGACGCTAACTGCCAAAGATTGTAGATGAGGAACAGCATGTTGGCCTAATCTGATGCCAGTCGCTGTACTTTTGGATGTATAGATCACAAAGGAATACTGCTGTTCATCATTTACATTCTGTTTGTTTTGGTTAAATTGTTTTACACTTGGTCAACTTGTATGACTCACTTAAATCCACAACAAAGCAGACCCCTTAACAGGAAGCATTTATGGTCCCATTGAAGAATGGAAAACTAGTCTTAATCATGAAGGCTCATGTTGCTAGGGTGTTACTAATGAAAGCTTGTGTTGTTGGAGTGTTAATAATGAAAGCTGGTGTTGTTAGGGTGTTAATAATGAAGGCCAGTGTTGTTATGGTGTTAATCAGGAACACAAGTGTTGTTAGGATGTTAATCATGAAAGCTAGTGTTGTTAGGATGTTAATCATGAAAGCTAGTGTTGTTGGGATGTTAATCATGAATGCCAGTGTTGTTGGGATGTTAATCATGAAAGCTAGTGTTGTTGGGATGTTAATCATGAAAGCTAGTGTTGTTAGGATGTTAATCGTGAAAGCTAGTGTTGTTAGGATGTTAATCATGAATGCCAGTGTTGTTGGGATGTTAATCATGAAAGCTAGTGTTGTTGGGATGTTAATCATGAAAGCTAGTGTTGTTAGGATGTTAATCATGAAAGCTAGTGTTGTTGGGATGTTAATCGTGAAAGCTAGTGTTATTGGGATGTTAATCATGAAAGCTAGTGTTGTTGGGATGTTAATCATGAAAGCTAGTGTTGTTAGGATGTTAATCATGAAAGCTAGTGTTGTTGGGATGTTAATCGTGAAAGCTAGTGTTATTGGGATGTTAATCATGAAAGCTAGTGTTGTTAGGATGTTAATCATGAAAGCTAGTGTTGTTGGGATGTTAATCATGAAAGCTAGTGTTGTTGGGATGTTAATCATGAAAGCTAGTGTTGTTGGGATGTTAATCATGAAAGCTAGTGTTGTTGGGATGTTAATCATGAAAGCTAGTGTTGTTGGGATGTTAATCATGAAAGCTAGTGTTGTTGGGATGTTAATCATGAAAGCTAGTGTTGTTGGGATGTTAATCATGAAAGCTAGTGTTGTTGGGATGTTAATCATGAAAGCTAGTGTTGTTGGGATGTTAATCATGAAAGCTAGTGTTGTTGGGATGTTAATCATGAAAGCTAGTGTTATTGGGATGTTAATCATGAAAGCTAGTGTTGTTGGGATGTTAATCATGAATGCCAGTGTTGTTGGGATGTTAATCATGAAAGCTAGTGTTGTTTGGGTGTCAATCGTGAAAGCTGTTGTTGTTAGGATGTTAATCATGAAAGCTAGTGTTGTTGGGATGTTAATCATGAAAGCTGTTGTTGTTAGGATGTTAATCATGAAAGCTAGTGTTGTTCGGATGTTAATCGTGAAAGCTAGTGTTAGTAGGATGTTAATCATGAAAGCTAGTGTTGTTGGGATGTTAATCATGAAAGCTAGTGTTGTTTGGGTGTCAATCGTGAAAGCTGTTGTTGTTGGGATGTTAATCATGAAAGCTAGTGTTGTTTGGGTGTTAATCATGAAAGCTGTTGTTGTTAGGATGTTAATCATGAAAGCTAGTGTTGTTCGGATGTTAATCGTGAAAGCTAGTGTTATTGGGATGTTAATCATGAAAGCTAGTGTTGTTAGGATGTTAATCATGAATGCCAGTGTTGTTGGGATGTTAATCATGAAAGCTAGTGTTGGGATGTTAATCATGAAAGCTAGTGTTGTTAGGATGTTAATCATGAAAGCTAGTGTTGTTGGGATGTTAATCGTGAAAGCTAGTGTTATTGGGATGTTAATCATGAAAGCTAGTGTTGTTAGGATGTTAATCATGAAAGCTAGTGTTGTTGGGATGTTAATCATGAAAGCTAGTGTTGTTGGGATGTTAATCATGAAAGCTAGTGTTGTTGGGATGTTAATCATGAAAGCTAGTGTTGTTGGGATGTTAATCATGAAAGCTAGTGTTGTTGGGATGTTAATCATGAAAGCTAGTGTTGTTGGGATGTTAATCATGAAAGCTAGTGTTGTTGGGATGTTAATCATGAAAGCTAGTGTTGTTGGGATGTTAATCATGAAAGCTAGTGTTGTTGGGATGTTAATCATGAAAGCTAGTGTTGTTGGGATGTTAATCATGAAAGCTAGTGTTATTGGGATGTTAATCATGAAAGCTAGTGTTGTTAGGATGTTAATCATGAAAGCTAGTGTTGTTAGGATGTTAATCATGAAAGCTAGTGTTGTTGGGATGTTAATCATGAAAGCTAGTGTTGTTGGGATGTTAATCATGAAAGCTAGTGTTGTTTGGGTGTCAATCGTGAAAGCTAGTGTTGTTAGGATGTTAATCATGAAAGCTGTTGTTGTTAGGATGTTAATCATGAATGCCAGTGTTGTTGGGATGTTAATCATGAAAGCTGTTGTTGTTAGGATGTTAATCATGAAAGCTGTTGTTGTTAGGATGTTAATCGTGAAAGCTAGTGTTGTTTGGGTGTTAATCATGAAAGCTAGTGTTGTTAGGATGTTAATCATGAATGCCAGTGTTGTTGGGATGTTAATCATGAAAGCTGTTGTTGTTAGGATGTTAATCATGAAAGCTAGTGTTGTTCGGATGTTAATCATGAAAGCTAGTGTTGTTAGGATGTTAATCATGAAAGCTAGTGTTGTTCGGATGTTAATCATGAATGCCAGTGTTGTTGGGATGTTAATCATGAAAGCTGTTGTTGTTAGGATGTTAATCATGAAAGCTAGTGTTGTTCGGATGTTAATCGTGAAAGCTAGTGTTATTGGGATGTTAATCATGAAAGCTGGTGTTGTTGGGATGTTAATCATGAATGCCAGTGTTGTTGGGATGTTAATCATGAAAGCTGTTGTTGTTAGGATGTTAATCATGAAAGCTAGTGTTGTTCGGATGTTAATCATGAAAGCTAGTGTTGTTGGTATGTTACTCATGAAAGCTGGTGTTGTTGGGATGTTAATCATGAAAGCTAGTGTTATTGGGGTGTTAATCATGAAAGCTAGTGTTGTTTGGGTGTTAATCATGAAAGCTAGTGTTGTTTGGGTGTTAATCATGAAAGCTAGTGTTATTTGGATGTTAATCATGAAAGCTGTTGTTGTTAGGATGTTAATCATGAAAGCTCGTGTTAGTAGGATGTTAATCGTGAAAGCTAGTGTTGTTTGGGTGTTAATCATGAATGCCAGTGTTGTTGGGATGTTAATCATGAAAGCTAGTGTTGTTGGGATGTTAATCATGAAAGCTAGTGTTATTGGGATGTTAATCATGAAAGCTAGTGTTGTTAGGATGTTAATCATGAAAGCTAGTGTTGTTAGGATGTTAATCATGAAAGCTAGTGTTGTTGGGATGTTAATCATGAAAGCTAGTGTTGTTGGGATGTTAATCATGAAAGCTAGTGTTGTTTGGGTGTCAATCGTGAAAGCTAGTGTTGTTAGGATGTTAATCATGAATGCCAGTGTTGTTGGGATGTTAATCATGAAAGCTGTTGTTGTTAGGATGTTAATCATGAAAGCTAGTGTTGTTCGGATGTTAATCATGAAAGCTAGTGTTGTTAGGATGTTAATCATGAAAGCTAGTGTTGTTCGGATGTTAATCATGAATGCCAGTGTTGTTGGGATGTTAATCATGAAAGCTGTTGTTGTTAGGATGTTAATCATGAAAGCTAGTGTTGTTCGGATGTTAATCGTGAAAGCTAGTGTTATTGGGATGTTAATCATGAAAGCTGGTGTTGTTGGGATGTTAATCATGAATGCCAGTGTTGTTGGGATGTTAATCATGAAAGCTGTTGTTGTTAGGATGTTAATCATGAAAGCTAGTGTTGTTCGGATGTTAATCATGAAAGCTAGTGTTGTTGGTATGTTACTCATGAAAGCTGGTGTTGTTGGGATGTTAATCATGAAAGCTAGTGTTATTGGGGTGTTAATCATGAAAGCTAGTGTTGTTTGGGTGTTAATCATGAAAGCTAGTGTTGTTTGGGTGTTAATCATGAAAGCTAGTGTTATTTGGATGTTAATCATGAAAGCTGTTGTTGTTAGGATGTTAATCATGAAAGCTCGTGTTAGTAGGATGTTAATCGTGAAAGCTAGTGTTGTTTGGGTGTTAATCATGAATGCCAGTGTTGTTGGGATGTTAATCATGAAAGCTAGTGTTGTTGGGATGTTAATCATGAAAGCTAGTGTTGTTGGGATGTTAATCATGAAAGCTAGTGTTGTTTGGGTGTTAATCATGAAAGCTGTTGTTGTTTGGGTGTTAATCATGAAAGCTAGTGTTATTTGGATGTTAATCATGAAAGCTAGTGTTGTTAGGATGTTAATCATGAAAGCTAGTGTTATTTGGATGTTAATCATGAAAGCTGTTGTTGTTAGGATGTTAATCATGAAAGCTCGTGTTAGTAGGATGTTAATCGTGAAAGCTAGTGTTGTTTGGGTGTTAATCATGAAAGCTAGTGTTGTTGGGATGTTAATCATGAAAGCTAGTGTTGTTGGGATGTTAATCATGAAAGCTCGTGTTAGTAGGATGTTAATCGTGAAAGCTAGTGTTGTTTGGGTGTTAATCATGAAAGCTAGTGTTGTTGGGATGTTAATCATGAAAGCTAGTGTTGTTGGGATGTTAATCATGAAAGCTAGTGTTGTTTGGGTGTTAATCATGAAAGCTGTTGTTGTTTGGGTGTTAATCATGAAAGCTAGTGTTATTTGGATGTTAATCATGAAAGCTAGTGTTGTTAGGATGTTAATCATGAAAGCTAGTGTTATTTGGATGTTAATCATGAAAGCTGTTGTTGTTAGGATGTTAATCATGAAAGCTCGTGTTAGTAGGATGTTAATCGTGAAAGCTAGTGTTGTTTGGGTGTTAATCATGAAAGCTAGTGTTGTTGGGATGTTAATCATGAAAGCTAGTGTTGTTGGGATGTTAATCATGAAAGCTAGTGTTGTTTGGGTGTTAATCATGAAAGCTGTTGTTGTTTCGGTGTTAATCATGAAAGCTAGTGTTATTTGGATGTTAATCATGAAAGCTAGTGTTGTTAGGATGTTAATCATGAAAGCTCGTGTTAGTAGGATGTTAATCGTGAAAGCTAGTGTTGTTGGGATGTTAATCATGAAAGCTAGTGTTGTTTGGGTGTTAATCATGAAAGCTAGTGTTATTGGGGTGTTAATCATGAAAGCTAGTGTTGTTGGGATGTTAATCATGAAAGCCAGTGTTGTTTGGGTGTTAATCGTGAAAGCTAGTGTTGTTTGGGTGTTAATCATGAAAGCCAGTGTTGTTTGGGTGTTAATCATGAAAGCTCGTGTTAGTAGGATGTAAATCATGAAAGCCAGTGTTGTTTGGGTGTTAATCATGAAAGCTATTGTTGTTTGGGTGTTAATCGTGAAAGCTAGTGTTGTTAGGATGTTAATCATGAATGCTTGTGTTGTTAGGATGTTAATCATGAAAGCTATTGTTGTTTGGGTGTTAATCATGAAAGTTAGTGTTGTTGGGATGTTAATCATGAAAGCTCGTGTTAGTAGGATGTTAATCGTGAAAGCTAGTGTTGTTTGGGTGTTAATCATGAATGCCAGTGTTGTTGGGATGTTAATCATGAAAGCTAGTGTTGTTGGGATGTTAATCATGAAAGCTAGTGTTGTTGGGATGTTAATCATGAAAGCTAGTGTTGTTTGGGTGTTAATCATGAAAGCTGTTGTTGTTTGGGTGTTAATCATGAAAGCTAGTGTTATTTGGATGTTAATCATGAAAGCTAGTGTTGTTAGGATGTTAATCATGAAAGCTAGTGTTATTTGGATGTTAATCATGAAAGCTGTTGTTGTTAGGATGTTAATCATGAAAGCTCGTGTTAGTAGGATGTTAATCGTGAAAGCTAGTGTTGTTTGGGTGTTAATCATGAAAGCTAGTGTTGTTGGGATGTTAATCATGAAAGCTAGTGTTGTTGGGATGTTAATCATGAAAGCTCGTGTTAGTAGGATGTTAATCGTGAAAGCTAGTGTTGTTTGGGTGTTAATCATGAAAGCTCGTGTTAGTAGGATGTAAATCATGAAAGCCAGTGTTGTTTGGGTGTTAATCATGAAAGCTATTGTTGTTTGGGTGTTAATCGTGAAAGCTAGTGTTGTTAGGATGTTAATCATGAATGCTTGTGTTGTTAGGATGTTAATCATGAAAGCTATTGTTGTTTGGGTGTTAATCATGAAAGTTAGTGTTGTTGGGATGTTAATCATGAAAGCTCGTGTTAGTAGGATGTTAATCGTGAAAGCTAGTGTTGTTTGGGTGTTAATCATGAATGCCAGTGTTGTTGGGATGTTAATCATGAAAGCTAGTGTTGTTGGGATGTTAATCATGAAAGCTAGTGTTGTTGGGATGTTAATCATGAAAGCTAGTGTTGTTTGGGTGTTAATCATGAAAGCTGTTGTTGTTTGGGTGTTAATCATGAAAGCTAGTGTTATTTGGATGTTAATCATGAAAGCTAGTGTTGTTAGGATGTTAATCATGAAAGCTAGTGTTATTTGGATGTTAATCATGAAAGCTGTTGTTGTTAGGATGTTAATCATGAAAGCTCGTGTTAGTAGGATGTTAATCGTGAAAGCTAGTGTTGTTTGGGTGTTAATCATGAAAGCTAGTGTTGTTGGGATGTTAATCATGAAAGCTAGTGTTGTTGGGATGTTAATCATGAAAGCTCGTGTTAGTAGGATGTTAATCGTGAAAGCTAGTGTTGTTTGGGTGTTAATCATGAAAGCTAGTGTTGTTGGGATGTTAATCATGAAAGCTAGTGTTGTTGGGATGTTAATCATGAAAGCTAGTGTTGTTTGGGTGTTAATCATGAAAGCTGTTGTTGTTTGGGTGTTAATCATGAAAGCTAGTGTTATTTGGATGTTAATCATGAAAGCTAGTGTTGTTAGGATGTTAATCATGAAAGCTAGTGTTATTTGGATGTTAATCATGAAAGCTGTTGTTGTTAGGATGTTAATCATGAAAGCTCGTGTTAGTAGGATGTTAATCGTGAAAGCTAGTGTTGTTTGGGTGTTAATCATGAAAGCTAGTGTTGTTGGGATGTTAATCATGAAAGCTAGTGTTGTTGGGATGTTAATCATGAAAGCTAGTGTTGTTTGGGTGTTAATCATGAAAGCTGTTGTTGTTTCGGTGTTAATCATGAAAGCTAGTGTTATTTGGATGTTAATCATGAAAGCTAGTGTTGTTAGGATGTTAATCATGAAAGCTCGTGTTAGTAGGATGTTAATCGTGAAAGCTAGTGTTGTTGGGATGTTAATCATGAAAGCTAGTGTTGTTTGGGTGTTAATCATGAAAGCTAGTGTTATTGGGGTGTTAATCATGAAAGCTAGTGTTGTTGGGATGTTAATCATGAAAGCCAGTGTTGTTTGGGTGTTAATCGTGAAAGCTAGTGTTGTTTGGGTGTTAATCATGAAAGCCAGTGTTGTTTGGGTGTTAATCATGAAAGCTCGTGTTAGTAGGATGTTAATCATGAAAGCCAGTGTTGTTTGGGTGTTAATCATGAAAGCTATTGTTGTTTGGGTGTTAATCGTGAAAGCTAGTGTTGTTAGGATGTTAATCATGAATGCTTGTGTTGTTAGGATGTTAATCATGAAAGCTATTGTTGTTTGGGTGTTAATCATGAAAGTTAGTGTTGTTGGGATGTTAATCATGAATGCTTGTGTTGTTAGGATGTTAATCATAAAAGCTATTGTTGTTTGGGTGTTAATCGTGAAAGCTAGTGTTGTTAGGATGTTAATCATAAAAGCTATTGTTGTTTGGGTGTTAATCGTGAAAGCTATTGTTGTTTGGGTGTTAATCATGAAAGCTTGTGTTGTTAGGATGTTAATCATAAAAGCTATTGTTGTTTGGGTGTTAATCATGAAAGCTATTGTTGTTTGGGTGTTAATCGTGAAAGCTTGTGTTGTTAGGATGTAAATCATAAAAGCTATTGTTGTTTGGGTGTTAATCGTGAAAGCTATTGTTGTTTGGGTGTTAATCGTGAAAGCTTGTGTTGTTAGGATGTTAATCATAAAAGCTATTGTTGTTTGGGTGTTAATCATGAAAGCTAGTGTTAGTACGATGTTAATCATGAAAGCTAGTGTTGTTTGGGTGTTAATCATGAAAGCTCGTGTTAGTACGATGTTAATCATGAAAGCTAGTGTTGTTTGGGTGTTAATCATGAAAGCTCGTGTTAGTAGGATGTTAATCATGAAAGCCAGTGTTGTTAGGATGTTAATCATAAAAGCTAATGCTGGGGTGTTGATCAAGAAAGCTTAGTGTTGTTCGGGTCTGAAGCATGGAGCCAAAGGTTGTTAAGGTCTTCATCTTGAAGGCTCGTGTCATTGGGGTTTGGTCTTCATCGTGAAGGCTCGTGTCATTGGGGTTTGGTCTTCATCGTGAAGGCTTGTGCGATTGGGGTTTGGTCTTCATCGTGAAGGCTCGTGTCATTGGGGTTTGGTCTTCATCGTGAAGGCTCGTGCGATTGGGGTTTGGTCTGCATCGTGAAGGCTCGTGTCATTGGGGTTTGGTCTTCATCGTGAAGGCTCGTGCGATTGGGGTTTGGTCTTCATCGTGAAGGCTCGTGTCATTGGGGTTTGGTCTTCATCGTGAAGGCTCGTGCGATTGGGGTTTGGTCATCATCGTGAAGGCTCGTGCGATTTGGGTTTGGTCTGCATCGTGAAGGCTCGTGTCATTGGGGTTTGGTCTTCATCGTGAAGGCTCAAGTCATTTGGGTTATGGTCTTCATCGTGAAGGCTCGTGTCATTAGGATTTGGTCTTCATCGTGAAGGCTTGATTCATTTGGGTTATGGTCTTCATCGTGAAGGCTTGTGGCGTTATGGTCTTAATTGTGAAGGCTCGAGTCGTTCTGGTGTGTGGTCTTTATCATGAAGGCTCGAGTCATTGGGGTTATGGTCTTTATTGTGAAGGCTTGTGGTGTTATGGTTTTCATCGTGAAGGCTCGAGTCATTAGGTTTTATGGTCTTTATCATGAGGGCTCGAGTCATTCGGGTTATGGTCTTTATTGTGAAGTCACGAGTCGTTAGGGTCTTGATCACGGAGGTCTCATCTTCCTCAACAAAGGGCTTGTCCTTGCTTCCCATGGCGGTTAGCATACCTCATTCGATGACCTGTCTCTTCCATCCTGTGTTCAACTTTGACTTTTCTGACTTTTTTCACTTCGTCAGAGATGCTCACTCACGGCAGAGTTGGGTTCATAGCTTGAAAATAGCCACACCATCTTGTTCACCTCATATTAAGTGGTGATGAGCTGTGGTTGCAGAGCAGCATTGCTGCTGTTTGAGGCACAGGAGGACATACTTCATTGAATTGAGCTGGCAAGACTCGGCGAAGCCATTGTGTGTTTAACACATAGGGTTGAGTTCACATGTGTTGAGAGTGAGAAGGTCGAGGTTGCATCATCCATGCATCATGAAACTGCATGGAAATGTTCATGAAAAGTGAAAGAATAATGTAACATTATAAATGTTTTACTTGCTGTTTCATTGGTTTGTGTGATGTAATACACGTATGTACCTCGAGCACCCTGATCAAAAAAATTGTATGTTTGTTTGGTGTCGAGATTGTGTTTCGTTCTTATACAGAAACGGTCGAGGCAGTGAACTCGGACCCTGGTACGGAGATGGTGGATGAAGCACCCACAGAGTCGGATGCAGGACAGACTCAGACTTTGAATGAAGGCCTCGAGCTTGTGGTGAATGGGCAAGGTGAGTACGTTGCTGACGGGTCTGTCTGCGTTTCTGGCTCGTCTTCACGTCCGAGAAGCAAGCAACAAAAGTGTTGGTGTGTGCAGTCATCCTGGAGTTTTGAAGTTCAACCAGTGGAGGGTTACTGGAAAAACGCTTGCAATCCTGGAGTAGATGGGGGAGGGTCATCAGGAGTAGATGGGGGAGGGACAACAACAGTAGGGAACAGGGACATCAGGAGATCTGTGGAAGAGAGACGGCTGCGATGGGGGTACATGGGATAAAGCACGATGGACACTACAAGGGTTTTCAGGAAAGCAAATGGGGAATTTGAAGTAGGTGGGTTTGTGGTGGATTAATGGGAGGTCGAAAAGATCAAGGTTTTGGATGGGGGAAGATATGAGATGGTGGTGAACAGCTGTTTTGAAGACCTGGAGGGATGAGTGGGATTGAAGAGAGTGTGGGAGTTTGTTGCAGAGGTGGGAAAAATGAGGAATGTAGTAGAGAATCTTGATTGAGCAGAGAGTCTTGATTTTGGAAGTTTAACCAGAAGAGGGTTTCTGGCAGATCTTTGCGTTCTGCAGTAATATTTGGGGGACAGAGCACAGACAGAGCTGGGGGAGCTAGGCTGGAGAGGAGTCGGTAGAAGACAAAGACCACCAACCTGCCTGTGGTGAGCAAGACAGGGACAGGGACAGAGACAGAGACCCTCAGAATCAGTTTCATCGCGGGAGATACCAATGATTGTAAAAGCCTTGGTTTCCACAGCGTGAAGCTGAGCTCAGTGTGCGGCAGGTGCACCAGCCCACAGGGGAGAGCAGTACTCCATAAAGCTGTGGATGAAGGCCTTATAGGTGAATAGGAGTACAGGTGTGCCAAGGAAGGAATTTGTGTGATGTCGGATGCCCAGTCGGCAGCTGGCTTTGTCCGGCCACCTTTGCAATGTGGTTTGCCCAAGAAAGATCATGGCTGGTTGTGAGACCCCAGGAGTTTAAATCACTGAACTTCCTTAAGAGGATTGTTTGGAAAGTATAGATGGGTGGGGGGTTGCCTTTTGGTCCTTTTGGGGAGTGAGTGTGATACTTATCTGAATTGAAACGTGTATTCTGTGTGTTTGACCAGCTCATGATTTTGACGACCTGCTTTTCATTCCTCATCGTGTTACTGATCCCAATAATTCCCAGCCTCATCATCTTGTCATCTCTTGCTCAGGTTTTCTCATCACTATAAAATCGGAGCCTGAAACTTCTGAAGAGGAACAGAGGTTGCACTGGGAGCAAGGTAAAGGATGATATGTGGTGAACCTTGATATCTTTCTGTTAGATAGTAATACTCTGATCTCTGGGTGTCAGTGATAGATCGTCTCAACATTTTATTTGAGCACCACTCATCGTCGTTCGTTACGACCAGTTCTCTCAGTGGGCACAGCATTGCTGCTGATGCAGTGCCCTCTGTGAATTAGATCAGGAATTTGTAATTTATTTCTCGTTGCTGGCCTACTCTGCATGAAAGACACCGTGGGATCTTTAACGTCCACAAACTAATGCAGGCAGATGGGATGCCCGGCTTAATGTCCATCCTAGGGATGGCACCCAGTTGCGAAATACCAGGATGACAGTTCATTAGTGCATCGGGTTTGACGGCTCAGGGGTGGGTGTGCGTACCTTTAGAAGGGTATCCTGCCAGCCCAAGTGGGGCAAATAATTGGTATTGCCTTTTATTACCCCCGCCACCGAAGGTGAACGGAGATAGTTTTCACCTCCGTCTGTGAGCGGGATATCTTAAAAAGTTGTACATGGATTTTGACAAAACTTGGACAGGTTGGGTGGGTAACAAGAACAAGCCGAGTAGATTTTTGACGTGTGACAAGGACGAATGGTCCAGATGCATATCCGGCCCATCAGGTTTGTCCGTTCTCTATCTTGAAATACTGAGTATTGAGCGAAGAAGCGACAAGTACTATTTTTAAAGTCATTGGCATGATGGGTCGGAATGAAATGGCCGACCACCCAGACTCAGAGCGGACACTCTACCCACAATGCCAGAATTTGGTACGATTATTATCCTCACGCTTTTAGAAGAAAAAAAAACGGTGGGGATTTTGTAATTTGCTCCCTCTGTCTGTCTGTCCATTCGTCCGTCATGGTATCTCCTCCTAAACTGTTGTGCAAAAAAATTCACCAAACGTGGTCGATATGATCACTACATGGCACAAAGGTGCAAGATAAGTATCAATTTTGGCCCCACCCCATGGTCAAAAAGTCAAAAAAACAAAAAATGCAATTACGTACGCATTGTAAAACATTATTTAATGAAAGTTTGCATATGTAATCAAGATTAGGAGACGCATGAATTATGTACCAATTTATTTGATTTGACCCTTGGGTTCATGCCACATAGGGTGGGGACTTGAGGTCACGTGTCAAAATGGAAGTTTTTGCCATCTTTCACCTTCGCTCTCAGTGTGAAGCTTGGGGATTCGCGATGGCGCGCCATCGACTTTGGTCTCGTTAACTGCGCCACCGAAAGTAGATGGACGTCGTGTTTTCACCCCTGCCTGTTTGTCTGTCTGTGATCATATCTCAAAATAGTTGTGGACAGATTCGGACAAAACTTGGCAAAGAGGTTGGGTGTGTGACAAGGACAAATTGATTTGATTTCTGTAAAGATCTGGATCCAGATACAATAATTTTTAAGTGGTTCTTCATCATTTGGAGATGGGGTCAAAAACGATACACAGCACAATATCTCAAAAGGTTGTGGACCAGTTATGGCAAATCTAGGTGGATAAAATCCTGCTCTGCCGCTCTATCTCACCCTCTCTCTGTTCTTTTCACCCTATCTTTTGCTCAAGGTCATCTGCCAGCATCCTGGGGATCATCCAACTTATTTCCTGGAAATCCTGGCAGTGTCCATATGTTTATACCTCTCCCACCCCCCCCCCCCCTTCACATGCCTCCCCCCCTTCACATGCCTCCCCCCCAAAGCCCTCTCCCTCCCACAGATCTCTCGATGTCTCCATGTCTCTCGGTCCCTGCTCTCAAATGTTGTGTTTGTGTCCTTCCCCCTCTCTCCCCATCTTGTCTACCGCTCCCGATGTTATTTGTTTTATGTGTCTGTTTGTCTTTCTGTGTGATTAATGTTCGCTCTTTCACGAGCCTCGATCTTGTATACAAAAAAAAAAAAAAAAAAAAAAAAAAAAAAAATCCTGGAAATCAGCAAACATTACCGCTTTACACAAAAAAGGTGCAAAAACAGATCCTTGCAACTACAGACCAATCAGCCTGCTCCCAATTATCAGCAAAGTCATGGAATCCATCATTGCTTCGGATATGAAATCTTTCCTCTTCTCCAATGGCTTGATCTCTGATCATCAATTTGGTTTCAGACCAGGTCACTCTACTCTGGACATGCTGCTTCTGCTGTCTCAACAATGGATGGAGGTCCTCAATGCCAAACAGGAAATCAGAGCTGTCTCCCTTGACATATCACGTGCCTTTGATACGGTCTGGCACCCAGCTCTGCTCACCAAACTCTCCTCCTATGGTATCCATGGAAATCTCCATGCATGGCTTGTGGACTTCCTCTCTGGTCGTAGTCAACGTGTGGCCCTGAATGGATTTCTCTCATCTCCCCTTCCCGTTCAGGCTGGAGTTCCCCAAGGCAGTGTGCTGGGCCCTGTGCTTTTTCTGGTCTTTATCAATGATCTCTCCGACTCTCTGGAAAATCCTCTGTATCTCTTTGCTGATGACTCCACTCTCTGACGCTCCATTCCTCTTCCCTCAGATCGGCAGTCTGCAGCCTCCTCACTCTCTGAAGACCTGGACAAAATCACAGACTGGTCAAACATGTGGAACATGTCTTTCAATCCTGACAAATCTCACACTCTTACTATGTCTCTCCGAAAAGATCGACTGGACAACCCTCCCATATACTTTCTCAACAATCCTCTCCAAGAAGTTCTGTCGCTCAAGCTTTTGGGTCTCACCATCTGCCATGATCTTTCTTGGGAAAACCACATTTCCAAGCTGGCCTCCAAAGCCAGTCGCCGACTGGGCATCCTCCGTCGTGCGAAGTCCTTCCTAGGCACACCTGAGCTCCTCACCACATACAAGGCTTTCATCCGCAGCTCAATGGAATACTGTTCTCCCCTATGGGCTGGTGCTCCTGCCTCACACCTGGCTCGGCTTCACGCTGTTGAATCCAAAGCTTTCAGAATCATTGGAATCTCCTGCGATGAAGCTATCTCTGAGGGCCTTTCACTCACTCACCGCAGGCAGGTAGGTGGTCTTTCTGTCTTCTACCGACTCCTCTCCGGCCTTGCTCCCCCAGCTCTCTCTGTGCTCTGTCCCCCAAATATTCCTACAGGTCGCACAAGATCTGCCAGCCACCCTCTGATGGTTAAACTGCCGAAATCTCGGCTCTCTGCTCACCTTCACTCTTTCATTCCTCTTTTCTCCCGCCTCTGGAACAAACTCCCATACTCACTTCAATCACACTCCCTCCAGGTCTTCAAAACAGCTGTTCACCACCATCTCTTATCTTCCCCCATCCAAAACCTTGATCTTTTCTACCCCCACTAATTCACCCCAGATCCACCTTGTTTGAAATTCCAACTTCTTTCCTGGAAGTCTTGGCAGTGTCCATACGTTTTATACCTCTCCCACCCCCCCCCCCCTTCCCATGCCTTCCCCCCAAAGCCCTCTCCCTCCCACAGTTCTCTCGATGTCTCCATGTCTCTCGGTCCCTGCTCTCAAATGTTGTGTTTGTGTCCTTCCCCCTCTCTCCCCATCTTGTCTACCGCTCCCGATGTTATTTGTTTTGTGTGTCTGTTTGTCTTTCTGTGTGATTAATGTTCGCTCTTTCACGAGCCTCGATCTTGTATACAAAAAAAAATAAAAATAAAAATGAGTTGGGTAGGTGACAAGAACAAGACGACTTGATTTTGGTGCAGGTCCGAATGCAGATCCGGCCTATCGGTCGGATACAAAATGTAAAGTCGTAAACTGGTCAGTCTGGTGAAGGTATGTGCAGTACCGAGTGCCGTTCTAGTTTCTATGTGCTCTCATAATAATGTTAAGAGGCTTTTTGTAAGTTTCTTCTTTTTATTCCTCTTTTTTTAAGCTTACAATGTGCCAAGCCATAACTACGAGGAGGTGATCGATCGCAATTTCAAGCTGGAGTTTGCAAATGATATGGAGGAATTAGAAGATGAAGGAGGACTCTATCCTTTCGAAACAGGTGAGATTGGTTGAAACATAAATTTCCTTTTATTTTTTGTCAGTGTATCACTACTCATGGTGCTGTCCATCAACACAGCTTTATTTGACGTTTGTATGCAGCACGTGGCTGCGGGTTAGCATCATTTCTCAAGAGGATGCGGCTGTGCTGCCGATGCAGTGCCTCCTTTAGGTTAGGGAAGGAATTTGGAAATTCTTCATGATGCCAGCAACAGCTCACCTGCTCTTTGTGTAGGACACCGTCGGATCTTCAACATTCACCAACTATAGTCCTTGAGCCAGACCAAAAGTAATGCTCCGGCGGGGGGAGTAATTCTCATTATGATTTTCCATTAGACCAATGTCTCAAGTGTCAGAAAAGGTGTGATGGACATCTGAGAACGGTAGCTTAGTGCCCGGATGGACGCCATCTTTGAAACCACCCAGCTCGAAAATGCCCATTTGGTGGGGTACATTGTTGCACGTGTATCTGGACTTCTATACTAGCTATCGATGTGCGGTTGACGACTAAATATACGTCCGATGTGTACCGTCTAAATAAAAAATAATATGAAGCATTTTGTTTTAGATTAATTATTATAAAAATCAATTATCGAAAAAAAATCATATATTTTTCAATATTTTATTATTAGACTTGTACTTTTTTTAGTGAAACAACACTGGTATGATTTTCCAAATTATGCATTGTGCTACACCGTTTATCTGTCTATAAAAATAACTCAAAAACTAAAACATATCATCCACCACGAGTTTACAACAAATAAATGTAAAGAGGCATAAAATGACTTAGGCCGCCGCTGGCATTATCTATTCTGACGATAACGCAAGTTAGGAATGTCGTACGGAGAGGATTTTAACACCATACGATATCTAATAAGCAGGCGGAAATTGTTACATAGGAAATCTGCACTTTGGTGGCCATCTTGGATTTCAAAATGGCCGCCAATTATATTAATTATTCATTACTAGAGTTTGGAAAGACGTATGGAGCTGATTTTAACACCATACGATGTATATTCCTAATAAGCAAGCGGAGGTATCATTGAACATGTCATGTTTTAGTCAAATAACACCGGTATGATCTTCCAAATTATACATTTTGCTAAACCGTTTATCTGTCTATAAAGATTTTCAGGCAATTTGGCCTGCATTATAATAGAGAACAACATATGCTATACAATATACAGTGCACACAAAGTTAATCATCAGAGTCGCCATCAGAGTCATTGGCATCCTGAGCCACAATAGCATCATCCTGCACCATGTTGGAGCATCCCTGCAGCTTACACACAACAGTGCACTTCAACCCATTCAGTATGCAGGAGCAATCTGACGGTCGACACGTCCTTCTGCATGTGCATGAGATGAGATTCAAGACGACATCTGGAGCTGGTAGACCCGCCATCCATCGGATTGTGAGCGAACCGCCATCATCGAGTTCCCAACCATGTCCTGCTGATGGTGTTGGGACGTCTGGTAGGTTTTCAAGGCTGCGTCGCCAGATAGCCGCCTGATAGTTGGCCCTAAGCGTATGCTGCATCAAGGAGTCTTCACAAGGCGGCAATTGTCCAGATTCGATCTGGCCCTTCTTTGCACAGAACATGTGATAACGGAGCGAATTAACACCGACGATCTTCGTGTTCTTGGCGTACAGCTGACACGTGAAGGCCTGAATGCTATTGAAGACGTCTGTTGGTACATTCCACGAAGATCCCAGATCTGTGAATGCTTGAAGATACAGCTCATTCGCTTGCACAAGCTTCAAAGCCTTTATCTTTCCTTGGCTAGCCAGAGCACTCACAGTGTCACACCCGCTCCATGCATGAAGCCCTGGCAATGCACTGCAAACTCCAGACCCTAATACCGCAGCCAACTTTCCAACGTCGATCATTCTGACTCGAACCTTTGTTCCTCGTCTGATGAAGAGCTGACTATCGATGGTTCTGCTGAGATGAAGACTGATGATCAGAACGTCGGTGTCATCTGCCACTAAGATGATCGTCTTGTAGTGGGTAGCGGCGTGCTTTGCGTGGAGAAACATACGCGTGTCTGCTTCCTCGTGGCTACATTCGAGTGCTTACACCAACTTCCACCTATCGCGGGTCAGTACCAGACATTTTTCACCACAGGTGACATACAGTGTTCTGTTGCCTAGCTTTTCGCGATTTGTTTCATGTTTCCACGACTCCGCCAGAAACACAACCAGTTTCTCCTTTGTCTGGCTGCAAGCAAGGAGACGCCGCCAGTTCATGATTTTGTGTGCGGGTCTGATCTCGCTGAAACTGATGCCTTCATTTGAACCGCGGTTCACACGCTCAGCTGCTTTGATGGATTCTTCTGTGTATGTGTCAAAGACAACATCGATGCGCTCACTGCCTTGACCAGCGTGAAGCGCTGCAGCAAGGATGCGGTCAGATAGTTCTTCGAACGTGTCGTTCTCGCCATGCATCTTTTGTATGAGAGCCATCGCATCAATTATTGTTGCACTTCGCTTGTCAACGTTCTCGGCTGGTTCCACAAGACCTTCCATGTGTTTCGCAAGTGCAGCTTTGTTCGTTTTTTTCATTGACCCTTTCACGCTCAAGCTGAAGTGATGACATGATGTTCAGAGCTTCTCTGAGGATTTCTTGCACTGTTGCCATATCTGTGAAAGGCGCGTTTATAGTCCGGCAGGTAGCCAACTACATCTTCCGTCACCTGAACACGATCTCTAGTCATGATGTTGAAACCAGTCCACGAACTGATTGTCTGGTCGCATGGTTCCAGCATGCGAGTCATAATCCATACGTGATTTCGGCGCTGCGCAAGGGATGTTGCGCCTGCAAGAGTGTCAGAAAGATCTGCAGGCTTGATTGCAGGTGGGCCCTCTCGTTTCCCACCGCTGTATATTGGAACTAAATCGCTGGATGACGGGATAGATCGCTTCTTATCTGCTTTGGATACTGCCGATGGAGGTTGGGGCGGCAAACACGACTGCGACTTCGGTTGGACGATGATACCGTTGACGCGATGCGATGTTCCGCCACCACTCAGCGATTCCTCTAGCCTGTCGATGTTATCGAATGCTAATACAGTCGGGACCGAAGGGTGCACATGTGACGGAAGTGGTACTGTATCTTTCTCCACACTTGCTAATTTGTCTATGCATAGCGCTGTCTCGATTTCTTCCAGAACTGTGTACGAACATCCGTGCCCGAGTCGATTCAATATTCTGATGACCTCTGTATTACCGGTGAGCGTTTTCATGACCCACGGAAGTAGGACATGCTTCGATGTTCTGATGGTACCCCGGTGTACAGCATTGATGATATCTTGAGCCATCGACCATACCAGTGTGTCGGCACGCGCAGAGCTACCCCCACTCCCGCAAATCAAAGTATGCAGAAATACACGAAGAGAATCTGGTATCTTCACGTAATCTGAAGTGAGTTCTGCTGGCTGAGGCGGCCAACGTTCATTGTAATGAGCATCTTTGATCTGGTGTCGCAGTGAAGTAGCTGCACGCACAATGTTACTTTCACCGTCCGTTCGTTCAAATGCTTTCACTTCTGCTTTCAGGTTTACGCACTCTGCAGCAATCTCTCGCTTTGTCAGATTATCGGGCATCAAGTATACACGGTGTTTCACATTGAAGAAGATGAGCGATTCTCCAAACTCTCTTTGTAATGTGCGCTGCAGATTCTTCTTGATGGAGTCACGAACATCAACTGAAAATGTATCTGAAGACAGGATATCTGTTGCAACATCAACTATTGGAACAATCCTCGGGTTCAAGAACAAGTCAGTGCGAATGAAATTGAATATACATCGTATCATTTCTTTTTTCTCGATATTATCTTCAATGTCAGTTTCTACTTGAGGTTTTTGGGGCCGTGTGTAGTTTCTATAGCAGGAGAAGTGGTAGTGAGCCTCAGCTGCAACCATATCTCGTGTAGTCAATGCCAAAACTCTCTCATCATTGCGAGCTGTCGCAGCATCTCTTATTGTCTTATCTGCTCGAAGTTCAACAGCCAAGACAACTGTTTCACGGGTACGACTGCCTTTTATGAATTTTGAAGCACGCTGGCAAAAAATGCATTTATCATCGTAGACCGTTGAAGTTGATCCTGTCTCTTCCCGTGATGATCGCCGTCGCACCGCATCGCCAGTATCAACTGAAGAACTTCTAGCTGCATTGGTCAAAGTAGCTAGGTGGTTTTTGTGAGTGAAGTCTGATCTACAAGCCCTATGGTATAATATTGGAATATTAGGAAGTTCAACTGCGCCTTCTTGGACTAGCTTTAGAATTGGATAAAAGTTTCTAACTGCGGCTGCGTCACACAATGTCTTCCAAGAACTGTTGCCCGCTGCCTTGCTTAGTTCAGAGAGTGGCGACTTCTTGCTGCACAGGATGCACGTTCCGGACTCAGGTTCAATCTTCGCCCGTTTCGCCTCGACACCGGCCATCTCAGCTGAAAGAACAAAAAGACTGACGTTAGATTACTCCGATATCCGAAAAGCTCGCCAGCTTACATAGACATACTCATCCAAGTCAGTGAACATGTTAGATGGCGCCACAATACAACTCTATAATAGAGTTGTATGTGGCGCCATCTAACATGTTCACTTTTAGTTCTTAAGCCACCCACCCCCCCCCCCCCCCCCCCTCAGAAATTAATCAGGTCACCGCAACAAATCTCAGACTGAGATATAGAATATAGAATATAGATATAGAATAGACTGACGTCACTTTCGGCACTGGGTTCTGTGGGTTGATTATCGGCGGGAAATTCCAACTGACATAGTTTCGGTTTGTGGAAAGTGCATGCCTTTTCATATATTTTTTGTGTACACTCGTGGTGGATGATATGTTTTAGTTTTTGAGTTATTTTTATAGACAGATAAACGGTGTAGCACAATGCATAATTTGGAAAATCATACCAGTGTTGTTTCACTAAAAAAAGTACAAGTCTAATAATAAAATATTGAAAAATATATGATTTTTTTTCGATAATTGATTTTTATAATAATTAATCTAAAACAAAATGCTTCATATTATTTTTTATTTAGACGGTACACATCGGACGTATATTTAGTCGTCAACCGCACATCGATAGCTAGTATAGAAGTCCAGATACACGTGCAACAATGTACCCCACCAAATGGGCATTTTCGAGCTGGGTGGTTTCAAAGATGGCGTCCATCCGGGCACTAAGCTACCGTTCTCAGATGTGCATCACACCTTTTCTGACACTTGAGACATTGGTCTAATGGAAAATCATAATGAGAATTACTCCCCCCGCCGGAGCATTCACTTCAAAATATGGCCGGTTGGCTCAAGGACTACTAATGCTGGCAGATGGGCTGCCTAGTTTAATGTCCATCCGAGGGACAATGCACACATTGATGAATCGCCCTGTGTGTGAAAAACCGGGAAGATGGTTTATAGCAGGGTCAGGATTTGAACCCATGCTAGACAGCTTACATGTATTTGCACATAACTATTAGGCCTAGGCTATCCTGCCAGCTTCTTCCAGCAAAATTACAAGGGGGGCATGTTCTGCACCAGTGGGTATGTATTTCTTGGTGGTGCTGTAAAAGCGTGGGATTGGTGGGAGGGAGGGGGGGCGGGTTGAGAGGGAGGAAGGTTGCTACTTTGAAATTGTGTTCTCGGACAATTCTAACGGACACTTCAAATGACCCCAAGTGAAAGATTTTGGATGTCGGGGTTATTTCTACCTCCTCCGGGCAAACACCCCCAACGCCCTGCACGCAAACACCCGGAGGGAAGCTTTCCCTTTTGACCATGACTTCAGATCTTAGCCTTTGCCTTCGGACACTACTTCTGACCTTTTACGTTTAAAGTCGTGTTCTGTAAATATTGTGGGTTTGCTTTTCTTTTCTTTTTTCATCGCATGTTCTTCCTTTGTTCAGAGTTGGAGGTACGGTTGAACTGCACAGATACCGGCAGCCCAAGCTCGAGCATTGCTGAGGACGTCCGGACTTGCCACCCCTATTCCAAGCCCATGGACAAGCAGCCGACACAGACAGTAATGGTGCTCGTCGAGGACACAAAATCTAATGTGAAAAATAAACACCAATGCAATGTATGCGGAAAGGTTTGTAAGAACAGGTCTCGTTTGCTGATGCACATGAATTGCCACACAGGTAAAAGACCCTTTAAGTGCGACGTGTGCGGTAAGAATTTCACACGCAAGGCCAATCTCAAGCAACATTCCGAATTTCACACAGGCATCCTCCGTTCGAGGCCTCACCAGTGCACGGAATGCGGAAAAGGATTCTTAAACAAATCCAGTTTGGGTGCCCACATGAGGTATCATACGGGCGAGCGTCCTTACAAGTGTGAACAGTGCGGTAAAGCTTTTCATCAAAAGTCAGGTCTCGTGGTCCATAAAAAGTTTCACTTTGATGAGCGGCCGTTTAAGTGTGACATATGTGATAAGGGTTTTCACGTGAGATCCGGCCTGGTGACCCATCAAAAGTTTCACATCGGCGAACGGCCGTTCGCTTGCAAACAATGTGGCAAAGCGTTCCACCAAAAATCCGGCCTGTTGGCACACATCCAGTCTCATACTGGGGAGCGACCCTTCGAATGCAAGGAGTGCGGCAAGGCGTTCATGCGTAAATCTCACCTGAAATCTCACACCAAGATCCACAGTGGCGAAAGGCCATTTTCTTGCAAAGAGTGCGACAAGGCTTTCATGTCCAAATCGAACCTCACTCAACACATGAGGTGTCACATCGTCGGCCAGAATGCCAGACCGCACAAGTGCCCCGAGTGCGACAAAGCTTTTCGATGGAAACCAGACCTCATGGTACATCGGAGGCTGCACACGGACGAAAGGCCTCACAAGTGCGAGGAATGCGGCAAGGCTTTCAACAAGAAATCCGGCTTGGTGGTCCATCAGCGGTTGCACACAGGCGAGAAGCCCTTCAGTTGCGAGCAATGCGGTAAGGCCTTCAGCAATAAATCGGGCCTGGCGAGCCACAGGACGATTCACTTCGGTGGACGACAGTTCGAGTGCATGGAATGCGGTAAAACTTTTGTTCAGCGATTGGGCCTGTTGGAGCACATCAGGTCTCACACTGGTGAAAGGCCTTATGAGTGCACCGAATGTGGGAAATCGTTTTGTCGCAAGTCCGTGCTGACCGTCCACCAGGGGTGCCATTCTGCCGAGAAACGATTCAAGTGCAAAGAATGTGACAAAGGTTTCAGTCGCAGGTCCGACCTGACGACGCATCTGAAGATGCACAACAGACATCGCCGTGCGATGGAGCGTGTGAAGGCGAATTAAAACAAGTGCGTCAACACTCAGTGAAACGACCCCATTTACAGCATGACAGTTTTATGGGTGTGAATACAAGTTCGGAGGTCATTGTGGTTCTGGGATGGATTTGATTGGTATGATCCTTGGTCTGTGACGTTTGCTGCAGCAATCTGATTCGGATTGAAAATTGCACCCACTGTGATGGCAAATTAAATAAAGGTGTCCAATCTGTTTTGTCACATATGTGTGTGTGTGTATGTATATATATGTATATATATATATATATATATATATATATATATATATATATATATATATATATATATATATATATATATATATATATATATATATATATATATAATTAATAGATATACTGTATATCCCTCAGGGAAATGTTCCGTTATAACGCAGAGCGATCCGGTGGAATGTTCCATTTCTACTCCCCCTGTATATTAGAAGGAAACAAAAGTGAAATTTCAAAAAATTTGAATCATTTGAACTTGCTATTATTATTATTATTATTATTATTATTATTGTAATTGTACTCTTCGCATCATTATATGCAAAAAGGAAACGACAAACGTGTTTTCACCAAGTCTCATGGTAATTCTCTTGGAGAGAGCTTTTGCCCACTTGCGACTTGCCTACTTCTGCCCACTTGCGATGTTACGGGCATGGCAGCCGATCGTGGAGAAGGCGCAGCCGCCACTCCATAAATCCTCGGGGGGGGTTTTGGCAAATTTTAAAAATGTATTACAGTACAATGTAAGAATGTTTTGATACGAGGATGTCAAATCCGCAATGGATAGAATCGGGTAAATTTTTGCGTAGTTTGAAACGGCCTTGTTTTTCGACTGTTTTGTTACGGCAAAGTTGTGGAACTTCAACCTCATTCTTTGATTCACAAATTGAATATATCTGAGATGTAAAATGATATTTATTGCTCCCTCACCTCCTCCTCTTTCCACCACCACCACCAACCCATCCCGATTGCAGCTCGCTCTACACCCTCATCTATTGCGGCGCCGTAGAACTGCACGTTGTTGACACTTAGACGGAGAGCTGGAAATGTAGTTTTCCCAAGCACACAATCTGGCACCGAGTGTGTTAAAAGGTCATCGGTGTCACTTCCTCATCTTTTTACTCAAGCCCATCATGTTTTTTTGTTTCTCATGTTTTGATCTTGAAGATCCTTGTACATAATCCTCACTTTAATCAGCAACCTCATGAGAGGTTTATTTGTTTCGAAATTGATAAGCCAGCATGTTATTATTTTATTATTTTATTTCCCCTTATCTTCTCTGTATGTTTTGTTTGCTTTGTGTCCGTCTGCACGGTCTGATTTGTAACTTTCACACAGCATGTTGGCATTTACATAAAAAGTGTATCTGGAACTGTAGAAAATGTGTAAATAAAATTTCATTTTTTTATGCTATGAACAAATTCTCCTTTGTGTCTAATCGTGGTGATGCGTTTGAAGTTTCTCGTGCAGTGAAAAGTTTATTTATTTATTTTCTTTGCAACGTGGCAACAGTTCAGACTGCTGGAGGTGAAGCTGTGATTTGGCTAAAGTTGATCTGAAATCATGGTTGGTGTTCTATATTTATTTAATTTTATTTATCTTTCTGGCGCTATGCTGCTTAAGGCCCGAACGGCGGCACTCCACCGTTTCCGCTGTCAGGCTAGATGTTGGGCGCTTTCCGTCACGATTCCAGCTTCCGTTTGATCCTTCTCCACCATTTTCTTCTATCTGCCAAATTGCGAAAACATTTACAACAAGAAAAAGAGCAATCAGATTGCAAACCCTCGCCAGGATGTATTTTCAGTGGTTTTTTTAAAGGCTTTTGTGTTAAAACAAATATGGCGGCCGAAGCACGTGACCGATGTCATCTTTTTTTTTTCTAAACTAATTTATTCCTAGATTAAGCTCAATAAATTTAATCTTGATCGGATGAAGTTTTTTACTTGTCGAATTATGCCGTCATAATGGAAGCACCTATGACATCATCATTAACATATTTTATTCCCCATGGAGAGTTCTTTACAATGAGCCATGTCTCAATTTTTTCTATTCAGCCCTTTCGGAGATATAGAGGTGCAACGTTTTTTGGTTTTTCCAAGATGGCGGCCGAACCACGTGACCGATGACGTCATCATTAATTTTTTCCCTTCACCAGTTTGTACCGACGTGGTGCTCAAGAAATTTCATCTTGATTGGATGAAGTTTTTTACTTGTCGAATTATGCCGTCATAATGGAAGCACCTATGACATCATCATTAACATATTTTATTCCCCATGGAGAGTTCTTTACAATGAGCCACGTCTCAATTTTTTTCTATTCAGCGCTTTTGGAGATAACGAGGTGCAAAGTTTTTCGGTTTTTCCAAGATGGTGGCCGAACCACGTGACCTATGACGTCATAATTATCATTTAAAAATTATGCGGGTGGAGTTGCACCTATGGTGAAAATTTCCTGTCAATCGGACCGACAGTTGCAGAGAAAATCATATTTATTCTGTACAGACAGACAGACAGACAAACAAACGGACTCAAATGCAATACCCTCTCTGGCGAGGGTAATAAAATATAATGGATTAAAGCAATTATTTTAAGCAATACTCAATACAATTCTTATATTTAACATTAATTTCAAGAAGCAAATGCATTAATGATTTTAACCATATTCAATACAATTATCATACAAACAATGGGAATGCATCAAAATAGTTCTCATGACTCATTCACACGTCTGACAAGGTAAGGCCTCTTCGACATCTTTCAATTCTGCATCTGATTTCTTTGTACCAATCACGATAGTGTCGTTGCCGTTGCTCGGACTGCTTTGGTGGCAGCCACGGTGGGAATCTGTCGCAGACCGACTTTGCTAATTTGGATGATAGGCTGAGTCAACCCCACCTGGTGTTAATTGAACGACCAACCGGGATTTGAACTCAGGATTCTAGAATCCCAAGCCAGCACCCTAACTGCTAAGCCAACACCAGGCGTATTGAGGGTATACACGAAGGGAAAATAACACAGGATAAATGGACAAGGAAGTAGAATTTACAGTTTACTAATGCAAACAATTAAATTGACACTTTACCCAGTGCAGTCTTGAGATTGCGGGGGAAATTAAGTGCATCCCCCCCCCCCCCCCTCCCCTACATAGCCACAAAAATATTCAAAACTCATCTACCATATAAATCACAGTCAGTTTGTGCGTTTGTACAGATGTCTGTCTCCGTTTATAAGGGTAGGTTTTAAATGCCAATCTTTTAACACGAATGTATGTTCATTAGGGTCTATTTTTGAGGATAAAACAAACTGAAAAATCATTTTCCTTGAAAGAGTAATTGTGTCTCCTCTATTTGACTTGTAGACGGTGGCTGGCAAACTGAGCCTCAAGGGCGGTGTACAGAAGCGTTTTTTTTTTTTTATACCAATAAATATAAAGCGCAGGATGTGAAATTTGCTGCACGTGATGTGCAACATGTGCAGAGTAAACAGAGTGCTCATTTACGTCCGTAGGATGTCTAATAAATAAAGAAGATATAAGCACACCTGACACTAGGCCGAGGCTTCAGACTTTGGCACGCTGACGAGACTGCACCGTTGAATAAACTGTTCCAACCTGTCATTTTTGACGGGTTTTCTACAAGTTTATTATAAAGAATGAAAATAGGTCCAACAACCAGGAAGTGTTTGAACGTTACCAAGTGTCTTTTCTGCTGAAGAAAAGCGCATGGCATTGTGGGTATGGCAGCGACAAGGTTATTACTTTGATTGATAAATAAGTACACCAAGCGATACACCTTAATGCAAACTTGACGCTTCAGCCACAATAGCTGTAATAATGTCCTCGTAGTTGTTATGCGGACACACAAAGAAAAAGTTTAACGACAGGTTTATATTTTTCCTCGATGAGTTGGGAAGTGTACCCTGAAGGAATTACAATTACAATGATTAATGATCCGTAATTAGAATTACCCTCACACAGCAGGAGAACACCCTCCAAGTGACTGGACCAGAGACCCTCCAAGTGACTGGACCAGAGACAAGGTAGCTCGTACAATGGTAGTGTTATGATCTCCGCCGGAAGAGTGCAAGCGACAAATTTGATTGGTCGAGACGACGTGAAATTTTTCCCAACGTTTGAGTCAAAGTTCAGTCTAAGTTCCCAACCTGTTCCTGGAACAAACTCCCTCACTCTCTTCAATCCCACTCCTCCCTCCAGGTCTTTAAAACAGCTGTTCACCACCATCTCTTATCTTCCCCCATCCAAAACCTTGATCTTTTCTACCCCCGCTAATTTCACCCCAGATTCACTTTTTTGAAATACCGACTTCCTTCCTGGAAGTCCTTGCAGTATCCTTGTGTTTTTGCCTCTCCCACCCTCTTCCCCCCCCCCTTCCCATGCCTCCCCCCCCCCTTCCCATGCCTCCTCCCCCCCCCCTTCCCATGCCTCCTCCCCCAAGCCCTCTCCTTCCCACAGATCTCCCGATGTCCCTGCTCTCAAATGTTGCGTTTGTGTGCTTCCCCTTCTCTCCCCATCTTGTCTACCGCTCCCCTTATTATATACTTTGTGTCTGTTTGATTTTTTTTTGTGTGTGATTAATGTTCGCTCTTTCACGAGCCTCGATCTTGTATACAAAATAAAATTAAAAACAACCTTTATAAACAGTGTACTGTACCCTTAAATGCAGTATGGCACCGAACCGTCAAGCCTCACCAAGTGGTATTTGGTGTGAAGAAATCCCATCAGGTTTATGACCATTAGCAGTGAAAATAGTGATTTGAGACTAGTTGAGTGGCAGGACGAGTGTGGTGTCGGTCGACCGTGAGTATCATGTGAGTCCACCTTGCGCACCAATCGTTCAAGCCCGACTTTCTGGAGGTCATAACAGAACTAGAATGACTGCGCTGTGGTCACAGCCTTCTCCAGAATCCGGTCATGGACCATTTGAGAAATGCACATTTAAAGCCATCTTAAAAGATGAATAGCACGATTGGGAAATGCACTTGATGAACTCTTAAAAGATTAAGTCGACACCTCCAATTCATGTCGGCCTCCGCCACGGTTTTATCAGAACGAACTGATTTGTCACACATTCAGGGATTCTTTAATACTAATATGGGGCCGTTCAAAAATTACGTCACACTTTTTTTTTAGGGAGGTGCAGACTGGACGTGCTGACAGGCTCGATTAAACTTTACTAATAGTTTTTATTGGGCATTGATCACATGTTTGGGGGTCCCTCATGGTGATTAACACTCACCCCAAACAAAGCCAATGGAAATCTGATGCAAGGAATCCAGGCCTGATGTCTTCAGCCCACCAGAAACCCAAGATGGCGGCAATATTATGTCATCTGGGTGCCATCGTGGGTGGAGTCAAGTGACATGTGGGTGGGGTCTGGCAGCTGGCTGACCAATGGGTGTGCATGCTACGCATCGCAGGTAAAAAGGGTATGGACCTGAATAGGTGTTCAAGACTGACAAAACAGGGCTTTTCTACAAGAAAATGGAGAGCAGGACTTATATCTTCAAGGAGCAGAAGACAACACACAGGTTCAAGACTTTCAAGGATCGTCATATACTCCTTTTTAGCTCAGTGGAACATAGTTCCAGGGAGCTTACGGGATGGTGCATTGTCAGTCTGTAAACACTTGCAACTTCTTCCCCTAAACTGCTGATGGGATTGTGACCAAACTTGCCTAAAATGATATTTCCATGAAGGAGGGATGGATAATCATGAAGGAGGGATGGACGAATGGAAGGAGGGGTGGATGAGTGGAAGGAGGGATGGATAATCATGAAGGAGGGATGTATGAGTGGAAGGAGGGATGGATGAGTGGAAGGATGTATAACCTCGAAGGATGGATGATTGGAAAGAGGAATGGATCATCTCGAAGGAAGGACAGATAATTCATGAAGGATAATGATGAAGGACGGATGGATAATCATGGAGGAGGGATGGATGGATCTCTCAAAGGAATCTTTTCATTGGCTGCTGAATCTAAAACAAGGTGACCTGGGATCAACCTACAATGAGCAATGCGCTGAATCCCCTCAAACAATTGTCCGTTGCCCTTTGATTCAATGCAAGTGCGTCATTGCAATTGAATGTTGGAGATGTGGGCAGAACATGGAACATGGAACATGGATCCTCACAGGCTAATCGGCTGTTTAAACGAGCACAACGAAACGGCTGTTAATCTCCCTTTGTAAATTGCTGTTTACACGTGTTTTCCTGTGTGCGTACAGAGATGTGTTTGTCAGCGTTTAAGGGTCAGGCATGTGTCAGCAACATGTTTGTTACACGCCTTTCATACATTCCGCGCCTGATGTCTTCCTTCTATTTAGCTCGTTTTGCTCTTATATGTCGTTCGGGGACAATTATGCGAAGGCCGTAAACACCTGCAACTTCTTTGATAATTGCTGATATTTGGTTTTGAAACTAAAATGATACTTGGTATGTTGCAGCTCAAGTTTGTTCACGGCATTGAAAAAAACCAGGGGTCGAAGGCAAGGGGGTCTACCGAGGGTCAAAGTGGGCCCAGGTTTGAGCCCCCCAAAGTAGGTACAGTATTTGCTTTTTCCTTTGAACCTGAGCAAGGAGTCTCCTGACATAAACATAAACATGGAGTCTCCTGACATGAACATAAACATGGAGTCTCCTGACATTAACCTGAACATGAATCCTCCTGACATGAACCGAAACATGGAGTCTCCTGACATGAACATAAACATGGAGTCTCCTGACATTAACCTGAACATGAATCCTCCTGACATGAACATAAACATGGAGTCTCCTGACATGAACCTGAACATGAATCCTCCTGACATGAACATAAACATGGAGTCTCCTGACATGAACCTGAACATGAATCCTCCTGACATGAACATAAACATGGAGTCTCCTGACATGAACCTGAACATGAATCCTCCTGACATGAACATAAACATGGAGTCTCCTGACATGAACCGAAACATGGAGTCTCCTGACATGAACATAAACATGGAGTCTCCTGACATTAACCTGAACATGAATCCTCCTGACATGAACCGAAACATGGATCCTCCTGACATGAACCGAAACATGGATCCTCCTGACATGAACCGAAACATGGAGTCTCCTGACATGAACATAAACATGGAGTCTCCTGACATGAACCTGAACATGAATCCTCCTGACATGAACCGAAACATGGATCCTCCTGACATGAACCGAAACATTGAGTCTCCTGACATGAACATAAACATGGAGTCTCCTGACATTAACCTGAACATGAATCCTCCTGACATGAACCGAAACATGGATCCTCCTGACATGAACCGAAACATGGATCCTACTGACATGAACCGAAACATGGAGTCTCCTGACATGAACATAAACATGGAGTCTCCTGACATGAACCTGAACATGAATCCTCCTGACATGAACCGAAACATGGATCCTCCTGACATGAACCGAAACATGGAGTCTCCTGACATGAACATAAACATGGAGTCTCCTGACATTAACCTGAACATGAATCCTCCTGACATGAACCTAAACATGGAGCCTCCTGACATGAACCGAAACATGGATCCTCCTGACATGAACCTAAACATGGAGTCTCCTGACATGAACCGAAACATGGATCCTCCTGACATAAACCTAAACATGGAGTCTCCTGACATAAACCTAAACATGGAGCCTCCTGACATGAACCGAAACATGGATCCTCCTGACATGAACCTAAACATGGAGCCTCCTGACATGAACCTAAACATGGAGTCTCCTGACATTAACCTGAACATGAATCCTCCTGACATAAACCTAAACATGGAGCCTCCTGACATGAACCTAAACATGGAGCCTCCTGACATGACCCAAAACATGGAGCCTCCTGACATGAACCAAAACATGGATCCTCCTGACATGAACCTAAACATGGAGCCTCCTGACATGAACCTAAACATGGAGCCTCCTGACATGAACCGAAACATGGATCCTCCTGACATGAACCTAAACAAGGAACCTCCTGGCAAGACCCGAAACATGGAGCCTTCTGACATGAACCTAAACATGGAGCCTCCTGACATGAACCTACACATGGAGCCTCCTGACATGAACATAAACATGGATCCTCCTGACATAAACCTAAACAAGGAGCCTCCTGACATGAACCTAAACATGGAGCCTCCTGACATGAACCTAAACATGGAGCTTCCTGACATGAACCTACACATGGAGCCTTCTGACATGAACCTAAACAAGGAGCCTCCTGACATGAACCTAAACATGGAGCCTCCTGACATGAACCTAAACAAGGAGCCTCCTGACATGACCCTAAACATGGAGCCTCCTGACTTGAACCTAAACATGGAGCCTCCTGACATGAACCTACACATGGAGCCTTCTGACATGACCCGAAACATGGAGCCTCCTGACATGAACCTAAACATGGATCCTCCTTACATAAACCTAAACAAGGAGCCTACTGACATGAACCTAAACATGGAGCCTCCTGACATGAACCTAAACATGGATCCTCCTGACATGAACCTAAACATGGAGCCTTCTGACATGACCCGAAACATGGAGCCTCCTGACATGAGCCTAAACTTGGAGCCTTCTGACATGACCCGAAACATGGAGCCTCCTGACATAAACCTAAACATGGATCCTCCTGACATAAACCTAAACATGGATCCTCCTGACATAAACCTAAACAAGGATCCTCCTGACATAAACCGAAACATGGATCCTCCTGACATAAACCTAAACATGGATCCTCCTGACATAAACCTAAACATGGAGCCTTCTGACATGAACATAAATATGGAGCCTTCTGACATGAACCTAAACATGGAGCCTTCTGACATGAACATAAACATGGAGCCTTCTGACATGACCCGAAACATGGAGCCTTCTGACATGAACCTAAACATTGAGCCTCCTGACATGAACCTACACATGGAGCCTCCTGACATGAACATAAACATGGAGCCTTCTGACATGACCCGAAACATGGAGCCTTCTGACATGAACCTACACATGGAGCCTCCTGACATGAACATAAACATGGAGCCTACTGACATGAACCTAAACATGGAGCCTCCTGACATGAACCTAAACATGGATCCTCCTGACATGAACATAAACAAGGAGCCTCCTGACAAGACCCGAAACATGGAGCCTTCTGACATGAACCTAAACATGGAGCCTTCTGACATGATCCTAAACAAGGAGCCGCCTGACAAGACCCGAAACATGGAGCCTTCTGACATGAACCTAAACATGGAGCCTCCTGACATGAACCTAAACATGGAGCCTTCTGACATGATCCTAAACAAGGAGCCTCCTGACAAGACCCGAAACATGGAGCCTTCTGACATGAACCTAAACATGGAGCCTCCTGACATGAACCTAAACATGGAGCCTCCTGACAAGACCCGAAACATGGAGCCTTCTGACATGAACCTAAACAAGGAGCCTCCTGACAAGACCCGAAACATGGAGCCTTCTGACATGAACCTAAACATGGAGCCTCCTGATATGAACTGAGTCAAGGAGCCTCCTGACAGGAACCTAAACAAGGAGCCTTCTGACATGAACCTAAACATGGAGCCTCCTGACATGAACCTAAACATGGAGCCTCCTGATATGAACTGAGACAAGGAGCCTCCTGACAGGAACCTAAACAAGGAGCCTCCTGACAGGAACCTAAACATGGAGCCTCCTGACAGGAACCTAAACATGGAGCCTCCTGATATGAACCTAAACAAGGAGCCTTCTAACCTGTACCTGAGGAAGGCGTGTTCTCTTGAGCCACGTGGAGCCGAACGTTCCCATCTTAATCTTCCACGTTTAATATCGACATTTCCCATCCAGGTTGTTCCAGCAAATCCACGGACATGGAGCGCACACGGACACGGAGCGCACACGGACACGGAGCGCACACGCACACGGACACGGAGCGCACGCGGACACGGAGCACACACGGACACGGAGTCCACACGGACACGGAGCGCACACTGACACGGAGCGCACACTGACACGGAGCGCACAGCGCACACGGACACGGAGCGCACACGGACACGGAGCGCACACGGACAAGGAGCGCACGCGGACACGGAGCGCACACGGACACGGAGCGCACACGGACACGGAGTCCACGCGGACACGGAGCGCACACGGACACGGAGCGCACACGGACACGGAGTCCACACGGACACGGAGCGCACACGGACACGGAGCGCACACGGACAGGACAGTAAAGTGGTTTTTCTTTTCCATATAAGTCGATTATCCAAGAATTCGAGTCCATCTAACGTTTGCACCTTTTATCACCTTTTTCCATCTGTTAAACGAGTGGTTTAAATACTTTGTAACTCTTCAAAGCCGCACAGGGGACAGGGAACGGTGTGCACTCCATTTCCGTGACGTCGTTGCACTATGACGTCATTTGCGAAGCATCAATAAGATGAGTGTTTTATCCGTTTGGTTGTTGCAATGTTTTTGTGTTCAGCTGAACTGTTGTGGATTAATTATATTCCGAGCGCGAAGTGGGGTTTGTGGGGAAGGGGCGGCCGGAATACCCCGCTCCTTTTCCCGGTTCCCTGTCACGTGGCAATAAATTGTCACGACATTCCGGGTTGAGCGACCGATGCTCCGTGGACCGCCCCCTCCCAATTTTGAAAATGTTGGCTTCATCCTTGTTTGGGAGGGAAAGCTACCGTATATGGGGGGAAGGAAAGCAGACAGCTTCGAGTTGGGGGTGGGGGTCAATGACGAGGAGATCTCGGCTGGGGATGAGAAGGTGGTGGGTGGGAGTCTGGGAGCACGAGGGGAGCGGTTTGGGTGGAGCCGGGGAGGGCGGGGCATCCTAACAGACCCGCAGAGTGGCGTGCGGGGGCGGAGTCGTGCAGAGGCTGCTCGTGAGCCAATCAGCGTGCGCCGTTCAGAAGCGTTTCCTAATAGGGAGCGAATAACGGGCCGCGGGCGCGGCTCTACATAAAGGGGCGGAGTTAGCTCACTTACATCGAATGTTCTAGTGAGACCGTGAGGAGCATCCGCAGCGCCACAGACATCTTCGGTTCATCTCTTCACGGGTCGACGCACGAACGGGTGGGTCTCGTCCTGTGGTGATTTATTTCTGTGGCGCCATAATTTTTCTGTATGTTTCGTCTTTTGTAAAAAAAAAGAAAAATGTATATTTTTAATTCCTGTAATTTTATCGCAATTGTGGCGATTTTTTTTCTCATGAACCTTTGTTCGTGACACGTGGTGTCGTTTTGTGGTAACGAATTGCGATCCTGAGAGAATCACCTCGGGGATGCTGAGGGAATGGATGTCGCATTGCGTTAATCATAATGGGGTTTTATTGGACGTTCTTTGTGGGGGTTGCTGGGTCGGTCCGTCCGTCGTCTGCTTTGTAATGGATTCGTGACTGGAAGTGGAAGCTGCTGTCCTTGTCTGAATAATTGAATTCGTCGGCGATGTCCATCAGCATTTTTTTTTGTACATTTTAAATGGTTATTCGTGCGATGTATGATTTACACTTTTTTTTTTTTTTTAAGTGTTAACCTTTCTTTGTAAATGTGGGTTGTGAGGGCTTGAGGTGATACTGGTGAGTATATGATCTGCGACTTGTAGCGAAATACGGATTATACGGTGCAACGTGCAAGGGTCAAAATGTTCTCTGCTGTTGGGGCGGCCAATCAGAATAGGCGATCGCTGGCTTTGCCCAAATTTGGTAATGGTGGGCGTGGTCGAGACGGGCGTGGTGACTGCGCGCTCCGTTCGCGATCCAAAGCCAAAAGATGCCAAATAAAGTAAAATCTCGGCTTTGTTTGCATTTATTTATTTTTTTGCCAAAGTGGTTATAAAAAAATAATTCCTTAACGCCTCATTCCCTCCTTGATTGATTCATTTTATTTAGAGTGGATGTTGGCATATTGTGGGATAGGTTTTGGGATACTTAGGGGGTTTTTATTATGACTTTTGCTTATAATATGTGGAAATTGCCCCATTTCTTTCCACTCCCTCATATTACCACCTCTATACACCCCACTATCAGTACCAGCAGTGCGTACATAATAAATATACAGGGCGTTTGCATTTATTTATTTTTGCCAAAGTGGTTATAAAAAAATCGATTTAAACGCCCTCATTCCCTCGATACGTTTTATTTAGAAATTAGAGTTGATGGCATATTGAGGGAGGGGTGGATAGGTTTTGGGATACTTGGGGGGGGGGGGGGGGGGGGTTATTATGACTTTTGCTTATAATATGTGGAAATTGCCCCATTTCTTTCCACTCCCTCATGTTACCATCTCTATACAACCCACCACTAGGGAAGGGAAGCCCTCCCCCTTCCCCCTTCCTCCCCTTCCCCCTTCCCCCTTCCTCCCCTCCCCCTCTTCTGCCTCCCCTCCCCCCTCCCCCCTCACATCCTCCCCCTCCCACTGCTCTCCCATCCCATCCCTCCCCTCCTCCCTCCCCCTCCCCCTCTTCTCCCCTCCCCTTCCCCCTCTTCTCCCCTCCCCTTCCCCCTCTTCTCTTCTCCCCTCCCCTCCCCCTCTTCTCTTCTCCCCTCCCCTTCCCCCTCTTCTCTTCTCCCCTCCCCTTCCCCCTCTTCTCTTCTCCCCTCCCCTTCCCCCTCTTCTCTTCTCCCCTCCCCTTCCCCCTCTTCTCTTCTCCCCTCCCCTTCCCCCTCTTCTCTTCTCCCCTCCCCTTCCCCCTCTTCTCTTCTCCCCTCCCCTTCCCCCTCTTCTCTTCTCCCCTCCCCTTCCCCCTCTTCTCTTCTCCCCTCCCCTTCCCCCTCTTCTCTTCTCCCCTCCCCTTCCCCCTCTTCTCTTCTCCCCTCCCCTTCCCCCTCTTCTCTTCTCCCCTCCCCTTCCCCCTCTTCTCTTCTCCCCTCCCCTTCCCCCTCTTCTCTTCTCCCCTCCCCTTCCCCCTCTTCTCTTCTCCCCTCCCCTTCCCCCTCTTCTCTTCTCCCCTCCCCTTCCCCCTCTTCTCTTCTCCCCTCCCCTTCCCCCTCTTCTCTTCTCCCCTCCCCTTCCCCCTCTTCTCTTCTCCCCTCCCCTTCCCCCTCTTCTCTTCTCCCCTCCCCTTCCCCCTCTTCTCTTCTCCCCTCCCCTTCCCCCTCTTCTCTTCTCCCCTCCCCTTCCCCCTCTTCTCTTCTCCCCTCCCCTTCCCCCTCTTCTCTTCTCCCCTCCCCTTCCCCCTCTTCTCTTCTCCCCTCCCCTTCCCCCTCTTCTCTTCTCCCCTCCCCTTCCCCCTCTTCTCTTCTCCCCTCCCCTTCCCCCTCTTCTCTTCTCCCCTCCCCTTCCCCCTCTTCTCTTCTCCCCTCCCCTTCCCCCTCTTCTCTTCTCCCCTCCCCTTCCCCCTCTTCTCTTCTCCCCTCCCCTTCCCCCTCTTCTCTTCTCCCCTCCCCTTCCCCCTCTTCTCTTCTCCCCTCCCCTTCCCCCTCTTCTCTTCTCCTTCCTCCTCCCCTCCCCCGCCCGGCAATGCCGGGTACTTCTGCTAGTATAGAATAATAATGATTAGATGTTATATATATATAATTTTTAGCCCATGTTATATATATAATAATAATTAGATGTCATGCTATATATAATTTAACGCCAGGGGGGTTGACTCAGCCTGTCATCCCTCCGAGGTCGGCAAATTGAGTACCAGTTAGCTGGCAATTCCCTGTTTATCGTAAAAAGGCGACAAACAGGGTTGGTGGCAGGAAGGGCATCCGGCCGTAAAACATTGCTTCAAAAAGGGGACCAACAAAAACAACCACGGTCCCCGAAAAGGCCAACCCCCCGCTTGCGGGGAAAAATGGCCTCTAAACGGTGGTTTTTATACACCCCACCACCACTACTATCAGTACCAGCAGTGCATACATAATAAATATACAGGGCGTTTGCATTTATTTTTGCCAAAGTGGTTATTTTTTATTTTTTTAATTTAAGGCCTCATTCCCCCCTCGATACATTTTATTTCGAGTCTGTTGGCATATTGAGGGGGGTCGATACGTTTTGGGATACTTAAGGGGGTTTTATTATGACTTTTGCTTATAAATATGTGGAAATTGCCCCATTTCTTCTCTCCACTCCCTGTTGTATTACCATCTCTACACCATCAGTGCGTACATAATAAATATACAGGGCTTGACCTCTCATAGCTCAATATGCTTTAACCAACATTGTTAGCGTGACCGAGCTACTAGTTATGAAGTCTCCGTGCCCAGTATTGAATGCCAAGTTATTTGATTTTGTTCCATTGACCTTTGACCCTTTCCCTCCCACCATGCTTTCGTTCCAGACATCACAATGGAAGACGAAATTGCCGCGCTGGTTGTAGACAACGGCTCTGGAATGTGCAAGGCGGGATTTGCTGGCGACGATGCTCCTCGCGCAGTCTTTCCCTCCATTGTGGGACGGCCCAGGCATCAGGTAATCATTTGACATCAATTTCCTTTGTTTGGAGACTTCTTTTTTTTGTCTATTTGCTCTCGTTGTGCGAAGCCTCGTCTCGTTCTTCCACCCCAGGGTGTCATGGTGGGAATGGGCCAGAAAGACAGCTATGTTGGAGACGAGGCTCAGAGCAAGCGTGGAATCCTCACCCTCAAGTACCCCATTGAGCACGGCATCGTGACCAACTGGGACGACATGGAGAAGATCTGGCACCACACCTTTTACAACGAGCTGCGTGTGGCCCCCGAGGAACACCCGGTGCTGCTGACCGAGGCTCCGCTCAACCCAAAGGCCAACCGAGAGAAGATGACCCAGGTAAGGATCGTGGCTTCTGAATCGTCGATGGGTTTCTTGAGGACCATCTTACTCGGTGAGGAAGTTTGTCTATGGAGGGGAACACGTCCCGTTAGCCGGGTGGGGGTGCGGGCCGTACCACAGATTGTTCTTGGGTTCTCGTTTTTAAAAATGGTTTCTTCCATGAGCTTCTCACCCAAAGCCTTTTGCCCTCCAGTGGCAGTTTTCATTCCAGAGCTCCGTCACTCCTCACCATGGTATTGTACCGTTACCTTGCTGTGCTGTGCCAATGGTGCATGTCGGTTCTGTGTTTATAATTTGACCATCGCTGTGCATGTGATGCAAGAACGTCTCGGCGTTGTTCTTCGTTGGGTTTTCTAATCCCACTCGATGATAAATTGGCATTTTTGTGCCGCTGACCCCAATTGGGTTTCTAATTGTACTGAGTATTGAAACGTTACTACCGGTTACTGGTCCTTTTACTCATTTGTTACTGGTTTTGACTAATTCATGGATTTTTTTTTCCCAGCATGCTTTGAGCTAACAAGCTTGGTCTCGACAGACTTGTAATGAAACTCAAATGTTGAATTGTACCCATTGTGTGCCGCCCTCCTCCTCAGATCATGTTTGAGACCTTCAACACTCCAGCCATGTACGTGGCCATCCAGGCCGTCCTGTCCCTGTACGCCTCCGGTCGTACCACGGGTATCGTGATGGACTCTGGCGACGGCGTTTCTCACACCGTGCCCATCTACGAGGGTTACGCTCTGCCCCACGCCATCCTGCGTCTCGACCTCGCCGGCCGAGATCTCACGGACTACCTCATGAAGATCCTGACCGAGCGTGGCTACTCGTTCACCACCACGGCGGAGCGCGAGATCGTGAGGGACATCAAGGAAAAGCTCTGCTACGTGGCGCTGGATTTCGAGCAGGAGATGCTTACGGCTGCTTCTTCTTCTTCGTTGGAGAAGAGCTATGAGCTTCCCGACGGCCAGGTCATCACCATTGGCAACGAGCGATTCCGCTGTCCTGAAGCCCTCTTCCAGCCATCGTTCCTTGGTAACCACATAATAACCTGAATCTTTCGGGCAAACTGGAATCTTTCTTCTGGGTGTTTAAACCCATGCCATGTCCTCCTTTTGTACCGTTTCTATCAGGCATGGAGTCCGTGGGGTTGCACGAGACGACGTTCAATTCCATCATGAAGTGCGACGTCGATATCCGTAAGGACCTGTACGCCAACACCGTCCTCTCCGGAGGTACCACCATGTACCCGGGCATTGCGGACCGCATGCAGAAGGAGATCGTGGCCCTGGCACCCAGCACGATGAAGATCAAGGTTGGTGAAACGTCGCCCGCCATCGGTCGCCGTATATTGTAAGGGGAAAGCGAGCTCGCCGTCCGTTATTTTTGCGGCCTGGAAATCTGACGTTTGTGTTGTCCGCAGATCATCGCTCCCCCAGAGCGCAAGTACTCGGTCTGGATCGGCGGCTCCATCCTCGCATCACTGTCCACCTTCCAGCAGATGTGGATCAGCAAGCAAGAGTACGACGAATCTGGCCCATCGATCGTTCACCGGAAATGCTTCTAGGTAGACGTGTATGAGGGGGTAGGGAAATTGAATTTGCTATCGACACCCACCAGTTGTTGGCAACGCCGTGTATTCACCATTACGTAGTTGTAGTCACGGCCCGCTTGCCTATGGCTGCCGTTAAAACCAACTTTGCCAACTTTTTTGCTTCCAAGGTAGCATCGGTTTGGTGCTCGGTTAGTGAACTTTGAACTGTTTGTGCTGTTTTTGGAGTTGAAGGCATATGTTGCTGTATCATAAACTGTGCTGCCCTTGACACCAGTTTCACTTCCTGTCAGATGTGAAAACTTTCCTGCCCTTTCATTCTGTATCCACTCGGTTGGAATTGCCAATAAACTGCTCTTGCTAAGATGACTTCGCAGTGTTTGAGAGAGCGGAGGGAGGGGTTAATAAATGTGCACACAAACAGGTCAAATAACTAATGTAATGTTTCAGGCGGTATATAAGACACTGCATCAATAGCAGGAAACATCTCTTACGACCTTTAATTTAATTTAAATTGAATTGAATCCCAGGTTAACTAGAACACAAATAATCTTGTCGCTTTACAAAACGTTCAGTATAACCACTTCAACAAAATATGGTATTTTACATCTTTACCATTTTGTATGAACTGTTCCACACCCTCCGTGTTTTGGAAATAAAAATTAATTTTCTCTGAACCCGAGTTTGAAATACACTCCAACAGGTAGAGAGAAGCCAGGTTCACTTCCTTATGCAAAGTGTAGCAGAGAATGGTGATCCAGGTTTACTTATGCAATCCGATCCTGCATGTTGTGTATGAATTCAACAACATGCATTTTAAGGCCATTTTCCCTGCTAGAGCGGGGGTTAGCCTTGCGGTCCCCATGACAATCTTCTCCATTTTTCCCTATTTTCTGCATCTCTCCTTGTTAACCCCCTTGCCCGCGTTTCTTCTTCCACCATCTTTAGCCAAGTCTTTCTCGGTCTTCCCCATCCTCTACTTCCTTCTACATTCATTTCCATCGTTCTTCTCAACCAGTCACTTTCATCCTTTAACACATGACCAAACCATCTCAACCTGTTCCTCTTCACAGCATCAATCACAGGCTCTATTCCCATCTTTTGCAATTCATCATTTGTCTTCCTCTCTCAACGATACTCCGCACATCCGTCAAACCATTCGCCTTTCCAGCCGTTGTTGCTGCTCTACGTTCATTACCCATGTCTCGCTCCCATAAATCATAACGCTTCTCACACATGCAGCATACACCTTTCCCTTCAGCTTCAACGACACACCCCTCATCAGCACGCCACTCAGTTCCCGAAACTTCTTCCATGCACATCTCACTCGAGCAACCGTTGCCGAGTCTGATCCACCTTCTCCATTCAGCATGTCTCCGAGGTAGCAAAATGTTTTCACACCTTCCAGCTTCACGCCGTCCAAGATCCAACTCAACATTTCCTCCATCTGCAGCTCCCTCTGTGCACACCTTACATTTGAATGTAGCTGCCACACTGGTTAATGACCCTCTCAGACCACTACATTTTTGATGAACCCACTCAGCCCACATTGTACATTCAATGGAATTCACTCCGACACCCTTCCTGCACACAGCACAGGGCGCCACTTCCCAGTTCTTTCCACCTCACCACATGCTTTACCACCTGCCATCACCTTCGTTTTTCCGATATTCACCTTCAGACCTTTTGTCTCCATACATTCCTTCCACTTGTTCATCTTTTCCTTCAGTCCATCCATACTTTCCGCAATCAACACCAGATCTGCATACAACAACTCCCACGGTAAACCCTCCTTTACGTTCTGAGCCAGCACCTCCATCACAGCTACAAATAGTAGTGGACTTAGTACCGACCCCTGATGCACTCCCACCTTCACCTCAAACTCACCACTGTTCCCATCCTTCGTCCTTACAGCTGTGCGTGCTCTTTTGTGCATTGCCATCACTACTCTGATCAATCATTCCTCCACTCCCAACTTCCTCAATGCCCATGTCACTAATTCACATCGAACCCTATCGAATGTTTTCTCCAGATCAACAAACCCAAGAAACAACTTCTTCCTCTTCTCCATGTACTTCTGCAACTGCCTCAATAAAGAGCACGTCTGTCGTTCCTCTTCCTGGCATAAATCCAAACTGCATTTCGTCAATCTTCACTTTCTTCCTTGTCTTCCCCAACACCCTTTCCAATACCTTCATTCCATGCTCCAATAACTTTATCGCTCGATACGAGCCACACTCCAGAGGGTCACCTTTGCCCTTGTATAGAGGGACGAGGGTACTCAGTTCCCAATCCACTGGAATGTGGCCTTCTTTCACCACCAGATTACAGATGTCTGTCATTCTCTTCACACCCCAACTTCCTGCTGCCTTCAACATGTCTCCCACAACTCCCGTCGGCCCTCCCGCTTTTCTACTCTTCATTGCTTTTATCGCTTCCTCAACTTCCTTCTTCGTTATCTTCTCTGCCGGTCCTAAAACTGGGTTACTCTCCATGTTGCCATCCCATTCATTCTGTGCATTCAACAGTATTTCCATATTTCTCTTCCATCTTCCTTTAATTCCATCTGGGTCCACAACGATTTGTCCCACTTCATCCTTGAAAGGCGTCGGGGCCTAGTTTGCACCAACCGGAGCTGTTTTCAGATGACGTGCTGATGTCCTTGGACTTCGCTCCGGGCCGACGTGGTGTGGTGCTGACCGGGCCACTGCAGTCGTGGTGCTGATGCCGCCCCCCCATCCCCCAGAATTTCCATGTTTTAAGCGTTTCCCGGTGTGTACCCCGGTTTAGAATAGGTACACCGTATCCCTGCGTTGTGTCAGAGGTGACTAAGAGGGTTGGCGTCAGGAAGGGCATCCGGCCATAAAAACATTTCCCTAAAAAGAGAACCATGTCCAGTGTGTGACAAGGATTTAATTGATTCGATTTTGGTAACAATCCTGATCTGGATACAAGAATTTTTGTGATTCTAAACCTTTGAGAGATGGGGCCAAAATGATAATATAGCATGGCATTTAAAAAAGTTATGGACGAGTTTTATGACGAAACTTGGTGTATGAGGTGGTTAGACGACTAAACTTGGTGGATGAGTTGGTCAGACGACTAAACTTGGTGGATGAGTTGGTTAGACGAGTAAACTTGGTGGATGAGTTGGTTAGATGACTAAACTTGGTGGATGAGTTGGTTAGACGACTAAACTTGGTGGATGAGTTGGTTATATGACTAAACTTGGTGGATGAGTTGGTTAGACGACTAAACTTGGTGGATGAGTTGGTTCGATGACTAAACTTGGTGGATGAGTTGGTTCGATGACTAAACTTGGTGGATGAGTTGGTTATATGACTAAACTTGGTGGATGAGTTGGTTAGACGACTAAACTTGGTGGATGAGTTGGTTCGATGACTAAACTTGGTGGATGAGTTGGTTAGATGACTAAACTTGGTGGATGAGTTGGTTATATTGTTACAGACACGACTTTGATGTTAAAGTGGGCCGAGCGGAATGGCCGTCGTGTCCGCACAAATTACCCGACTATACTCGACGTTGACGAAGTCGCGCGATGCTGGCTCAATAAGAAAAAGAAGACACCCGGCTGGGTTATAATGACACAATACGACACCAGGGGTTCAGTTCTCAAGACCTCCGGAGGAGGTTATATTAAGGCGGAAGGTTAGATTACAACTACAAGAGGGACAGCATAGAAAGACAAGCACTTAGACACACTCTTATATTAACCCCAACAGACGACAGATAAACGGGACAAAATGCTGACTCACACAGGGATTGATGGAAAGGACAGGCGGGTAGCGATGGCTCCAGGTGCACCTGGGCTCAAAGGTCAGAATCGACTCGGTCCGGTCCAGAGATGCGGGGAGGTCGCAGCGCTCGGATGGCGTCTTGTCTGCTCAAGCTGGGTGCGCATCTGACGTCACAACCGGCGCGGGGCCGCGTATATCCGGCGGGGAGTGACACGCCCTCGGCTCGTTAGCTCCGCCCCAGATGGAATCGGCACGTTGCTTCTCATTGGGTGCGTGGGGGGGTTACTGGCTCCGCCCCTGACGAGGAGCTGACAGCCAGCCCCTTCGGGGTAACGCCGTGGAGCGCATGGTCATGGCGGGTAACCGAGCCGGTGTGAGGACGCACACTCCCCGCCCCTCTGTTGTTGTAGTCGTAGTTGTAGTTGTAATTGTTGTTGTAGTTGTTGTTATTGTTGTTGTTTGGGGAAGAAGATGGGAGGAGGTATGGGAAAGGTCCTAAACTCACTACTGATGCCATATAATCACATTCTGGTGCAACGAAGAGTCATAATTAATGGAAACGAGGCCTTAACTGACATAGATTAAGAATAACTAGGAAGATGTCCGAAAGTTGTCTACGTGTGGTGCGGTGGACCTGGGCACGACATTTAATGGGGGAATAAGGGGAAGGTCGGCTCTACTGATTGTTATTTACATGCAATGGGACTAGGGAATGGGGGATTGGGGAAAGTTGGGGAGTATTGGAGAAAATAGGGGAATATTTACAAGCGGATATGGAGGCCAAATTCCATATTCGCAACAATATGATGAAACTTGGTGGATGAGTTGGTTAGACGAATAAACTTGGTGGGTGAGTTGGTTATATGATGAAACTTGGTGGATGAGTTGGTTAGACGACTAAACTTGGTGGATGAGTTGGTTAGACGACTAACCTTGGTGGATGAGTTGGTGAGACGACTAAACTTGGTGGATGAGTTGGTTAGACGACTAAACTTGGTGGATGAGTTGGTGAGACGACTAAACTTGGTGGATGAGTTGGTTAGACGACTAAACTTGGTGGATGAGTTGGTTAGACGACGAAACTTGGTGGATGAGTTGGTTAGATGACTAAACTTGGTGGATGAGTTGGTGAGATGACTAAACTTGGTGGATGAGTTCGTTATATGATGAAACTTGGTGGATGAGTTGGTTGGACGACTAAACTTGGTGGGTGAGTTGGTTATATGATGAAACTTGGTGGATGAGATGGTTAGACGACTAAACTTGGTGGATGAGTTGGTTAGACGATTAACCTTGGTGGATGAGTTGGTGAGACGACTAAACTTGGTGGATGAGTTGGTTAGACGACTAAACTTGGTGGATGAGTTGGTGAGACGACTAAACTTGGTGGATGAGTTGGTTAGACGACTAAACTTGGTGGATGAGTTGGTTAGACGACTAAACTTGGTGGATGAGTTGGTTAGATGACTAAACTTGGTGGATGAGTTGGTTAGATGACTAAACTTGGTGGATGAGTTCGTTATATGATGAAACTTGGTGGATGAGTTGGTTGGACGACTAAACTTGGTGGGTGAGTTGGTTATATGATGAAACTTGGTGGATGAGTTGGTTAGATGACTAAACTTGGTGGATGAGTTGGTTAGATGACTAAACTTGGTGGATGAGTTGGTTAGGTGACTAAACTTGGTGGATGAGTTGGTTATATGATCAAACTTGGTGGATGAGTTGGTTCGATGACTAAACATGGTGGTGAGTTGGTTAGGTGACTAAACTTGGTGGATGAGTTGGTTATATGATCAAACTTGGTGGATGAGTTGGTTAGACGAATAAACTTGGTGGGTGAGTTGGTTATATGATGAAACTTGGTGGATGAGTTGGTTAGACGACTAAAATTGGTGGATGAGTTGGTTAGACGACTAACCTTGGTGGATGAGTTGGTGAGACGACTAAACTTGGTGGATGAGTTGGTTAGACGACTAAACTTGGTGGATGAGTTGGTGAGACGACTAAACTTGGTGGATGAGTTGGTTAGACGACTAAACTTGGTGGATGAGTTGTTTAGACGACTAAACTTGGTGGATGAGTTGGTTAGATGACTAAACTTGGTGGATGAGTTGGTTAGATGACTAAACTTGGTGGATGAGTTCGTTATATGATGAAACTTGGTGGATGAGTTGGTTGGACGACTAAACTTGGTGGGTGAGTTGGTTATATGATGAAACTTGGTGGATGAGTTGGTTAGATGACTAAACTTGGTGGATGAGTTGGTTAGATGACTAAACTTGGTGGATGAGTTGGTTAGGTGACTAAACTTGGTGGATGAGTTGGTTATATGATCAAACTTGGTGGATGAGTTGGTTCGATGACTAAACATGGTGGTGAGTTGGTTAGGTGACTAAACTTGGTGGATGAGTTGGTTATATGATCAAACTTGGTGGATGAGTTGGTTAGATGACTAAACTTGGTGGATGAGTTGGTTAGATGACTAAACTTGGTGGATGAGTTGGTTAGATGATTAAACTTGGTGGATGAGTTGGTTAGGTGACTAAACTTGGTGGATGAGTTGGTTAGGTGACTAAACTTGGTGGATGAGTTGGTGATATGATCAAACTTGGTGGATGAGTTGGTTCGATGACTAAACATGGTTGTGAGTTGGTTAGGTGACTAAACTTGGTGGATGAGTTGGTGATATGATCAAACTTGGTGGATGAGTTGGTTCGATGACTAAACATGGTTGTGAGTTGGTTAGGTGACTAAACTTGGTGGATGAGTTGGTTATATGATCAAACTTGGTGGATGAGTTGGTTAGATGACTAAACTTGGTGGATGAGTTGGTTAGATGACTAAACTTGGTGGATGAGTTGGTTAGATGATTAAACTTGGTGGATGAGTTGGTTATATGATCAAACTTGGTGGATGAGTTGGTTAGATGACTAAACTTGGTGGATGAGTTGGTTCGATGACTAAACTTGGTGGATGAGTTGGTTAGATGACTAAACTTGGTGGATGAGTTGGTTAGATGATTAAACTTGGTGGATGAGTTGGTTATATGATCAAACTTGGTGGATGAGTTGGTTAGATGACTAAACTTGGTGGATGAGTTGGTTCGATGACTAAACTTGGTGGATGAGTTGGTTAGATGACTAAACTTGATGGATCAGTTGGTTATATGATCAAACTTGGTGGATGAGTTGGTTAGATGACTAAACTTGGTGGATGAGTTGGTTATATGATCAAACTTGGTCGATGAGTTGGTTAGATGACTAAACTTGGTGGATGAGTTGGTTAGGTGACTAAACTTGGTGGATGAGTTGGTTATATGATCAAACTTGGTGGATGAGTTGGTTAGGTGACTAAACTTGGTGGATGGGTTGGTTAGGTGACTAAACTTGGTGGATGAGTTGGTTATAGGATCAAACTTGGTGGATGAGTTGGTTAGATGACTAAACTTGGTGGATGAGTTGGTTAGATGACTAAACTTGGTGGTGAGTTGGTTAGGTGACTAAACTTGGTGGATGAGTTGGTTATATGATCAAACTTGGTGGATGAGTTGGTTAGGTGACTAAACTTGGTGGATGAGTTGGTTAGATGACTAAACTTGGTGGATGAGTTGGTTAGATGATTAAACTTGGTGGATGAGTTGGTTATATGAGCAAAGTAGGTGGATGAGTTGGTTAGATGACTAAACTTGGTGGATGAGTTGGATCGATGACTAAACTTGGTGGATGAGTTGGTTAGATGACTAAACTTGATGGATCAGTTGGTTATATGATCAAACTTGGTGGATGAGTTGGTTAGATGACTAAACTTGGTGGATGAGTTGGTTAGGTGACTAAACTTGGTGGATGAGTTGGTTATATGATCAAACTTGGTCGATGAGTTGGTTAGATGACTAAACTTGGTGGATGAGTTGGTTCGGTGACTAAACTTGGTGGATGAGTTGGTTATATGATCAAACTTGGTGGATGAGTTGGTTAGGTGACTAAACTTGGTGGATGGGTTGGTTAGGTGACTAAACTTGGTGGATGAGTTGGTTATAGGATCAAACTTGGTGGATGAGTTGGTTAGATGACTAAACTTGGTGGATGAGTTGGTTAGATGACTAAACTTGGTGGTGAGTTGGTTAGGTGACTAAACTTGGTGGATGAGTTGGTTATATGATCAAACTTGGTGGATGAGTTGGTTAGGTGACTAAACTTGGTGGATGGGTTGGTTAGGTGACTAAACTTGGTGGATGGGTTGGTTATAAGATCAAACTTGGTGGATGAGTTGGTTGGATGACTAAACTTGGTGGATGAGTTGGTTATATGATCAAACTTGGTGGATGAGTTGGTTAGATGACTAAACTTGGTGGATGAGTTGGTTAGGTGACTAAACTTGGTGGATGAGTTGGTTATATGATCAAACTTGGTGGATGAGTTGGTTAAGTGACTAAACTTGGTGGATGGGTTGGTTATATGATGAAACTTGGTGGATGAGTTGGTTAGATGATTAAACTTGGTGGATGAGTTGGTTAGATGACTAAACTTGGTGGATGAGTTGGTTAGACGACTAAACTTGGTGGATGAGTTGGTTAGGTGACTAAACTTGGTGGATGAGTTGGTTCGACGACTAAACTTGGTGGATGAGTTGGTTAGGTGACTAAACTTGGTGGATGAGTTGGTTAGATGACTAAACTTGGTGGATGAGTTGGTTATATGATCAAACTTGGTGGATGAGTTGGTTAGATGACTAAACTTGGTGGATGAGTTGGTTAGATGACTAAACTTGGTGGATGAGTTGGTTCGATGACTAAACTTGGTGGATGAGCTGGTTAGATGACTAAACTTGGTGGATGAGTTGGTTGTATGATCAAACTTGGTGGATGAGTTGGTTAGATGACTAAACTTGGTGGATGAGTTGGTTATATGATGAAACTTGGTGGATGAGTTGGTTAGATGACTAAACTTGGTGGATGAGTTGGTTATATGATGAAACTTGGTGGATGAGTTGGTTAGATGACTAAACTTGGTGGATGAGTTGGTTAGATGACTAAACTTGGTGGATGAGTTGGTTAGATGACTAAACTTGGTGGATGAGTTGGTTATATGATGAAACTTGGTGGATGAGTTGGTTAGATGACTAAACTTGGTGGATGAGTTGGTTAGATGACTAAACTTGGTGGATGAGTTGGTTAGATGACTAAACTTGGTGGATGAGTTGGTTAGATGACTAAACTTGGTGGGTGAGCTGGTTAGATGACTAAACTTGGTGGATGAGTTGGTTATATGATCAAACTTGGTGGATGAGTTGGTTAGGTGACTAAACTTCGTGGATGAGTTGGTTATATGATCAAACTTGGTTGATGAGTTGGTTAGGTGACCAAACTTGGTGGATGAGTTGGTTATATGATCAAATTTGGTGGATGAGTTGGTTAGGTGACTAAACTTGGTGGATGAGTTGGTTATATGATCAAACTTGGTTGATGAGTTGGTTAGGTGACCAAACTTGGTGGATGAGTTGGTTATATGATCAAACTTGGTGGATGAGTTGGTTCGATGACTAAACTTGGTGGATGGGTTGGTTAGGTGACAAGAATGATTCGATTTTGATTCAGGTTCAGAATCATCTGTGTGCAGGCTGCTCATTTTGCCAACTTCAGAGGGATGATGGGCTAAGTCAACCCACCTGGTGTTAATTCAATGTCCTGACAGGGGCTTGATACAACCTTGCAATCTCAAACCAGCCACCTTTACCTTTGAGGCCACACCTGGCTTAAAATGAATTGTTAAACAAATCAGCTTTGTTCTCATGCATTTTATTTTTCTCCAAAAAGCAATGACGAGGTTCAAACATTTCCATGTTCTACAACGACCTGATGGATATTTATTTATTTTACTTTCATCACCAATGATTCCAACACCAAGCTCAAAAACAACCTTCGCTTGGACAAATAAACATCATTAAAATCGACCTTTTTATCTTTCTTTTCAACACATATACTTTTTTTTTAAATGCTCTATTAAGCTCCAACAGGTAAATTTAAGGCTCAGGTACTGTAAATCAAAGTGGCACAACCATGAATGTCATCAAAATGTGTTTCTTGTGAAAGTTCCGTTCTCCGTCGGGAAGCAAGATGGAGGTGCGGAGCGTGTAAAGCTGAACGTGCAGTACCCGAATGCTGAACCTGCGGCTAGGCCAGCCATGTAGGACACCGTCATGATGTTACCTGAGAGAGGGGGGGGGGGGGGCAATAATTAATGCTTATCCAAGGAAAATCGACATCGTACGTATGGAACATGGCAGATTCCTATATTTTGTCCAAGTTCATCCTGAGTGTGGAAAACCATTTTCGATCGATTCGTTGTACTAATTGTTTTTTAATGGAACGGAAACTGTGTCCACATCGAGGTAATAAAAGGTAGTGAAGATCCCCTTATGATGATGTCACAGCCGAATCTCACAGCAATGGGAGATCATTCACGTTCGAAACTTTCACTGAAAATCACATTCATCTTTCCACCAATCTCAGTGTAAACCAGAACGGCACTCGGTAGACGGCACACCTCCACCTGGCTGAACAGTTTATGTTTTTGTATCCACTGATAGGCCTGATCTGGATTCGGACCTGAACAAAAATCGAATCGGCTTGTTCTTACCAAACCAACTCTTCAGAAAAAGTTTCGTCATAACTCGTCCATAACTTTTTGAGATTTCCTGCTATGTATCGGTTTTGGCCCCATCCCCCAATGGTGAAGAATCACTTAAGAAATTCTAGTAGTCGGATCCGAATGCGGATCTTCACCAAAATGTAATCATTTCGTCCGACACATACACTACCTCTCTGCCAAATTTCGTCCGAATCCGTCCACAACGTTTTGAGATATGTTGTTCACAGACAAACAAACGGACAGGGGTGAAAACATAACCTCCATCCACCTTCGGTCGTGGAGATAACAACTACAAATTACACATCATTGTCCAGAACTCCACTGGCAGGGCGTGGTCTGGTGCAGCACGGATAAGGAGACGGCTTGGTCCATGAGTTATGGCTCCTTGCTGTGGTGAAGCGGGATGCTCCAGTACCGGGGAGGGTTCTGTTTAGTCTTCGAGACTCGCGAGGGGGGATAATGATACAGTGGCGGCAGCTAGTGTGCACGCGCACACACACACACACACACACACATACACACACACACACACACGTACATACACACACACACACGTACATAGACACACACACACACACACACACACATAAACACACACACACACACACACATACACACACACACACACGTACATACACACACACACACACATACACACACATAAACAAACACACACACACACACGTACATAGACACATACACACACACACGCATACATAGACAAACACACACACACGTACATAGACACATACACACACACACGCACACACACACACACACACACAACACACACACACACACACGTACATAGACACATACACACACACACGCATACATAAACAAACACACACACATAAAGAAACACACACACATAAAGAAACACACACACGTACATACACACATACACACACACACGCACACACACACACACACACACGTACATACACACACACACACGTACATAGACACATACACACACACACGCATACATAGACAAACACACACACACGTACATAGACACATACACACACACACGCACACACACACACACACAACACACACACACACACACACAAACACACACACACGTACATACACACACACACACACACACACACACATAAACAAACACACACACACACACACACGTACATATACACACACACACACACACACGTACATAGACACATACACACACACACACACGCACGATTTTCCTCAACATGGAAACGCGGAATGTTCTCTATCCTCACAAATATATGGAGCGAAGGGTGCCAATTGTACTTGTGACGTTATCAGGCTGAAGTGTCCCATTCGAGTCCTGCAAGCAGAGCGAGTTTAGCGAGATATCGGTTTCCATAAGACTAAAGGTGAAACATTTGGGATGGACCATGGGTATGGTATAGGAGATGTACGTATTGTCGACCTGTTGAACTGGTGTGGAATCCTGGGTTATGAAAAACACACCCTGAAGCCCCTTTAACAACACCTTGCCTAAGCCCCCCTGAAACCACAAACAATATTAGGGGATGGGGAACTCCAAGCTTTCTTTCAAAGCAATGAGATATTCCATTAGGAAGGGTAGGGACGGGATATCAGGTAAGGAGCAGAAGAATCCCACCTGCTAGTTCTCGTTGGCTTGAGGACACTCGTGTGGGCGCTTGAATCATGGGAACGCTGCTCAGGTAGCCATTAGTGAGGCCGAGGAGAGACGAGAAGGTGCAGGGCCAGGCTGGGTGGGACAGCGTGGGATCAGATCGTGGAAGAACGCAGAGAAGGAAGAGAGGAATCAGGACGAGGCGAGCGGCTGAGGAAGTCAGGAGGCAAGCAGGACCGTTGGGTCGGGGTCCGGCTGCGAGGATCTGCAGCAAACGGACAAGACAAAGAAACCGTGAGACGAACATGGAGAAACCCGAACAAACAAACAAGGTCATTCCACACAAACAAAACAGGAACCACCTTCCCAACAAGGTCCGATAGGTTGAAGATCGCCATCAGAGTGATTGGCAACCAATCGGCGGGAGCGCATCCACGAATCTCAGACGTGACACCGGGAAACAAACTCAGGGTGACGAGGCAGGTGAGGGAGAGGGTGAGGCCCAGCGGCCATAGCGAGCGTATCACGGAGCAGCGGGTCCTCACCATCGCTGAAGGAGGGGAACGGATGCGAGAAGACAATGTCATCCATGGATTTCGGCACTGTGACGTCATAATAGTGAGCAGGGTAGTTTGAAATGTAACATGGATGTCCATCCCATAACCGCCAGTTATTATCGCCCAGGATGAGTCCTCGAGAGAAAATATCAAGAGTACCGGTACTAATGTTGATCCTTCCTGAAGTAACTCAGGGTTTTCCAGCTCAAAATGTCTACTTTGGGGAATATACTGAGATCCTAATACGGACTGGCATACAACACAGCTGATTGGTCCACTCTAAAAAGGTGTGTGGTTAACACGTTTCCCCCAGACCACCGTTTCGTATACATTGTCGAGGCTCATGGAAGAACTGGAACATAGAACAGACCAGGACAAAACAGAACAAAAACAAGCGTTACGCCTAGGTCCCCCGTCGGTGAAGTGATGCGAGTTGACAAAGTGGAGGATGCAAGGCGGCCATCTTGGATTTTGACGTGGCGACCCAATTTTCAATAGCGTTCGTCCTTCTGCCGAGATACACCCACACACCAGATTAGAAGTTGGTACTTCGCTTATTTTTCAAGATATTCCGCTCACAAGGTTCAGACATACATGGCGGCGGCCATCTTGGATTTCGACGTGGGTTGCACCCACACACCAAATTCGAATGCGGTCCTTCGCTTACGCATGCACGTACGCACGCACGCATGCACGGACGGACAGACGGACGGAGGGGAAAACCATAGTCCCCCTTTCGCTCCGCGGTGCGACAGGGGACAATAACCGGAGAAAGGGGGGGGGGGAGGTTGAAGGGGGGTTAAGGAACACACCGACAAACTCATGGAAGAAAGCAGAGACATAGACGAAAAGGCAGTGAACTGTAGGTGGTGGCAGTCAGTAGAGAGCATACCTCCGCAGGTGAACACTTTACGTTTTGTATCCCAGAGTAATCCCAATACAGAATCACATTTAATCAAAATCATCCGTCCACAACTTTTTGAGATATCCTACTATTTATTGGTTTTAGCCCTATCTCCCAATGGTGAAGAAGCACTTAAAAAATTAAATAATTCTCATATCCGAATCCATATTCAGGTCTTCACCAAAATCGAATCTATTTGTCCTTGTCAGACACCCAACCTGTCCACCAAGTTTCGTCCAAATCCGTCCATAACGTTTTGAAATATCCTGCTATGTATCATTTTTGGCCGTATCTCCCAATGGTGAAGAATCACTTTAAAAATTCTAGTAGCCGGATCCGAATCCAGATCTTCACCAAAATCTAATCATTTCATCCGAGTCACATACGTTACATATCTGCCAAATTTCGTCCAAATCCGTCCACAACATTTTGAGATATCCTGCTATGTATCGTTTTTGGCCTGATCTCCCAATGGTGAAGAATCATGTAAAAAAAATTAAATAACTCTCATTATCCGAATCCATATTCAGATCTTCACCAAAATCGATTCTTCCTTGTCAGACACCCAACCTGTCCACCAAGTTTCGTCCAAATCCGTCCACACCTTTTTGAGATATCCTGCTATGTATCGTTTTTGGCCCGATCCCCCAATGGCGAAGAATCACTTAAAAAATTCTAGTAGCCGGATCCGAATCCAGATCTTCACCAAAATCTAAGCATGTCGTCCTAGTCACATACACTACCTCTCTGCCAAATTTCGTCCAAATCCGTCCACAACTTTTTGAGATATCTTGTTCACAAACAAGCGGACAAACAGACAGACAGACAGACAGACAGACAGACAGGGGTGAAAACATAACCTCCATCCACCTTTGGTGGTGGAGGTAAAAAGGGACAGAAGAACAAGATGAGAGATGGAGGTGGAATTGAGGAAGAGGTGGTAGGTGGAGGAAAAGAGGGAAGACCAGGGCAATGAGGAAAATGACAGGTGAGGTGTTTCACCGGCGAGGGTATGCAGGTTGCGACGACCGTGGCCCAGTGTACTGAGGAGGCAGTACGATGTAGTAGAAGTCACTGGCACCACATCCCAGCATTCCTAAGGACACATTGAAAATAGAGAGCAAAGTTCAGATTGAGAGCAAAAGTATTGACGAGAACATCTGGTGAAACTGCGCAAGTCTCACCGAGTGCACATTGTCATTTTTCCGAGGGTACAGGTAAACACAAGGTAAATGGTTTTGCAAAAACAAACGGTTTGTAATATTAACGGTGAACCAATGCTGCTGAAGATTTACGACCCTCCTATGCCGAGTCGCACCTAAACCGCATTCTTACCAGATCAGCATCACCAAGGAAAGTCCATTAGCATTACCTCCATCCAATTAATGCACAACCTTTTCAGGATAACCATTCAGCCCTTCAAGTTGGTGACGACAATAATAACATGAAAGAGCAATCAGAGATTGCAGACCCTTGCCAGGATGTTTTCAGTGATTTTTAAGGCTTTTGTGTTAAAAACAAATATCGCGGCCGAACCACGTAACCGATGACGTCATCATTATTTTTTTCTCCACCAATTTATCCCTAGATGATGCACAATAAATTTCAGCTTGATCGGATGAAGTTTTGTACTTGACGAATTATGATGTCATAATGGAGGCACCTATGACATCATCATTAGCATATTTTATTCCCCATGGAGAGCTCTTTACAATGAGTCATGTCTCAATTTTTTCCATGCAGCACTTTCAGAAATATAGAGGTGCAAAGTTTTTCGTTTTTTTCCCAAGATGGCGCCCATACCACGTGACCTATGACGTCTATTTTTATCATTAAAAAATGATACAGGTGGAGTTGCACCTATTGTGCAAATTTCCTGTACAGCAGACCAACGGTTGCAGAGAATATCAAATTTATTCTGTGCAGACAAACAAACAGACAGACAAACGGACCCATATGCAATACCCTCTCCTCCTGCGAGGGTAACTAGAGAGGTCATAGAACACATTACCCCACGCAGTCTTGAGAAAAAGGACACCGGAAGGGTCATTCAAACTCTTGCTCTGCATTTCCAAGCACAATCTCTATTTCCTATGAGCCGCCATTTTTTTCTGACTCTCGATAGTCCCCAACACAGAGTGTGAGCAGCAAATTTGATTGGTCGAGATGTGATGCAAAATGGCGTAATATTTTGTTCAAGTACTGCTAAATGAGAGATTTCTGAAAGTGTAAACAAGGTGATTTGTGTTCTGCAGTACTCAAGCATATAATTCAATTGAAATAAAAAAATTAATTCTGAAGTTTTAGAAAAACAAATCGGAAGTGTACCGCCATTGATACAGCGTCTTTTACACCACCTTATTTAACATGTTGCATTAGTTCTTTGTGCCAGTAAGTTTCCCTTTTTGGAATTATTTTCAGTTTTGTTTGACTTCCAGACAGGCAGACGGAATTACAAAAAAATTCTGGAAGTTTTAGAAAAACAAATCGGAAGTGTACCGCCATTGATACAGCGTCTTTTACGCCACCTTATTTAACATGTTACATTCGTTCTTTGTGCCAGTAAGTTTCCCTTTTTGGAATTATTTTCAATTTTGTTTGACTTCCAGACAGGCAGATGGAATTTTAAAAAAATTCTGAAGTTTTATATAAAAAATTCGGAAATGTACCGCCATTGATACAGCATCTTTTACACCACCTTATTTAACATGTTGCATTAATTCTTTGTGCCAATAAGTTTCCCTTTTTGGAATTATTTTCAATTTTGTTTGACTTCCAGACAGGCAGACGGAATTTTAAAAAAATTCAGAAGTTTTATATTTAAAAAAATCGGAAGTGTACCGCCATTGATACAGCGTCTTTTACACCACCTTATTTAACATGTTTGACTTCAATTTCCATTCTTCAAATTTCCATTCCTTTTTGGAATTATTTTCAATTTTGTTTGACTTCCAGACAGGGAGACGGAATTTAAAAAAAATTCTGAAGTTTTATATAAAAAAAATCGGAAGTGTACCGCCATTGATACAGCGTCTTTTACACCACCTTATTTAACATGTTACATTAGTTCTTCGTGCCAGTAAGTTTCCCTTTTTGGAATTTTTTTCAATTTTGTTTGACTTCCAGACAGGCAGATGGAAGAAATTTTTTTTTTTAAATCTCACTCCTCTATGCACATGCGAAATCGGGACGAAATTCCGTACAATTTGCCAAAGTCAGAGCCAAAGTACTGATAACTACAGGTCCGTGTTCCGATTCATGGTGTAGGAGTCAAAATGTAACATTCAATTGAAATCAAGTAGTTCCTCGAGCATACGTTGATGTATGCAGACAGACAGACGGACGGACAGACAGATGGAGTGAACCAATTGCTCAACCCCACTTTGCTCTTCGCGCACGCGGGGGGAATATGGTTGGTGACCGACATGAAGAGGCCGATGTGGAATGAATAATGTAGAGGCTTCCTTTGTGTTGGCAGAAATTCAGTTTGCCCATCAGAACCTGTGCACGTTTATTTTTCCCAAAATCTTAACTCGATTCTCCATAACTAGGCCAACATGACCTTATTGAGGCAAGTAAGGAAGGTCATTGTACAATTCAGTTCTGATTGTACCGGTATGAACAAAGACCCTGATAAATAGCTAATGGACACTTACGAATCTTACTTCCTCCGCAGCTACATCGTGATGGGCTAAGTATTGGGGGCCGCCACCAGAAGGTCGGGAGGCCATGGGTGGTGTGGGCAACCACTCTTGGTTCAAGAGGTGATGGCGCACAAAGGCGGATCGGCGAGTGATCTGGTGCAGGCAGCAGCAAGTAGCTTCGAGCACCGTAGAGATGAGGAAGAATGCTAAAGTGTTTTGTCGTTCGTCTTTCACCACCGTCTTCGTGACGATGCGGCTCATCGACACGATGACTCCCGCTGTGCCTGGAGATGAGACACAAAGCAGCGATGAGAAGGGTGAGGCCCAGAGCCATCTGGAGCCTTTGAGTGATAGTGATGTCGTTTATATTCATTACCTTATCTGCTGCAGCTGGCAGGATAGCCCAGGGTTAAGCACACCGGTCTCTGAGCTGTCTAGCATGGGTTTGAATCTGGAAAAACCTATAAACTGTCATCTCGGCGTGTCACAGGTGTGGGGGGAACGAGGGGGGGGGGGGCGGATTGATCAATGTATGTGCCATCCCTCTGATGGACGTCAAACCGGGTGTCCCATGTGCTAGTAACATTTGGTGGGTATTGAAGCTTCCATGACGTCTTTCACGAGGAGGAGGTGAGCTATCGCCGGTACCCTGGCCAAATTATAAATTATTGCTCCAACCTACAGGTATATGTTGAGCCTGGTGTTGGCTTGGGATCCTAGGATCCTGGGTGTGAATCCCGGTCGATCGCTGAATTAACCCCAGGGGGTTGATTCAGCCTGTCATCCTTCCGAGGTCTGCAAATTGAGTACCAGTTCACTGGTAATTCCCTGTGTGTCGCAAAAGGCGACTAACAGGGTTGGCGGCAGGAAGGGCAACCGGCCATAAAACGTCGCTTCAAAAAGGGGACCACGGTGCCCGAAAAAGGCAAACCCCTGCTCTGCGGTGAAAAATGGGACCACGGTGCCCGAAAAAGGCCGACCCCCGCTCTGCGGGGAAAAATGGGGCCACGGTGCCCGAAAAAGGCCAACCCCCGCTTTGCGGGGAAAAATGGGACCACGGTGCCCGAAAAAGGCCAACCCCCACTCTGCGGGGAAAAATGGGACCATGGTGCCCGAAAAGGGCCAACCCCTGCTCTGCGGGCAAAAATGGGACCATGGTGCCCGAAAAAGGCCAACCCCCGCTCTGCGGGGAAAAATGGGACCGCGGTGCACGAAAAAGGCCAACCCTGCTCTGCGGGGAAAAATGGGACCACGGTGTCCAAAAAAGGCCAACCCCCGCTCTAGCAGGGAAAATGGCCTTTAAAATGCATGTTGTTGTGTTGTTGTTGGTGCCCGAAAAAGGCCGACCCCTGCTCTGCAGGGAAAAATGGGACCACGGTGCCCGAAAAAGGCCAACCCCCACTCTGTGGGGAAAAATGGGACCACATTGCCCGAAAAAGGCCAACCCCCACTCTGTGGGGAAAAATGGGACCATAAAAAAAAAAAAAAAAAAAAAAAAAGGGGAAAATGGGACCATGGTGCCCGAAAAAGGCTGACCCCTGCTCTGCGGGGAAAAATGGGACCACATTGCCCGAAAAAGGCCAACCCCCGCTCTAGCAGGGAAAATGGCCTTTAAAATGCATGTTGTTGTGTTGTTGTTGGTGCCCGAAAAAGGCCGACCCCTGCTCTGCAGGGAAAAATGGGACCACGGTGCCCGAAAAAGGCCAACCCCCACTCTGTGGGGAAAAATGGGACCATGGTGCCCGAAAAAGGCTGACCCCTGCTCTGCGGGGAAAAATGGGACCACATTGCCCGAAAAAGGCCAACCCCCACTCTGTGGGGAAAAATGGGACCATGGTGCCCGAAAAAGGCCAACCCCCGCTCTGCGGGGAAAAATGGGACCACGGTGCACGAAAAAGGCCAACCCCTGCTCTGCGGGGAAAAATGGGACCACGGTGTCCAAAAAAGGCCAACCCCCGCTCTAGCAGGGAAAATGGCCTTTAAAATGCATGTTGTTGTGTTGTTGTTGGTGCCCGAAAAAGGCCGACCCCTGCTCTGCAGGGAAAAATGGGACCACATTGCCCGAAAAAGGCCAACCCCCGCTCTAGCAGGGAAAATGGCCTTTAAAATGCATGTTGTTGTGTTGTTGTTGGTGCCCGAAAAAGGCCGACCCCTGCTCTGCAGGGAAAAATGGGACCACATTGCCCGAAAAAGGCCAACCCCCGCTCTAGCAGGGAAAATGGCCTTTAAAATGCATGTTGTTGTGTTGTTGTTGGTGCCCGAAAAAGGCCGACCCCTGCTCTGCAGGGAAAAATGGGACCACGGTGCCCGAAAAAGGCCAACCCCCACTCTGTGGGGAAAAATGGGACCATGGTGCCCGAAAAAGGCTGACCCCTGCTCTGCGGGGAAAAATGGGACCACATTGCCCGAAAAAGGCCAACCCCCGCTCTAGCAGGGAAAATGGCCTTTAAAATGCATGTTGTTGTGTTGTTGTTGGTGCCCGAAAAAGGCCGACCCCTGCTCTGCAGGGAAAAATGGGACCACGGTGCCCGAAAAAGGCCAACCCCCACTCTGTGGGGAAAAATGGGACCATGGTGCCCGAAAAAGGCCAACCCCCGCTCTGCGGGGAAAAATGGGACCACGGTGCACGAAAAAGGCCAACCCCTGCTCTGCGGGGAAAAATGGGACCACGGTGTCCAAAAAAGGCCAACCCCCGCTCTAGCAGGGAAAATGGCCTTTAAAATGCATGTTGTTGTGTTGTTGTTGGTGCCCGAAAAAGGCCGACCCCTGCTCTGCAGGGAAAAATGGGACCACGGTGCCCGAAAAAGGCCAACCCCCACTCTGTGGGGAAAAATGGGACCATGGTGCCCGAAAAAGGCCAACCCTCACGCTGCGGGGAAAAATGGGACCACGGTGCCCGAAAAAGGCCAACCCCCACTCTGTGGGGAAAAATGGGACCATGGTGCCCGAAAAAGGCCAACCCCCACTCTGTGGGGAAAAATGGGACCATGGTGCCCGAAAAAGGCCAACCCTCGCGCTGCGGGGAAAAATGGGATCACGGTGCCCGAAAAAGGCCGACCCCCACCCTGTGGGGAAAAATGCGACCACGGTGCACGAAAAAGGCCAACCCCTGCTCTGCGGGGAAAAATGGCCTCTAAAGGTGGTTCTTCACGTATATACGTTGATGAGATATATTTATCGAAATACATATTATTAAGTGTTCGTGTGTGAGTTTGTGTGTTTGTATGTTCTTCATTCACGGCCGAACCGTCGCACATAGAGGTCCCAAAATTTGGGTGTAGGTACCTCAGAATCTGGGACCACGGTGCCCGAAAAAGGCCAACGAAAAAAGTTGACGGGCCGAATGGCCTCCTGCACACATCAATTAGCCTCTTAGAGCGGGGGTTGGCCATGGTGTCCTTGCCCCTTGCGAGGGGGCAAGGTTTTAAGCTAGCACTCGTTGGCCTTGAGGTCTGTTTTATGAGGCCAACAAATAGCTCAACCTTATATGCCGGGTATCCCACCCTAACCCCCCAAAGATATCCCCATCCCCTCCGCGAAGTGCCTGGTAGCCCCTGCTAGGAAAAAGAAAGAAAGAAAACTTGTAAAAATGGTGATTAAATAATAATTTAATAATGATAAGGTTGTCTAAACTTGGCAAGCTAGGTGATGTCGATGCTGTAAAAATTACTTATCGATATGTTCAATGCGTTGCATTCCATCCCCGAACCTGTAACCCCGATCTTACTCTCTCCTGTCATGATGGCCTGGGTGTATCGAGGAGGAAGCAAGCTCACGTAGCCGTAGAAGCTGGACTGTTGCACTGTCGTGATAAAGAACAGACGTGCAAAAGCATACACAGATCCATGGAGGGATAGAACCAGTCGCGACATGTATAAACGAGGGAGCAACCGCTCAAATGGGATGCAATCCTTACACGTCACTGTCATAAACGATTCAGTTGTCATCCTCAATCTTCATCATTTTGCTGTTCGAGCTTCTTTCTTTACTCACTCGTTTCTTCATTTTGCTCATTCTGCCCGTAATCATTTTAATTTTCACAGCATTGCCTTAGTCTTCCAGGCCACAATCAACTTACTCACGCATTTAGGAATACGACACAAGCTTGACCACTGGTGCACTGTCCACACAATCCGTACCGGTGCAGCCAAAGGCACACAGTGCTATGGCAAGGAGGGTGACGTGGTACTGGAACTGCGGAGGAACGAGTTCCAAGGCGAGGTCAAAAACAGACACCAACAGCAAGGTCAGCAGGACGAGGATGTAACCTGCACACATCAATTAGCCATAAAGGATTCATAATCATAAACTTCATTATGATCAGACTCAGTGGTGTAATGGTTAGAGCGTCTGCTCTGAATCTGGGACCCAGGACCCCGACTCTCAATCTGGGACCCCAATCTTAATCTGGGACAACTGAATCTGGTTCAAACCCCAACTGAGACCCACCAAAGACTTATAAAATGGCGTGTACTGCTTCCTTGCTTGATTCTCAGCATTTTCAAAGGATAGAGCACAAACAACCATAGGTTGGCAACCATTGCCCAGACTTGACGGGCCTAATGGCCTCCTGCATTGAAGTTCCTTGCGAGGGAACTCATTATTATAATTATCATTACTGGCGGAATCATCAGCTTTGCTATCTCTTACTATAATGGAGCAAATGTGGACGTCACCAAAACTCCAAAAAATTGACATGTGGTGGAAACAGCGACACCTTTGGTGGTAGGCGGTATTACATGTGGCGGAAACAGCACCACCTTTGGTGGTAGGTGGTATTACATGTGGTGGAAACAGCACCACCTTTGGTGGTAGGCGGTATTACATGTGGTGGAAGTAGCGCCACCTTTGGTAGTAGGTGGTATTACACGTGGTGGAAACAGCACCACCTTTGGTGGTAGGCGGTATTACATGTGGTGGAAACAGCACCACCTTTGGTGGTAGGCGGTATTACATGTGGTGGAAACAGCACCACCTTTGGTGGTAGGCGGTATTACATGTGGTGGAAACAGCACCACCTTTGGTGGTAGGCGGTATTACATGTGGTGGAAACAGCACCACCTTTGGTGGTAGGCGGTAGTACACGTGGTGGAAACAGCGCCACCTTTGGTGGTAGGCGGTATTACATGTGGTGGAAATATCTCCACCTTTGGTGGTAGGCGGTATTACATGTAGTGGAAATACACCACCTTTGGTGGTAGGCGGTATTACATGTGGTGGAAACAGCACCACCTTTGGTGGTAGGTGGTATTACACGTGGTGGAAACAGCACCACCTTTGGTGGTAGGCGGTATTACATGTGGTGGAAACAGCACCACCTTTGGTGGTAGGTGGTATTACATGTGGTGGAAATATCTCCACCTTTGGTGGTAGGCAGTATTACATGTAGTGGAAACAGCACCACCTTTGGTGGTAGGCGGTAATACAAATCATCGTCCATCTTATGATATGGTGGATGTGTTGTGATCAATAAAATTGCTTTCAAAAATAATCCAAATCACAACTATAGTTAGAAGCGATAGATCACAATCATCACCTGTGTCATAATCATCAACACCATGATCATCATCACAATCACCTGGATCAAAATCATCATCATAACTATCAACGTAAACAATAACATAATATGTACGGATAACAAGCAAAATAATCCGGAGATTGACTACAGAATTCATCCGTGAGAATAAAGCACACAATCATACCCAAAAAACCTTATTATTGTTACAATAATGATAATCACAATTGTCATTATACACTTAAACATGGCTGTAATTGTCTTTTCAATAGAGTATTGCCACGAACACGAGCTCTATTGTTGAAGTCATCACAATGACTGCAATCAAAATCCCAGTTAGTACTCCCGTCGCATCTCTTATTCCCACAACTATTGTAATCAACAACAGGACTGTGATCATAACGGTGAGTGTGTGGTGCGTGTGCGACGTTCTTACCGGCCGTGATGCGAGTGTGCAGAGATAAGAGCTCGACGAATGCATTGTTGATGAGTGAGGCAGCCAACGCCGTCCCTACGTAGGTGATGCTGAGATCAAGAACCACGGACGTGCCTGAAAAGGTGACAAGATGGTCGGGATATCATCTCGGCGACATTACGGTGCGGCGCTCAAAATGGACTATAAACTGTCATCTCGGTGTCCAGAGCCTGGTGTTGGCTCAGCGGTTAAGGTGCTGGCTTGGGCTCCTAGGATCCTGGGTTCGAATCCCGGTTGATCGTTGAATTGACGCCAGCGGGCGGGGTTGACTCAGCCGGTCATCCTTCCGAGGTCGGCAAATTGAGGACCAGCTCACTGGTAATTCCCTGTGTGCCGCAAGAGGCGACGAACGCATCCGGCCATAAAACATCGTTTCAAAAAGGGGACCAAGGTGCCCCAAAAAAGGCCAACCCCTGCTCTGTGGGGGAAAAGGGCCTCCGAAGGTTGTTCCTTTGCTCAAAATGGCCAGATGCTGACCTGGTTACCTGGAAACCTGTGATGTAGGAAATCGACGTCCGTCACAAAGCTGTTGTAAGGAAGCAGGAATCCGACCCCTGCCAGCAACATGGAGAAGTAGATGCCATGATGGTCATCTGAGGGGCTTGGCTGGATGTAAGCTGGGGACAGAAGATAGTGATGGGTTTATAAAGGCCAGAATTCAGTAACACGGATGAACATCATAAAGGACAGTGCTGGGGCCTGCTTAGATTCACATTGGGCCATTCAACATATATGGTGAGGATCTCATGGCACAAGATGGGAAATTAATATATTTTTGATTTTGAACCTCCATCCATTGTTGAGGACCTCCATCCTTTTCATATTAAAAAAGGAGTCATTTATTTTTCATTCATCAAATGCTCATGGATTGGTTTGTAAATACATCGCATCTCAAAAACAGTAGTCGACATCAGTGAAGCTTACAGGAATTATTAGGACCGCATAGGGCTTTCGTGAGCGTAATGGCCTCCTCCTGTGTTGAAGGTCCTCAGGAGGTACTAGTATTCTTACTGGTATTATAGTATCAGCGGTACCCGCAGAAATTCCGTGTGATGTAAAATTTGACTTCAGGTCCTCAACTCGCCCACCACCCAACCTTGAACCCCTTATTGTCTCCCGTCGCTCAGCGGAGCGAAAGGGGGACTATGGTTTTCCCCTCCGTCCGTGTGTCCGTCCGTCCGTCCGTCCGGGCGTGCGTGTGTGCGTGCGTGCGTGTGTGTGTGCGTGCGTGCGTAAGCGAAGGACCGCATTCGAATTTGGTGTGTGGGTGCAACCCACGTCAACATCCAAGATGGCCGCCGCCATGTATGTCTGATGCCATGTATGTCTGAACCTTGTAACCTGCATATCTTGAAAAATAAGCGAAGTACCAACTTCTAATCCGGTGTGTGGGTGTATCTAGGCATAAGGAAGAACGCTATTGAAAATTGGGTGGCCACGTCAAAATCCAATATGGCCGCCTCCATGCATGTCTGAACCTTGTGAGCGAAATATCATATCATAGCATGTTTTCTGCGTCTTAAACTTTGTCAACTCACATCACTTCACCGACGGGGGACCTAGGCGTAACGCTTGTTATTATACCAATACCAACTTCACCGACTCCTACCTCCTCATAACCTGCTTTTCCACCTTCCCAGCTTCTCCCAGTGGCACAGCTTAAAGGTGCCAGTGCCCACATTTCAAGGCTCAACTGTTACAAGCAGATCATGGGGAAAAAACAAATATGGAGAAACCAAAGAGATCAGGTCAGGAGAAGGTGAACGTTCAATTGGCTCAATGAAGCAAGAGGTCCTGAAGCAGGTATATATAATCTTTCATCTCAAATACCGTTCGATTTTTTGATGCAGGGACGAAAGACAAACGAAAGGGTCATCTACCTTTTCTCTGTCCACCCATCTGTTTACCATCACCTTACCCTCCATAAATGCAAGAACCTTCCGACCATTGTTGTTTAACCTTTGCACAAACCCCAGCATTGGTACATGGAAAGTTTGAGTCCAAATAAATATGAATCGTTCATTCAAATTCAAACTTCTTCGCGTTTACAAATCGAACGCGTCAATGCAAGTTGAAGAAGGCAGTGCGACCCATTTGGAATTGAGAGGTAACAAACCGATGGAGTCGCACGATGATGGCGAACCGTTCCTAGGACCTCCTCTCTCCTCGTCGCAATCATGGACGTCGTCTCCTCGACCGTCGCTCCTCACAACCTGCTCGTCTTCCCCAACTTGCCTCGTCTCCATTTCGCTCCAGCGCCCAGCTGTCTCGTCGGTGTCCAGCAGGGTCAGAGTTGTCCTCAGACTCTTCATGCCGGGGTGGCTCCCTGTGGTGGTTGAGAGGGTTCAATAGGGTGATCGGTTCAACATTCCATGTGTTGGACTTGGGAAGCGAAACGGTTTAAAAGATGGCGGGGCATGTTTATGGGCTGCGCAAGCATTTGCTTATGGATCAACTCCAATTTCATTCACATGCAATTCCCGTAAGTGCAACGGTGGTGATTATGATGGCGAAAATGTTTCGGTCAGACAAAGTCCCAATGACAGATCAGAGGTTTTAGTGGATTGTTTTGTTGTAGTTTTTGTTGCTTCCAAGATCTCTTGACCTCATTTTTGAGGTCCTGGTATTTTGTCATTTTCTTGATTTCTGCGTTGTTTAGGCCAAAATCGCTGGGTACTGATATCTCTTTGATCAATGCTGTTTTTTCCTTTTTGTTCCCGAGTACAATGTCCGGACGCAATGCCTGGTTTCGATGTTCACGGTCGATGGGATCATCAAGTCGTATATGAGCATGACGATTCATTTTCAATGATTGCCCTTGGTTCGTGTTTCCATGAGTTTTGTGTGTGTGTGTGTGTGTGTGTGTGTGTGTGTGTGTGTGTATATATATATATATGTGTGTGTGTGTGTGTGTGTGTGTGTGTGTGTGTCTGTGTGTGTGTGTGTTTGTGGAAGTGTGTGTGTGTGTGTTTGTGGAAGTGTGTGTGTGTGTGTCTATGTGTGTTTGTGTGTTTGTGTGTGTCTGTGTGTGTGTGTGTAAGTGTAACACATTTGTAATTCTGCATCCCTCATTTCAATACCCTCTAAAACATCACTGCATTTGTTATGACTTATGAGCCTCCACCAGTGCAACTATGACATTTTAAAGTTTATTTCCAGCAAATCCTCAATCAGAAGATTCCTTGTCCTCGTAAGTCAAACTAGACCTTCGTTTTAAACCTTCTTTATTAAAAAAAATTGCGAAGTTTTCATGTGAATGTTCTCAATGCAAAGTATGAAGATGGAGGAAATGTGCCCCCTGGTGGTAGGAAAAAAAGTAAATCTGCTCTATTCCACCCATTAACCACCGACCTTTTTTTTTTTTTTTTTTTTTGGATACTGAATCGAGGCTCGTGAAAGAGCTAACATTTACTTCACAAACAAATCAACCAGACAAACAAAATACCCAAAAAGAGGGAGCGGAAGACAAGATGGGGAGAGAAGGATAAGCACACAAACACAACATCCGAGAGCAGGGAGATGTGTGGAAGGGAGAGGGCCCGGGGGGGGGGGGGAGGCATGGGAAGGGGGGCGGGAGGGAGAAGTATAAAACACAAGGACACCAAGGACTTCCTGGACAGAAGTTGGTATTTCAAAAAAGTGGAATTAGGATGAAATTAGCGGGGGTAGAAAAGATCAAGGTTTTGGATGGGGGACGATAAGAGATGGTGGTGAACAGCTGTTTTAAAGACTTGGAGAGTGGAGTGGGATTGAAGAGAGTGAGGGAGTTTGTTCCAAAGGTGGGAGAAAAGAGGAATGAAGGAGTGAAGGTGAGCAGAGAGTCTTGATTTTGGCAGTTTAACCATAAGAGGGTTGCAGGCAGATCTTGTGCGACCTGTAGGAATATTTGCGGGACAGAGCCCAGAGAGAGCTGGGGGGGGCAAGGCCAGGGAGGAGTCGGTCGAAGACGGAAAGACCACCAACCTGCCTGCGGTGAGTGAGTGAGAGGCCCTTGGAGTTAGCTTCATCGCGGGAGATTCCAATGATTCTTAATGCTTTGGTTTCAACAGCGTGAAGGCGAGCGAGGTGTGAGGCAGGAGCACCAGCCCAGAGGGGAGAGCAGTATTCCATTGAGCTGCGGATGAAAGCCTTCTATGTGGTGAGGAGCTCAGGTGTGCCAAGGAAGGACTTCGCACGACGGAGGATGCCCAGTCGGCGACTGGTTTTGGAGGCCAGATTTGAAATGTGGTTTTCCCAGGAAAGATCATAGCAGATAGTGAGACCCAAAAGCTTGAGTGACAGAACTTCTTGGAGAGGATTATTCAGAAAGTGGATGGGAGGGTTGTCCAGTCGGTCTTTTCGGAGAGACATCGTAAGAGTGTGAGATTTGTCAGGATTGAAAGACATGTTCCACTTGTTTGCCCAGTCTGTGATTTTGTCAAGGTCTGCAGAGAGTGAGAAGGCTGCAGACTGCCGATCTGAGGGATGAAGAATGGAGCGACAGAGAGTAGAGTCGTCAGCAAAGAGATAGAGAGGATTTTCAAGAGAGTCAGAGAGATCATTGATGAAGACCAGAAAAAGCACAGGGCCCAGAACACTGCTTTGGGGAACTCCAGCCTGAACAGGAAGAGGAGATGAGAGAAACCCATTCAGGGCCACACGTTGACTATGACTAGAGAGGAAGTCCGCCAGCCATGCGTGGAGATTTCCATGGATACCAAAAGAGGAGAGTTTGGTGAGCAGAGCGGGGTGCCAGACCATATCGAAGGCACATGATATGTCAAGGGAGACTGCTCTAATTTCCTGTTTGGCATTGAGGACCTCCATCCATTGTTGAGAAAGCAGAAGCAGCATGTCCAGAGTGGAGTGTCCAGGTCTGAAACCAAATTGATGATCAGAGATCAAGCCATTGGAGAAGAGGAAAGATTTCATATCTGAAGCAATGATGGATGCCATGACTTTGCTGATAATTGGGAGAAGGCTGATTGGTCGGTAGTTGCTGGGATCTGTTTTTGCACCTTTTTTGTGCAAAGCGGTGATGTTGGCAGATTTCCAAGCAGATGGAAGATGACCTTGAGCAAAAGAGAGGGTGAAAAGAACAGAGAGAGGGAGTGAAAGAGCGGAAGAACATGATTTTAGGACCCGTGGGCTGATGCCGTCAGGTCCAGTTGCAGAATCAGAGTCGAGGGTTGACAGAAACTTTTCCACCTTGTCAGGAGGAAAGGACACAGAGTCCAGGAGCAGCTGGGTACGACTGGGTACGGTGGGTACAGATAGGGATGGGTTTGGGACACAAGATTTAGAGGCAAACACAGAGTTGAGGCATTCAGCTTTTTCACGTGCGGAGTCAGCCGTGTGGCCATTTGAGGTGAGGGAGGGGATGGAGGGGGAACAAACACCAGAAACAGATTTGACCAGACGCCACCAGGATTTGGAAGAGGGAGACAGATAAGAGAGTTCGGTCCTGAGAACGGAGAGATATTGTTTCCTGGCTCTCCTGAGGGTGGACACACACTTGTTTCGGGCTTTGTGAAAGGAAATGAGATTTCCTTCTGTTGGATTTGCTTTCCAGGAGACGAAAGCAAGTTGTTTCTGGGCAATAGCCTCACCACAAGATTCCGTGTACCATGGACGGGAGGAAGGGTATGACAACTGAAGACGAGATGGGATAAATCTGTGCATGAGAGAGAGCAATTTACTTTGGAAGAATTCCCAGGATGAGTTGATGTCAGAGGCAGTAGAGATGGGAAACCAGTCCAGATGATTGATGGCTGCTTGAAGACTGTGCCAGTTGGCCTGAGTGAAATGCCAGACTCGTCGACGCTGAGGAGGCTCTCTGAGAATGGTCAGAGAGATGTCCACTTTAACAAGCACATGATCAGAAGAGCCGATTGGAGCAGAAGAAGAGCAGCAGACATTTTCAGGGAAGTTAGTCATAACCAAGTCCAGAAGAGAAGATGCTCCGTTGACTGAGATCCGGGTTGGGAAATTGACAGATTGTGTCAGTCCCAGTGAGTCACAGAGTCCTTTGCTGAAGAGCCATGGCTGGTGAGAGAGGTACCCACCCCCAGCCAACTGGCATGGTGACAGTTGAAATCACCACATATGAGGAATAGAGAGTTGGGATGGGTAGATAGAAGTTGGTCCATATTATCAGACAGCAAGATGTAGATGGAGTCATCACTGTTTGGTGGACGGTACAACACACATATGAACAAAAGGTGGGAGCGAAGGGGAAGCCGTAGCCAAAGGTATTCCTGGGGGTGAGGTGGAGAGAGTGCAGTGGAGGGCGAGTGAGGAAGAGAGTTTTTTTTATAAAGATAGCAACCCCACCTCCAGGACGAGGCTGAGGTCTATCATACCGGAGGAGGAAGTAACCTGGGAAAGATACCAAGGAATCAGAGACATCATGAAGGAGGAAAGTTTCTGTTAAGCTTCTGTTCTTCCCCCAACTTCTTCTTCTTCTTCCCCCAACTTCCCCCACACTTCCCACCTAAAGCAAGGTTGAAAGATGGCAGAACGTTTGTTCTACCAGGAATGATCCAAAATCGAATTTTGAGTTTTAAAAACATTCTGTTTTTTCACCTTTGTGGACCCAAGTCCCCACCACCTGGGGCATGAACCGAGGGTTAAATGTAAAAAATCGTTACATATTCTCTACATCCCCCAGTGTTGATTGAATAAACATACCCCCCCCCCCCCTTCCCACGCCTCCTCCCCCCAAACCCTATCCCTCCCACACGTCTTCCTGCTCTTAAATGTTGTGTGCTCTCCAGTGTTTGTGTGCTTCCCCTTCTCTTGTCTTCCGCTCCCTCTTTTTATATATTTTGTTTGTCTGGTTGATTTGTTTGTGAAGTAAATGTCAGCTCTTTCACGAGCCTCGATTCAGTATACAAAAAAAATGTTTTCAAATTTACCCATAATTCCATTTTTTGGAACTTTTCACCCCACCCCAGGGCTTCAGTCAGTGAAGCCAAAAATTGTACTGTTCTCGCACATTCTTACCATGTGGTAATCATAACTACCAAGTTTGGTGAATTTCTGCAAACGCGTTTAGGAGGAAACAGCGTGAGGGGCAGACGCAGCCGATTACAATATGCCCTTTTATTACTGTTTTTACATGGGGATTACGGGTGGAGTTGCTACTACTACTACTACTACTACTACAACTACTACTAATACTACGACAACTACTACTACTACTATGACTACTACTACTACGACTACTACGACTATTACTACTACGACCACTATGACTATTACTACTACTATGACTACTAATACTACAACTACTACTAATACTACTACTACAATGACTACTACTACGACGACTACTACTACTACAACTGACTACTACCACTGATTACGACTACTACTACTACTACGACTAATACTACGACTACTACTACTATTACTACTACGACTAATACTACGACTACTACTACGACTACTATGACTATTACTACTACTATGACTACTAATACTACAACTACTACTAATACTACTACTACTACTACAATGACTACTACTACTACTACTACAACTATGACTACTACCACTGATTACGACTACTACTACTACTACGACTAATACTACGACTACTACTACTATTACTACTACGACCACTACTACTACAACTACTACAACGACTACTACTACTACGACTACTACTACAACTATGACTACTACTACTACGACTACTACTACTACTACGGCTTCGACTATTACTACTACTACTACGACTATTACTACTACTACTATTACCACTAGTACTAATACTACAACTACTAAAACTACGACTATTACTACTACGACGATTACTACTACTACTACGATTACGACTACTATTACGACTACAACTACTACCACTACTACGACTATGACAACTACTACTACTATGACTACGACTACTATGACTTACTACTACGACGTTTACTACTACTACTACTACTACTATTACTACTAGTACTACTACTACAACAACTACTACTACAACAACTATGACTACTACTACAACTATGACTACTACTACTACTACTACGACTACGACTACTACTACGACTACTACTACTACGACTACTACTACTACGACTACTACTACTACGACTACTACTATGACTGCTACTACAAGTTATTTAACAGCCCCAATACATGGTGGGTTCGGACGGGGAAGGTTTTCGGTCCAAGTCTTTCACGAATGGCTGGCTAGTCCTGAAGGCGGCAGGGATTTGAAATTTGTTGAGGGTGCCGGAGATAACGCACCTCCGTGTGTGTGTGTGTGTGCGCGTGTGTGTGCGTGTTTGCGTGTGCGTGTGTGTCAGTAGACGGGACAACTGGCAGACCGTGCCTCCGAAGGACTGCACACACATTGATATTGATGAACCTCCCGACATGTCAAATACCAGGCAGTTTGGAGCTGGGTTGAGATTCGAACCCAGTCTAGATAGCCAGCTCAATACATATATACCTCCAAGTTATTCCGCCCCCTCCTCCAAAATATATGAGGAAGGAATATAATTTTTTTTTTTAATATTTGTTTACCAACGACATACTCAACAACTAGAACAGCACTCAGTAGTGAGCTACCTCCACCTGGTTGGCCATATCACTCAATGGTGAAGAATCATTTAAAAAAATTATACGAGCCGGATCCGGTTCTTCACCAAAATCGAATCAATTTTTCCTTGTCACACACCCAACCTGTCCACCAAGTTTCGTCCAAATCCATCTACAACTTTTTGAGATATCCTGCTGTGTATCGGTTTTGGCCCGATCTCCCAATGGTGAAGAATCAATAAAAAAAATTCTAGTAGCCGGATCCGAATCCGGATCTTCACCAGAATCGAATTATTTCGTCCTTGTCACATACGCTACCTCTCTGCCAAATTTCGTCCGAATCCGTCCACAACTTTTTGAGATATTTTGTTCACAAACGGACAGACAGACAGACAGACAGACAGGGGTGAAAACATCACCGACATCCACCTTTGGCGACTGAGGTGACAAAACAAATCCACGTTCCGAGAACTTTTTGAACGACACATCTACGTTATCAGGGATGGGAGATGATTGCCGAGGGATTTGCTTGGGAAGCAAAACAAAAAGATCAAGTTTTCCAAACAAGGATTTCCTCCATGATGACGATATTTGGGGTTGTAAATAGTGGGGATAGTGGGAACACCGAGTGCGGGGGTTCATGATCAGGCATCCATCCATTCATCCATCCATCGTGGGATGAAAAACGCGACCGACTCACAAAAACAAACGGCTCAGGATGGACAGGATGGAGGATCGCCGCCTGGGACGGGAAGAGGCGGGATGAACCGGCGGTGCTCGAGTTCGGGACCCATTCACGACGCGCTCAGCCAGGGATCCCCAACAGCCGATGGGATGAGGAAGAAGAGGAGGTAGAGTGAAGAAGATTCCCCACCCACGTCTTCCCTTGGGACTGAGGAAAAAAAAGAAAGAACAAAACAAACAAATAAATTCGAGGAAGAAGAGCACGAATATACAAAATACAACACATTATGATTACGACTGAATTATTTATGGATTACAAAAAGCGAAATTTCCTCTTTAAGTCCAAGTGTCATAATCGAGTCTGAGGTACATGGAGGTTGCTGCAGCACTTTGTCGCCTAGCAACAGATGCAGCCATTTTCACTAATTCATCTCTGGCTTCCACCTTGTATCCCTCAATCAGCCCAACCATCCCAAAATAAGATTAGGCCTTTGTGTGCTGCAGATATTCCGGCGGGAAATCAAGCATTACGGGAAGTTATTAGGCCCGTGCAATGGTTGCCAACCTACAGTTGTCTGTCGGTGCTCCATCGTATGTAAATGTTGAGCCTCATGCAAGTAAGCAGCACAGTACCATTATTAAAAAGTGTTTGGAATGCCTTGGTCGGGATTCGAACCTCTGACATTCCCAGACTTATAGCACACACCAACCATGACACCACCCAATGTCAGTTACAAAAGTCCCTGTGACGTACCTTGATATCTATCTATAATTCCAGTAATCTGTGTGTGTGTGTGTGTGTGTGTGTGTGTGTGTGTGTGTGTGTGTGTGTGTGTGTGTGTGTGTGTGTGTGTGTGTGTGTGTGTCTGTGTGTGTGTTTGTTTGTTTGTCTGTGACCGCTGTTTCTCGACAACCACGGGTCCGATATACTTGAAACTTGCCAGGTATATTGCTGGGGACCCGAGGATGTGCCTTTTCAAGGTTTGAAATTAATCGGACAAGTAGTTACCGAGCTATGTCCAAAAAACGATTCAACCAATCAGAGAGCAGCGAGTTATCACGTGTGCCGAACGTGGCGAACACACTCTGCCTCGGATGGCACATTTGAGAGCGTATTCATTTATTTCACGTTTGCAAACTATGTTGGCGTTAAACTATGTTTTAAAACTAATTAAAACTAATTTGCGATTCATCGTAACTGCGATATGCGACCTTCCGGAGCTCCTGTGAGAGCGTGCGCCATTACGGATAGTAATTCAATTAAAAACATAAAAACATTGTCCCAATTCAGTCAGAGCGAAGGGCGTTTTATTTTTCCCCTAAAATTCAGTCGCCGGACGGTGAAAGCTTTTTTTGGGGGGCAGCTACTGGCAGCCACGTACGGCCAATCACAGGACACGTTGTTGTGTCGACGTGCCGTGTGTAAATAGAGGGGGGGGATTGTCACCGTACTCGCAAGCCGTTCGCTTTGGACCAAACCATTTCATGTAAATAGAGGGGGGGGATTGTCACCGTACTCGCAAGCCGTTCGCTTTGGACCAAACCATTTCATGTAAATAGAGGGGGGGGATTGTCACCGTACTCGCAAGCCGTTCGCTTTGGACCAAACCATTTCATGTAAATAGAGGGGGGGGATTGTCACCGTACTCGCAAGCCGTTCGCTTTGGACCAAACCATTTCATGTAAATAGAGGGGGGGGGATATAATTTTAGATATATATATAGTACGGGCATGCCCTAGTAATAAATAATTTATAGACCACGACGAAGAGTTCTTAAAAGCACCAATCACTCGCACCTTCCTGTGGAGTCGGTCAGGGAAATCTTTTGGTCCGAAGTCTTTCACGGAATGCCTGTCCAGGCCAGACTGAAGGTGATTTGGGTAATATATAATTAATTAGTCTAACCCGGAGGAGATGCGAGACTATTGTCTCTGTCTGTCTGTCTATGTGTCCGCGTCTACGGTATATGTTTTGGCTTTTTTAAAAAACCGCGTCTCTGATCGATGCAAAACATGAAACATAGGAATGACTCCCAATGGTGAATATTGCATGGCTAACTCTGACATCATAGGTCACATGGTTTGGCAGCAATATTGGAATAAAAGGAAAAAAATTGGGCATTTTCTCCAAAACCGTTCAATGCAAAAATCGAAACTTAACATATATCATTTATGACGTACATGACTAATGCCAAGAAGCAGTGTGACATAATAGAGTGAGTGCATCGATGGCACAGGTATATGGACAATAATACAAGTTGTACCGTGTTCAGTTATCAATGGTTTTTGTTCTGAATGAACACGCGAGGCAGGACTATGCGCTCCAGTTAGTAAAAAATTGCGAGACTAGAACCGATCCGACAGACCGATGATTTATACATTAGATGGATCCGATAAACGGTGCGCACACATCGATGCCTCGTCCAGCCTGCGAAACACCAGGTTGATATTTTACTGTGTAAACACAAGGTTATATTACACGGTTACACCAGTCAGTTGTGTGAGACTGGACTGTCAGCTGTGCGAGACTAGACTGTCAGCTGTGCGAGACTAGACTGTCAGCTGTGCGAGACTGGACTGTCAGTTGTGCGAGACTGGACTGTCAGCTGTGCGAGACGAGACTGTCAGCTGTGCGAGACGAGACTGTCAGCTGTGCGAGACTAGACTGTCAGCTGTGCGAGACTAGACTGTCAGCTGTGCGAGACTAGACTGTCAGCTGTGCGAGACTGGACTGTCAGTTGTGCGAGACTGGACTGTCAGTTGTGCGAGACTGGACTGTCAGTTGTGCGAGACTGGACTGTCAGTTGTGCGAGACCAGACTGTCAGTAGTGTGAGACTGGACTGTCAGCTGTGTGAGACTAGACTGTCAGCTGTGCGAGACTAGACTGTCAGCTGTGCGAGACTAGACTGTCAGTTGTGCGAGACTGGACTGTCAGTTGTGCGAGACTGGACTGTCAGTTGTGCGAGACTGGACTGTCAGTTGTGCGAGACTGGACTGTCAGTTGTGCGAGACTGGACTGTCAGTTGTGCGAGACTGGACTGTCAGTTGTGCGAGACCAGACTGTCAGTAGTGTGAGACCGGACTGTCAGCTGTGCGAGACTAGACTGTCAGCTGTGCGAGACTAGACTGTCAGTTGTGCGAGACTAGACTGTCAGTTGTGCGAGACTAGACTGTCAGCAGTGTGAGACTAGACTGTCAGCAGTGTGAGACAAGACAGTCAGCTGTGTGAGACTAGACCGCCAACGGTGCGAGACAAGACCGTCAGCGGTGCGAGACTAGACCGTCAGCGGTGCGAGACTCGACCATCAGCGGTGCGAGACAAGACCGTCAGCGGTGCGAGACTAGACCGCCAGCGGTGCGAGACAAGACCGTCAGCGGTGCGAGACTAGACCGTCAGCTGTGCGAGACTCGACCGTCAGCTGTGCGAGACGACCGTCAGCTGTGCGAGACTCGACCGTCAGCTGTGCGAGACTCGACCGTCAGCTGTGCGAGACTCGACCGTCAGCTGTGCGAGACTCGACCGTCAGCTGTGCGAGACTCGACCGTCAGCTGTGCGAGACTCGACCGTCAGCTGTGCGAGACTCGACCGTCAGCTGTGCGAGACTCGACCGTCAGCTGTGCGAGACTCGACCGTCAGCTGTGCGAGACTCGACCGTCAGCTGTGCGAGACTCGACCGTCAGCTGTGCGAGACTCGACCGTCAGCTGTGCGAGACTCGACCGTCAGCTGTGCGAGACTCGACCGTCAGCTGTGCGAGACTCGACCGTCAGCTGTGCGAGACTCGACCGTCAGCTGTGCGAGACTCGACCGTCAGCTGGGCGAGACTAGACCGTCAGCTGTGCGAGACTAGACCTTCAGCGGTGAGAGACTAGACCGTCAGCGGTGCGAGACTCGACCTTCAGCGGTGCGAGACTAGACCGTCAGCGGTGCGAGACTAGACCTTCAGCGGTGCGAGACTCAACTGTCAGCGGTGCGAGACTAGACCTTCAGCGGTGCGAGACTCGACTGTCAGCGGTGCGAGACTAGACCGTCAGCAGTGTGAGCCTAGACCTTTAGCGGTGCGAGACTAGACTGTCAGCGGTGTGAGCCTAGACCTTCAGCGGTGCGAGACTAGACCGTCAGCGGTGCGAGACTCGACCTTCAGCGGTGCGAGACTAGACGGTCTAGGCTCACACCGCTGACATTCAGCGGTGCGAGACTAGACTGTCAGCGGTGTGAGCCTAGACCTTCAGCGGTGCGAGACTAGACCGTCAGCAGTGTGAGCCTAGACCTTCAGCGGTGCGAGACTAGACTGTCAGCAGTGTGAGCCTAGACCTTCAGCGGTGCGAGACTAGACCGTCAGCAGTGTGAGCCTAGACCTTCAGCGGTGCGAGACTAGACTGTCAGCAGTGTGAGCCTAGACCTTCAGCGGTGCGAGACTAGACCGTCAGCAGTGTGAGCCTAGACCTTCAGCGGTGCGAGACTAGACTGTCAGCGGTGTGAGCCTAGACCTTCAGCGGTGTGAGCCTAGACCTTCAGCGGTGCGAGACTAGACTGTCAGCGGTGTGAGCCTAGACCTTCAGCGGTGCGAGACTAGACCGTCAGCGGTGCGAGACTCGACCTTCAGCGGTGCGAGACGAGACCGTCAGCGGTGCGAGACTAGACCTTCAGCGGTGCGAGACGAGACCTTCAGCAGTGCGAGACGAGACCGTCAGCGGTGCGAGATTAGAGACTGTCAGCGGTGCGTGACTGGGCTGACAGTCAGCGGTGCGTGACTGGGCTGACAGTCAGCGGTGCGTGACTGTACTGACAGTCAGCGGTGTGAGATTAGAGAATATCAGCGGTGCGAGATTAGAGAATATCAGCGGTGCGAGATTAGAGAATATCAGCGGTGCGAGATTAGAGAATATCAGCGGTGCGAGATTAGAGAATATCAGCGGTGTGAGATTAGAGAATATCAGTGGTGCGAGATTAGAGAATATCAGCGGTGCGAGATTAGAGAATATCAGCTGTGCGAGATTAGAGAATATCAGCGGTGTGAGATTAGAGAATATCAGCGGTGCGAGATTAGAGAATATCAGCGGTGCGAGATTAGAGAATATCAGCTGTGCGAGATTAGAGAATATCAGCGGTGCGAGATTAGAGAATATCAGCGGTGCGAGATTAGAGAATATCAGCTGTGCGAGATTAGAGAATATCAGCGGTGCGAGATTAGAGAATATCAGCTGTGCGAGATTAGAGAATATCAGCGGTGTGAGATTAGAGAATATCAGCGGTGCGAGATTAGAGAATATCAGCGGTGTGAGATTAGAGAATATCAGCGGTGCGAGATTAGAGAATGTCAGCGGTGCGAGATTAGAGAATATCAGCTGTGCGAGATTAGAGACTGTCAGCGGTGCGAGATTAGAGAATATCAGCTGTGCGAGATTAGAGACTGTCAGCGGTGCGTGACTGGACTGACAGTCAGCGGTGTGAGATGAGAGAATATCAGCGGTGTGAGATTAGAGAATATCAGCGGTGCGAGATTAGAGAATATCAGCGGTGCGAGATTAGAGAATATCAGCTGTGCGAGATTAGAGACTGTCAGCGGTGCGTGACTGGACTGACAGTCAGCGGTGCGAGATTAGAGAATATCAGCGGTGCGAGATTAGAGAATATCAGCGGTGCGAGATGAGAGAATATCAGCTGTGCGAGATTAGAGACTGTCAGCGGTGCGTGACTGGACTGACAATCAGCGGTGTGAGATTAGAGAATATCAGCGGTGCGAGATTAGAGAATATCAGCTGTGTGAGATTAGAGAATATCAGCTGTGCGAGATTAGAGAATATCAGCGGTGTGAGATTAGAGAATATCAGCGGTGTGAGATTAGAGAATATCAGCGGTGTGAGATTAGAGAATATCAGCGGTGCGAGATTAGAGAATATCAGCGGTGTGAGATTAGAGAATATCAGCGGTGCGAGATTAGAGAATATCAGCTGTGCGAGATTAGAGACTGTCAGCGGTGCGAGATTAGAGAATATCAGCTGTGCGAGATTAGAGACTGTCAGCGGTGCGTGACTGGACTGACAGTCAGCGGTGTGAGATGAGAGAATATCAGCGGTGTGAGATTAGAGAATATCAGCGGTGCGAGATTAGAGAATATCAGCGGTGCGAGATTAGAGAATATCAGCTGTGCGAGATTAGAGACTGTCAGTGGTGCGTGACTGGACTGACAGTCAGCGGTGCGAGATTAGAGAATATCAGCGGTGCGAGATTAGAGAATATCAGCGGTGCGAGATTAGAGAATATCAGCGGTGCGAGATGAGAGAATATCAGCTGTGCGAGATTAGAGACTGTCAGCGGTGCGTGACTGGACTGACAATCAGCGGTGTGAGATTAGAGAATATCAGCTGTGCGAGATTAGAGACTGTCAGCGGTGCGAGACTGGACCGTCAGCTGATTTACTTCAAATTTAAATCGGATTAACATATCAGCAAACTGAATTCAACCACCAACTATTTTTGAGATCAACATAGGCCAAAAAGTCATCAGCTGGGTTTCTAAAATTGTCAATTTTCAGCCGATTAACTTGAAATTTGAAGAGGATTTGCATATCAGGTCACAGAATTCAACCAACAACTATTTGAGATCAAAAGGATGATCTACTGATTGCCATTCTACTTTGCTCTCTTTTGCCAAGTGTCGCTGTCCGAGTGATTTTGAATACGTTTGTTTGTTTTAACTTTACCATCACACCATATTAAATTATTTCTTTACTTATTTGTATAAAAACTTTACCGTCAAGCCACATTTAATTATTTCATAAATGAACAGCATTGTAAATAACCAATCAATACATGTGGCAAAATTACACACCCAGGCCGGGAATCAAACTTCACTTCACTCCCCGCATCATCAGGGAAGATTAGGGAGGTTACCACCAACGTTCGATAGCAAGACGAGGATGGAGGGAAAGTGAAACTGTGCTCCAAGAGACACACCAAGCTGACCCACCAAAGAAGGCAGGATTTTTTTTTTTTTTGTATACATAATCGAGGCTCGTGAAAGAGCCAACATTTATCACACAAACAAATCAAACAGACAAACAAACAAAGTACACAAAAAGGGAGCGGCAGACAAGATGGGGAGAGAAGGGGAAGCACACAAACACAACATCTGAGAGCATGGACATCGGGAAGGTGTGGGAGGGAGAGGGCTCGGGGGGAGGCGGCGTGGGAAGGGGGTGGGGGGTGGGAGAAGTATAAACACAAGGACACCAAGGACTTCCCGGAAAGAAGCCGGCATCCCAAAAAAGTGGACCTGGGGTGAAATTTGCGGGGGCAGAAAAGACCAAGGCCCTGGATTGGGGAAGACAAGCGACGGCGGTGCACAGCCGCCCCAAAGACCCGGAGGGAGGAGTGTGACCGAAGAGAGTGAGGGAGCCGCCCCAGAGGCGGGAGAAAAGAGGAATGAAGGCGAGCAGAGAGCCCCGATCCCGGCAGCCCAACCACAAGAGGGCCGCAGGCAGATCCCGTGCGACCCACAGGAACACCCGGGGGACAGAGCCCAGAGAGAGCAGGAGGAGCAAGGCCGGAGAGGAGTCGGCAGAAGACAGAAAGACCACCAACCTGCCCGCGGCGAGCAAGTGAAAAGCAGGACCAAGAAGGGTGTGAAGACCTCCAATCAGCTTGCATAGCGATCACCATACATTCCTTTCAACCCTTTGGTTGTAGTTCTTGCCCTTTGATCCCAGGACGATTTACAAAACCATGATGTGTACCTGACCACGAATCCCAGCAGGCCACTCCAGTGGTGCTGAATCACCCATCAGGCACTCCCGATCTCCAATAGCGTAATGGGCAGGTGCTCCATCTTGTTGCATGCAGGCAGCATTGACAATTTCCAAACGCTCTAGTTGGGGACAAACCATTCTCGTAACATGGTTAAACTCCTCCGCCAGGCTGACCAGTTTATGTATTGTATCCCACCGATAGGGTGGATCTGGATTAGGGCCTCCAAAATCAAATCAGCTTGTTCTCGTCACCTGCCCAACTCATCCACAACTTTTTGAGATATCATGTTCAGACAAACAGACAGGTTTGAAAAGATAACCTCTGCCCACCTCCAGTAGCGAAATAATGAGACGAGCCCGTTTATTCAACGATGGGGAAGCATTTCCAAAATACTCAGCAAGTAAAAGTGAGATACAAAAAGGAGGAAGTTAAAATCAAAAGTATGTAAAGTAACAAAGATGATTCGCTCAACCTCTTTTGATGTGACTTCCCCCCAAAAAAAATTAATGAAATAAACTTCAAGTGGTTCAAGTAAGAACCATGGTGCGTGGTACGAGTTTGTTAACCTTTCATCACAAATTCTGCTAAAATAGAATTGTTTTTTTTAGCAAATAATCATGTCCTTGACTCCAAACCCAACGAGTATCGAAGAAACACAAGAGATACAAACACCATGACTGGTTTGCAGACAGAGAACAATTGCACACATCGTAAGACACCATATTATAACTGACGTGCTGCAAATTCCGGTTGAAAGAGAATGCCGCCACCCACCCCTGCACCGCACGAGTTCCATTTCATATAAACAAAGCTTCGGATGTCAAATCACGTGATGCAATACGCGTAAGGGCGACGACGCAATGGATGTTCCTTTAAAAATGACACGAAGCGCCCGTCGCAGACTTCACATCAACGAAGCTTGGGAAAGATCGCAATCGGATAAAACAGAACTTGTCGTAAAGTGACAACAGGTAACCAACAAGCTTTGACACATTGGTGTACACATGATGACGTCACCCAGCATTCTTCAGATGGGGGTTGGGGGTGAAGATGGATTTAAAGTTCTCCCTCTGTGGATCTCCGATCTCTTCCATATTTATATCGTCCGAGCTCCAAATCTTCCAGCATGACCTCAGCATGACCTCAGCCTGAGCAGCCGCGGCATCCGCAATGTACACACTCTACAATCTTGCCCTACGGAACGTGGAGTGAGGAGAGAGGCATGGGGGCATGGGGGCATAGTGTAGTCTGTTATACATGAGGACAACCGTGTCGAGTCTATAACTAAAAACTTCTCTAAACATCGGAACGTGACCAATTAGGTTATTCAGGGTCTACGGCAGACGGAAGAGATGTCCCAAAAATAATCAGGTGCACAAGTACAGACGGAGACGAGAGAGAACACAGCGCACGGTTATTAACACAAGATGAACGTGACCATCGACCTCATACAAACTTCCGAACCAATTGTATACTCCGGCACCCAGTTCCATGGGAAAGTGGCGGAGCAGTTTATTTACCTGCAGTCAGCGGGGCATTTTGAGGATAAATCTCCCACATTCCCACCCGCTCGCCTGCACACCTCTCTCTCCCACACCACCGAGCAATACCAACTTCACAGGGTTTATCCGTTCTCTATCCTGAAATGCTGAGCGTTGAGCAAGGAATCGGATGTACCATTTTAAAAATCTTTGGTATGAAGGGTTGGAATCAAACCACCGACCACAAAAACTGAGCAGTTGCTCTACCCACAATGCCACAGTCTGGTACGATTATGATCCCCAAGCTCTTTGAAGAAAAGGGGGAATATTGTATTGGGCTCCGTCTATCATTCCGTCCATCTATCTATCTATCTGTCTGTCTGGCTGTCTGGCCTTCCATCGCACCATCTCCTCCTAAACGGTTCAGGCAGAAATTCACCAAACTTGGTAGATTATGATCACAATATGACATGGACGTGCAAGAACAGTATCATTTTTGGCTCTACCCCTACTTTTGGCTCTGGGTCAAAAGGTCAAATTCAAAAAATACAATTATGGGGCACATCTTTAAATGAGAGTGTGTTTCTGCTATCAACATTGGGGGAAGCATGAAATATGTAACGCTTTATTGGATTTGACCCCCTGGGTTCATGCGCCACGGGGGGTGGGGCCTTAAGGTCACATGGGTCAGAACGGAAAAATGTTCTAATTCAAAATTTGATATTGGGTCATTCCTGGCGGAACGTTTTGCCATCTTTCAAGTTTGCTTTAGGTGGGAAGCATAGGAATTTGTGATGGAGCGCCATGGACTTCGCTCTAGTTAACTCCGCCTTTGGGTGGGAAGCGTGGGGATTTGTGATGGAGCGCCATGGACTTCGCTCTAGTTAACTCTGCCTTTGGGTGGGAAGCGTGGGGATTTGTGATGACGCTCCATAAACTTCGCTCTAGTTAACTCTGCCTTTGGGTGGGAAGCGTGGAAATTTGTTTTGGCGCTCCATAAACTTCGCTCTAGTTAACTCTGCCTTTGGGTGGGAAGCGTGGAAATTTGTTTTGGCGCTCCATAAACTTCGCTCTAGTTAACTCTGCCTTTGGGTGGGAAGCGTGAGGATTTGTGATGGAGCTCCATGGACTTCGTTCTAGTTAACTCTGCCTTTGGGTGGGAAGCGTGAGGATTTGTGATGGAGCTCCATGGACTTCGTTCTAGTTAACTCTGCCTTTGGGTGGGAAGCGTGAGGATTTGTTTTGGCGCTCCATAAACTTCGCTCAAGTTAACCCCGCCACCGAAGGAGGACGGAGGTTATGTTTTCATCCCTATCTGTTCGTCTGTGAGCAGGGTATCTCAAAAGGTTATCGACGGATTCGGACGAAACTTGGCGGACAGATTGGGAATGTGACAAGGACGACATCATTAGATTTTGATGAAGATCCGAATCCAGATACGATAATTTTTTAAGTGATTCTTCACCATTGAGAGGTAGTGCTACAAACAATATCTCAAAAAGAAGGATATCTCAAAACGTTGTGGACAAGTTCTGACAAAAATAGGCGATATGTTGGGTAGGTGACAAGAATCGAATAGATTTCTGTTCAGGTCCAGATGCAGATCGGGCCTATCAGTGGATAGAAAAGAAACCGTTTTGCCTGGCGGAGGTATGTGATCTACCGCGTGGCATTCTAGTTCAGAATGAGTTGGGGGTGGGAGGGAGCCCAATGATAGGCCATATCCAGATCTTCACCAAAATCGAATCAATTTGCCCTTGACACACACAAACAGTGCATCAAATTTCATCTGAATCCGTCCTCATCTTTTTGAGATATCCTGCTCACCAACAGACAGATATACAGACACGGGTGAAAACACAACCTCTGTCCACCTCCTGAGGCAGAGGTAACAAATTTGCCCATACTGTGGCAAAAGCACTCAAAGTAGCAACTACAATACACGCTACAACATCGTATTTACCTGGATTATGAGCAAGCTCGGACAATTTTGTTTATTCCGCCTCTGAGAATAACCAGCGACCCCTCCCCCGACTTCTTAGGCCCCTATCCTCTCCTCTCACTCGAGCGCATCCCTCCCATCGTCATACCTCCTCCAGTTTGTTCTTTGGTACGCGGCAGATACAGTTGGTTCCGAAGTTTGTATCTCGAGTCTGGATGCAGCGCAAGCAGCAGAGATTTTCATAACCCTGCTTCTTCCACTTGGCAATGAGGTTGGGATCTGCGTAGCCCTCGCGGACGCAGTAGTCGTACAGTTCTGCGAAAGGAAGCGAGCGGCGGAACAAAATTCACGAGACTCGTACATCCATCCTTACAAAGTCGACATGGCGAATAAGGCCGTTTAAAATAAAATCAATAAAAATCGAGCAAATCATACCCTAGAGGAGAGTATGAAAAACCCACTGGGTAGTCACCTCGACTGATTGCATGCCGTTTGTAGAACAAGTCGAAGATGTAGCGTGAACGTTGGTGGTGCAACCTGAAGATCGGCCACAGGGATTCCACGCGACGCTTGCCCTCATGCGGTTCGGCTTCAGCTACGAGAAAACACACACGGTTTGCGCACCCACTCGTTCAGGTCACACCGAAGCCACATCACCGGAAAGGGGAAGTCACGCCGGGTCGTGGGAGTGCAGGTGTACCCGTTTGCAAGAAGCAATCGGGTGCAATATCACCAGCAGCTGAAAGGAACATTTTGGTGTTTACAAAATACTCTTTCCGAACATTTAGATGATTTTTTTTTAAGTCCTTCACGAGATAGCTGGCCAGGCCTGACGTTCATCAGGAAATCACAATAGCGTCAGGAAATTCTCCCAGGGCCGGGAAGAACGAGTGACCGGCTGGAAACTACGGTACATAGGAAAGCACCATCGTCCTTCATGGTGGGAAGCATGAGGGTACTTTGGAATCCTTAGTGACGACGTTGATCTCTTTTTGGGCTGGTAGGATGGCTTACAGGTGTGGACACTCACCTGCAAGCAAGTCTGGTGATGGCTTAACGGTTAAGGTGGCTGGCTTGAGATCTTCGGGTCCTGAGTTTGGGTCCATGTCATGCCGTTGAATAAACACCAGGTGGGTTGACTCAGCATCCTTCCGAGGTTGCAAAATGAGTACCAGATTACTGGTTATGGAGAGGTGAGGAATCTCGAAACAAAATGCAGTGACAACTCGGTCTTCATGCTTAACCTCATCTAACAATAAATTTAATTGATGGATCCTCCAGTGCTACGGCTCTGGGGCTGGATGGATGGATGGATGGAGTGGTGGATGGATGGATGAAGTGGTAGATGGATGGATGGATGGAGAGGTTGATGGATAGATGGAGAGGTAGATGGATGTATGGAGTGATGGATGGATGATGTATGGAGAGGTGGATGGATGTATGGAGTGGTGGATGGATGGATGGAGTGGTGGATGGATGGATGTATGGAGAGGTGGATGGATGGATGGAGTGGTAGATGGATGGATGGATGGAGAGGTTGATGGATGGATGGAGTGGTAGATGGATGGATGGATGGAGAGGTTGATGGATAGATGGAGAGGTAGATGGATGTATGGAGTGATGGATGGATGATGTATGGAGAGGTGGATGGATGTATGGAGTGGTGGATGTATGTATGGAGTGGTGGATGGATGTATGGAGAGGTGGATGGATGTATGGAGAGGTGGATGGACGTATGGAGAGGTGGATGGACGTATGGAGAGGTGGATGGACGTACGGAGAGGTGGATGGACGTATGGAGACTGGAGAGGTGGATGGACGTACGATTACTGTCAGCCATCCTCGGTGGATGGACGTATGGAGAGGTGGATGGATGTATGGAGAGGTGTATGGACATATGGAGAGGTGGATGGACGTATGGAGAGGTGGATAGACGTATGGAGAGGTGGATGGATGTATGGAGAGGTGGATGGATGTATGGAGTGGTGGATGGATGGATGGATGGATGGAGAGGTGGATGGATGGATGATGTGGATGGATGGATGCAGGTAGGGGTGGATGTATGTATGGAGAGGTGGATGTATGTATGGAGAGGTGGATGTATGTATGGAGAGGTGGATGTATGTATGGAGAGGTGGATGTATGTATGGAGAGGTGCATGGATGTATGGAGAAGTGGATGGATGTATGGAGAAGTGGATGGATGTATGGAGAGGTGGATGGATGGATGGAGAAGTGGATGTATGTATGGAGATGTGGATGGATATATGGAGGTGGATGGTTGGATGGATGTATGGAGAGGTGGATGAAAGGAGAGGTGGATGTATGTATGGACAGCTGGATGGATGGATGTATGGAGAGCTGGATGGATGGATGGATATATGAAGGATATATGGATGGTAGATTGAGAAATAGATATATAGATGGATTACGATTAGCCTTTGCTCCGACGAATGCCATTAGTATTAGTAATGGAGGACCCCGTTTACGTCACTGGCTAATTCCTGAATAACGGATTGAAGACAATTTTATTCGTTGTGGAGGAGAAACCGAGTCAGGAAATCAATGTTTTAAACTCATAAACGACAAATCTATGATGAACACAAGACGAAGCTTCGAATCCCAAACCAATGTGAATGTACACGACCTCATGTCATGGGGACCACATTGTGATTGTAACTGCACCGGAATGTGTTATCATCATAATACAAAATTGATTTCAATGTTATAATCATTGTATGTTCATAATACATTAATACATTGTAGTTTGTACTAACGACTGAGCCTGAGCGAACTCACCCTCCCGCATTTTTTGTTCCAGTTCGTCTAATGTGGGCTCGATGAGCTCCCAACCATCGGGCGGAGGTCTCTTACTGCGTTTCACCTTGGGCATCGTAACTACAACCAATTATTACAACAACTACTGCACTCTTCCGCTCGTACAATACACCACCAAATATCCAGTGCGCGCGCGTTGCCCGCGACCTTTGACCCCCGAGGAAGAATAAATAAATAAAACCTGGAGAAAACCGAACAACGACGAGAATATTAATTGTTTTCCCGCGACAACTATAATAACTATTACTACAATTTAATAGTTAGTTGATTATTTTTAAAAAAAACGTTTGGCGTCCACGGATTTTGCCCTGAGGTAAATAGAGATAATAACGAGAAATACGAACGATCGTCAAATATCACTTCGATTGGGCATTCCGATTACATTTACTGTGCGTTTTGTAAAAAAAAAATCATCGATCGATTTTCCAAAAAAATCGTCTCTTCCCCTCGACCTCTCACCTCCCTTTCTCCGCTGCTGCGTCGTCGGCGAGGCCTGGGTCGTGTGGCGGAGATTGATCTCACATTCGCTCGATAATCCATCCCTGCGTGAGCATGCCTCGTGGAAGTAGGTTTCCTTTCCATGAATTAACCGGGATTTGGTGGTTTTGTTGAAATGGTTTTTAAAATCAACCTGTCAGACCGTCTTACTCTTAAATTAACTAGGCCGCTAGGCTAGGTTAGGCTCTGGGTTGGGTTGGGCTAGGCTAGGCTCGCATCTAGGAAAGGTTTGGGGCTGGGCTAGGCTCGGGGCTAGGTTAGGCTCTGGGCTGGACTAGGCTCGGCTCGCATCTAGGAAAGGTTCGGGGATAGGCGAGGTTTACGGCTAGGTTAGGCTCTGGGCTGGACTAGGCTCGGGGGTAGGCTTGGCTCGCATCTCGGAAAGGTTCGGGGATAGGCTAGGCTCGGAACGAGGTTAGGCTCTGGGCTGGACTAGGCTCGGAGCTCGGCTTGGCTCGCATCTCGGAAAGGTTCGGGGATAGGCTAGGCTCGGGACGAGGTTAGGCTCTGGGCTGGGCTAGGCTTGGCTCGCATCGAGGAAAGGTTCGGGGATAGGCTAGGCTCGGGGCGAGGTTAGGCTCTGGGCTGGACTAGGCTCGGAGCTAGGCTTGGCTCGCATCTCGGAAAGGTTCAGGGATAGGCTAGGCTCAGGGCGAGGTTAGGCTCTGGGCTGGACTAGGCTCGGCTCGCATCTAGGAAAGGTTCGGGGATAGGCGAGGTTTACGGCTAGGTTAGGCTCTGGGCTGGACTAGGCTCGGGGGTAGGCTTGGAAAGGTTCATCTAGGAAAGGTTTGGGGATAGGCTAGGCTCAGGGCTAGGTTAGGCTCTGGGCTGGGCTAGGCTCGGGGCTAGGTTAGGCTCTGGGCTGGGCTAGGCTCGGGGCTGGGCTAGGCTCACATCTAGGAAAGGTTCGGGGATAGGCTAGGTTTAGGGCTAGGTTAGGCTCTGGGCTGGACTAGGCTCGGAGCTAGGCTTGGCTCGCATCTCGGAAAGGTTCGGGGATAGGCTAGGCTCGGGACGAGGTTAGGCTCTGGGCTGGGCTAGGCTTGGCTCGCATCTAGGAAAGGTTCGGGGATAGGCTAGGCTCGGGGCGAGGTTAGGCTCTGGGCTGGACTAGGCTCGGAGCTAGGCTTGGCTCGCATCTCGGAAAGGTTCGGGGATAGGATAGGATAGGATAGGCTAGGCTCGGGGCGAGGTTAGGCTCTGGGCTGGACTAGGCTCGGAGCTAGGCTTGGCTCGCATCTCGGAAAGGTTCAGGGATAGGCTAGGCTCAGGGCGAGGTTAGGCTCTGGGCTGGACTAGGCTCGGCTCGCATCTAGGAAAGGTTCGGGGATAGGCTAGGTTTAGGGCTAGGTTAGGCTCTGGGCTGGACTAGGCTCGGAGCTAGGCTTGGCTCGCATCTCGGAAAGGTTCGGGGATAGGCTAGGCTCGGGACGAGGTCAGGCTCTGGGCTGGACTAGGCTCGGAGCTAGGCTTGGCTCGCATCTCGGAAAGGTTCAGGGATAGGCTAGGCTCAGGGCGAGGTTAGGCTCTGGGCTGGACTAGGCTCGGCTCGCATCTAGGAAAGGTTCGGGGATAGGCGAGGTTTACGGCTAGGTTAGGCTCTGGGCTGGACTAGGCTCGGGGGTAGGCTTGGAAAGGTTCATCTAGGAAAGGTTTGGGGATAGGCTAGGCTCAGGGCTAGGTTAGGCTCTGGGCTGGGCTAGGCTCGGGGCTAGGTTAGGCTCTGGGCTGGGCTGGGCTAGGCTCGGGGCTGGGCTTGGCTCACATCTAGGAAAGGTTCGGGGCTGTGCTGTGCTGGGCTCGGCTCGGGGCTAGGCTTGAGGCCGCGTTACTCTGACAAGTGTTGCATACATGCTTATATGCATGTATATGGAATGTATTTAGACACCTATATATCTGTATTTATTATCAATATTCCATTGCATTTGCAAACTCATAATGGTATTTTAAATGTCAAGAACGTCAGTGTGTACACCGCCATTTTCACAACACAGTTTAATGTGTCTCCATGTTCTTTTTGTTTTTGAATGAAACACTTTTTTGTTTTGAGAGATAGTTTAAAATGCATTCCGTACACCCTGCTTCAGGTCATCTGTTGTGTGATAGCGGGTCTTTGACACGTATACATATATGGGGTAACGCGACTTATGACGCACCTTGTTCAGTTAGATTTGGTCATTACCTTCGCATGACGGAAAAATGCACCTTCACAGGCTTCTTGGTGCAACCTTAAGGCCAACAGAAGCTTGGGAATGATAACATGAGCTTTCAGCCATCTTGGTGTTGATACACTTCCTTGGTTACTCAAGTCCCTTGTGAGACCTGTGCTTGAATATGGTTATTTGGCATGGCCCAATAGCCTGGTGTTGGCTTAATCTCTTATGGTCCTGAGGTTGAGCCCCTGTCGTGCCGTTAACATAACACCAGGTAGGTTTACTCAGTCTTTCATTCTTCAGAGGTCGACAAAATGAGTACCAGCTTGGCTGGGAAGAAATATCCATTTGGGTATCCTGCATTGGAGTGGCGACCTGTCCAGGATTGTGCCTTTAATATATATATTTTTTAGATCATTACTAAAATGCAGGTAGATCAGGTTGTACTTGTTATTCGTCATGGGCTGCTACTCCCCAACATGTCGTATCAATTTTGCAAAGAACTGTAGGGTGCTTCATGACCACCAAAAACATCCCTGGATAGCCTGTGAGGAAGCTTCCTTTCCCCATCATGGTCGAGAAGTTTCCTCTACCTCTGGGGGCCGGTGAACCACATGCTTGGATCCCTGGAGGGAAGTGTGGGTTGGCACAGCCTCTGGAAGCTGGTTCCGTATACAACAACAACAACAACAACAGGCATTTTAAGGCCATTTTCCCTGCAAGAGCGGGGGTTAGCCTTGTGGGCCCCATGACAATCTTCTCCATCTTGCCCTATTTTCTGCATCTCTCCTTGTTAACCCCCTTGCCCGCATTTCTTCTTCGACCATCTTTAGCCAAGTCTTTCTCGGTCTTCCCCGTCCTCTACTTCCTTCCACATTCATTTCCATCACTCTTCTCAACCAGTCACTTTCATCCTTCCTCAACACATGACCAAACCACCTCAACCTGTTTCTCTTCACAGCATCAATCACAGGCTCTATTCCCATCATCTTTCGCAATTCATCATTTGTCTTCCTCTTTCTCAACGATACTCCCCACATCCACCGAACCATTCGCATTTCCACCCTTTCCAGCCTTCGTTGCTGCTCTACGTTCATTACCCATGTCTCGCTCCCATAAATCATAACACTTCTCACACATGCAGCACACACCTTTCCCTTCAGCTTCAACGACACTCCCCTCCTCGTCAGCACGCGACTCATTTCCCGCAACGTCTTCCATGCACATCTCACTCGAGCAACCGTTGCCGAGTCTGATCCACCTTCTCCATTCAGCATGTCTCCAAGGTAACAAAATGTTTTCACACCTTCCAGCTTCATGCCATCTCCAAGATCCAACTCAACATTTCCTCCATCTGCAGCTCCCTCTGTGCACACCTTACATTTGAATGTAGCTGCCACACTGGTTAATGACCCTATCAGACCACTACATTTTTGATGAACCCACTCAGCGCACATTGGACATTGAATGGAATTCACTCCGACACCCTTCCTGCACACAGCACACGGCCACTTCCCAGTTCTTTCCACCTCACCACATGCTTTACCACTTGCCATCACCTTCGTCTTTCCGATATTCACCTTCAGACCTTTTGTCTCCATACATTCCTTCCACTTGTTCATCTTCTCCTTCAGTCCATCCATACTTTCTGCAATCAACACCAGATCATCTGCATACAGCAACTCCCACGGTAAACCCTTCTTTACGCTCCGAGCCAGCACCTCCATGACAGCTACAAATAGTAGTGGACTTAGTACCGACCCCTGATGCACTCCCACCTTCACCTCAAACTCACCACTGTTCCCGTCCTTCGTCCTTACAGCTGTGCGCGCTCTTTTGTACATTGCCATCACTACTCTGATCAACCATTCCTCCACTCCTAATTTCCTCAATGCCCATGTCACTACTTCACGTAGAACCCTATCGAATGCTTTCTCCAGATCAACAAACCCAAGAAACAACTTCTTCCTCTTCTCCATAGCTGGTTCCGTGTGTCAACGCAAATCACAAACCGCTGACTGTCGCAGAACCCGACTCGTACGAACGGGCCTTCGAGGACCACAGTGAGAGTCCTAGTTGATGCCATCGATGTCTATCTACCGATATCTACAAATCATTTGCTCAGAACACGAAATAAAAAACAAACAAACAAGGTTTGGGTTGTCACTTTTATTTATTTATTTTACAACAAAAGATAACTCATTTAAGAGGTTGTAACTGCCGTTATCAAGGAAGTTATTACATGGGGTGAGTTTGTGATGGGGACGGGTGGAGGCCTGTTCGTTATATTTGGCATTTCAAAATTGGTTTCCATCTTTGTTTGAACAACTTTGTTGTCTTTTGCCCGTTGGTTATTTCATTTTGATGGAGGGGAGTGTGGGAGTTATCAAGGTGTCCTTTTGATCTCGCTATCAATGTTTCTACGAGAGGAATTCGGTGCTCACGTGTGCCATGTGTTTCTTGTTTATTGGCCAGCAGGCAAGAAGGGAAGTCACAAGGGTCGTGCGAAGCAGTTTACCGACCCGGAAGAGCTGAAAGCACAGATGGCAGCAGATAAAGCCAAGGTGATCTGGTCTTTCTCCTTTAGAATTTATTCAATGTACGTAATATGTCAAATTAATCCGTATTCCCTGTGGTTTGGCATTAGATGTCAGCCATTTGTTGCCTCAACGTCACTTATATCGTTATCCATCACCTAAGTTTCATTTGATATTTGCCCACATTTTAAAATTATCGGCGTATGTGAGTACGACAGCCTTGCGGTATACACGCTCGCCTCTGAGTAGCTGAGTCGTCTAGCCGGGTTGTAATCCCGACCTGGCTATAAACCGTCGTCCTGGTGTTTCACGGGCACGGCATAAGTCTGGTGTTGGCTTAACGGTTAACGTGGCTGGCTGAAGATCTTCGGGTCTTGAGTTTGAGCCCCTGTCGTACAGTTGAAATAACACCAGGTGGGTTGACTCGGCCTGTCATACTTCTGTGGTCCGCAAAACTTCCAGCTTACTGGTACCAGGGGCACTGCATCAGTGGCACAGCTGCGCTTTCAGAAATGATGCAGCTAAGCAGCCACACGCTGCATATGAACAAACAGGCAGGGCGGGCGATCAATGTGTGTGCCGTCCGATCGGATGGATGTTAAATTGGCGTCCCGTCTGCCGGCTTTAGTTGGTGGAAGTTAAAAATCGCACGGTGTATTTTGGGAAGAGTAGGGAAGCTATCAGTGGTGCCCTGAACAAATTACAAATTCCTGTCTTAACCACCAGTGTGAAGGTGATGGTAAACCACCTCGTGTGGACCAGGCCCGTCCAGGACGGATAAAACCGTCCAGTGTGGCCAAACCGTGTTGAAATCAATCTGCCTGTTTCTCGTCGTATTCTTCCAAAAAAAATTGGATTATTTTTCCTCATAAAGATGTTTGATATTCAAAATCTCATGTGATTTGGGGAATGAACTTGAAGCAGTACATTTTGATTCAGTAATCGTACGTGAGGATTGCGTTGCCGAGTATCTCACCGGTGTGGCCTATTCGCAGAACTCGGATGAGGAAGCTGGCGGCGGTGCGAACCAGCAGGACTCCCACTCCGACTCGGAGGGTAGTGGAGACGAAGTGGAGGTAAGGCTGCTTACACCTTTCTCGCTCGGCAATAAAACTTTACAAATCCTCCCCTCGGTTTGTTCGGCCGCACACTACTCATTAAGGTTATTCCTCTGGATAAGCTTTTGGAGGCTCCACCATGGAGTCTCGCTATCCACTGAGGGCCGGTGCCCCAGCTGTCTGCATTGCTCCTTTGTACGTTATTGAATGCCAGGCCTGGATCATCCTTGAAGTCTCTCGTAACACTGGTCTCTTCTTTGCCATCCCTACCTGTACCTCAACATTTCTAACATTCCAATGTTGTCCGGCCTTCACAACCACCTCTCCTCTTCTTTAGCTTACTTCCTCTTGGACCCAGTCTCATTCCGCTGCATTTGATCATCGTCTAATTTCTCATCTGCTCCATTACCTTTTAAAGCTGCTTTCGTTGACGTATTTTTTTTCTTTTTATTTACCTGGCGCAGTTAAAGATGATGCTCGTGTGTGTTCGTTTAGCCAAAGCATAAAGGCGTGGAGGGCCTGATAGACATCGAGAACCCAAACCGCCTCGGTCAACGTAGCAAGAAGGTCACCGACCTAGACGTGGACCAGCCTCGGGAACTCTCTCGCAGGGAGAGGTGAGTCTGTCTGTATCTATGAAATCTATAAAATCGCAACAACAATGTTGTGGCTAACAAAGGTGTCCCTGCCGTATTCTAATCTGCCTCGGTTACCTGCTCCTTTTATTTATTTTTCTCCAAAACCGTTTTTTGTCCATGCAGGGAAGAGCTGGAAAAGCAACAGGCGAAAGAACGCTACAGGAAGCTACACATTGCAGGCAAGACGGAGCAGGCGCGCGCAGACCTCGCTCGTCTCGCCATTATCCGCAAGCAGCGCGAGGAGGCCGCAAAGAAACGCGAGGATCAGCAGAAAGGCAATTTTGTTTTTCATCATCTTTCTTCAAGGATTTTTAACATTGTGGTCGTAATGTAACCCTCATTTTATATTTTTATTCCGTCGGTCTATTTGATCACGGTCATTGGTGTTAATGGTCCGACAGGATGGTACAAAGGTAGTGCGCTTGCCTCCTCGCCCTCTCGTCTGGGTTATATTCCCGACTCGGCTATAGGTCAGCGGATCGGGGTTGTGCAGACAGAGCGTTGCATCATGGAGTTGGTGGTGTTACATATCCCATGGTGTCTTTCGGCAAGAGTAGTGGAGTTATCACTGGCACCCAGAACACCAAATTTGTGCCCTGACTACGGCTGGGAAAGCTGTGTTAAGGCAAACCACCCAGTGTTGTCCTCGTACGGTGAGACTACTTTGGTAGTACTGAACCTTCCCTCAAAGATATTACACACAACATCAAGATATGACAAAATGAACATCCAGAACGTAATTTGAACGTTTGTTTGCAGTTGTACTAGTGGATCGCTGCCCAGCATGGCCAAATGCTGAGGACATCATGGTCACCCTTTACGAAAGGGTTCAAATCGAGGTCTTGAGATGTTGCTAAAACAAACTCTTCTTGAACAATGTAGTCTTGACTACTTCTTTTGTATGCTGCACAAGGCTGCGCGGTGGAGTCATTATTTGAGGTTGCGGCCATCCCACCGATCCAGCGCCACCTGTAGGTTAGATCAGGAATTCGTAATCCGTTCATGGTGCCGACGATATCTCACCTACTCTTCGCGAAGGACAACCTGGGATCTTTGTCGTCCACCAATGAATGCTGGCAGATGGGACGCCCGTTTAACGTCAATCCGAGGGATGGCACACATCGATGAATCTCACTTTGTGGGTGAAACACCAGGATGAGAGTTTATAGCTAGGTTTGGGATTCAAAGCCAGGCTAGACATCTTGGAGGTGAGTGTACGTACTGGGCGAGGTACAGGTAGAGGGATAGGCTTCCCCCCACCCCTCTACCTGTACCTTCCCCCCACCCCTCTACCTGTACCTTCCCCCCACCCCTCTACCTGTACCTTCCCCCCACCCCTCTACCTGTACCTTCCCCCCACCCCTCTACCTGTACCTTCCCCCCACCCCTCTACCTGTACCTTCCCCCCACCCCTCTACCTGTACCTTCCCCCCACCCCTCTACCTGTACCTTCCCCCCACCCCTCTACCTGTACCTTCCCCCCACCCCTCTACCTTCCCCCCACCCCTCTACCTTCCCCCCACCCCTCTACCTTCCCCCCACCCCTCTACCTTCCCCCCACCCCTCTACCTTCTCCCCACCCCTCTACCTTCCCCCCACCCCTCTACCTTCCCCCCAACCCTCTACCTTCCCCCCACCCCTCTACCTGTACCTTCCCCCCACCAAACCATCCTACGCACTTGCAGAAAAGGAAAGCAGTAAAAACAAGCAGACCTAACGGTAGGACAAGGCAGCTCTCGGACAGCCTTTCACCCACCTGTTAGCGATGCTGTCAGCCTGTAGTCTGTCAGATACTGTGGCTGTACAAGGACTCTGTGTTTGTCAGTTAAACATGAAATCTTTTTGAAAAGTGAATGCCATGAGTTTGTGTTTTAAACTTTGAATTGCTGTTCGTGTCTTCTTGCTTTACCGACTGGTTACTAACCCCCTCTCCCCCACCCCTTTACCTGTACCTTCCCCCCACCCCTCTACCTGTACCTTCCCCCCACCCCTCTACCTGTACCTTCCCCCCACCCCTCTACCTGTACCTTCCCCCCACCCCTCTACCTGTACCTTCCCCCCACCCCTCTACCTGTACCTTCCCCCCACCCCTCTACCTGTACCTTCCCCCCACCCCTCTACCTGTACCTTCCCCCCACCCCTCTACCTGTACCTTCCCCCCACCCCTCTACCTGTACCTTCCCCCCACCCCTCTACCTGTACCTTCCCCCCACCCCTCTACCTGTACCTTCCCCCCACCCCTCTACCTGTACCTTCCCCCCACCCCTCTACCTGTACCTTCCCCCCACCCCTCTACCTGTACCTTCCCCCCACCCCTCTACCTGTACCTTCCCCCCACCCCTCTACCTGTACCTTCCCCCCACCCCTCTACCTTCCCCCCACCCCTCTACCTTCCCCCCACCCCTCTACCTTCCCCCCACCCCTCTACCTTCCCCCCACCCCTCTACCTTCTCCCCACCCCTCTACCTTCCCCCCACCCCTCTACCTTCCCCCCAACCCTCTACCTTCCCCCCACCCCTCTACCTGTACCTTCCCCCCACCAAACCATCCTACGCACTTGCAGAAAAGGAAAGCAGTAAAAACAAGCAGACCTAACGGTAGGACAAGGCAGCTCTCGGACAGCCTTTCACCCACCTGTTAGCGATGAAACCTCGGCCTGGCTGCCGGCTGCAGAGGGTGCCTTCTCTTACCGAGTCCACTTCCCAAGTGCTTCGCCGGTCCCCCTCCCGTGGCTGTAATTAAGCTTGTACCACCGCATGTCACTTTGGCCAAGCCGTCATGGGCCGCACCTGTGTGCTGTTTAATAAAGCTGTTTTGTAACCATTAAAACTGACGTTGATACCCACAATGCATAGCGGATGTTATTGATGCAGGCACAGCCATACTATTTTATTTTTATTCTTCCCCGTCCGACCGCCACTTCCTCCGAACACCGAGGTCTTCGCTACAGCTCGGTGGCTGCGCTTGCATTTGTAATAAGGGCGAGGACTTACCTGATCCCCCTTCAAACTTTTAAAGCAGCTTTTACCGTTTGGACGTTGCAAACGAGCGACTGGTTCATTAAGCCTCCGACTGTGTATCTCAACCAAAATGGTGGCCTGACCACCGTGTGGCGCGGTTTACGGCTCGAGCTCTGCATCTTCCCCCAATCATACAACAGCCTCCCATATCGACTACGACGAGCGGTCGTATTCAAATCTTTTCATGCACGACACGTTTTTCTGGTGGTTTTGTTGCGGCTCGGAAGAACAAAAGTGCTTTCTTTCTTTCTGAGACCTGTTGTTTTCATCGTCCTGTCCCACAACCTACCGGCCTGCCGCCTCCCTGTTCAACATCGTTTTATTCAGCGGACACGTTGCCTCGACACCCGTCGCTGGTATGAATGGATAATGAAATGGTACGCAGCTGTGTGGTGGTTTTGGTGAAAGTAAATGGGCAATAAAAGTTCCAAAAAGGGCGAAAGCCTCTTGTTCTCGTTCATACATTATTGAGCCATCCTGAAGGAGCTCTTTCACATTTGGATTGGCCACATGGGCTGGGACGTTTACTCATCATACTGCAATGGAGCTGTGGCGTGTGTGTGTGTATCATCTATATCCGAGCTAGATAGCCACCATGTATTATATGAACATAAAAAGTATGCAAGTTTTTGCTTCATATGCGTAGCCCAAATTATTTGCATTTTGGGAGCGATTAAGGCAGCACTCCGGTGCCTATACACCGCCCAAATAATGGGACCTGTCAGAACGTGTTGCATGCTTGGAGCAAGATCGCCTGTAGGGTGGGTACTCGGCCAGTTTAACCAATATACACATTACCTATGGTATAGATGTAGAGGTGGGACATGGTGAGAAACAGGTTGGGGGAGGAGGGTAGTAAATAATTGTTTTTTAGATATTTAAAAGTAATATCTGAGCAATTTTGATTGAAGTCATGGATATTCGACTAGGGAAGTCGGTATCCATTATTCAAGCAAGCAAAGAGGGAAAAGCAAACAGCCAATCAAGAATTGCACCTAGTTCGGCCTGGTAGGCTATGAGCCGAGGGGTCGACCATGCTCAATCAGAGGGAGGATGGCTAACAGTTATTTTTGGCAAGGCCAAGGTCCCTAGTGCTGAAAAAAATGTGATAGCAGTGTGAAACTGTTAGCCGTATCTGTGTTATCATCACATTTGTCAGATCACCCATTTATCGCTTTTCGGGTCATTTTTCCCGCTTAAGATTTAGGGGGTGGGGTTAGTTTTTTGGCTCTCAAATAATATCACGTGTATATATCAGCTAGTGTGGTATATCAGGTAAAAGGTTATTGAATTACCTTTCAAATGATGTATAGAAAGTGCCTGTGTGATCTATAGTAACCTCTTTATAATGATTATTAAAACATAATTATTTCCACCAACTCTCAAAACTTCATCACAAAATCCCCAATTTTAGGAACAAAAATAGGCAAAAATCAAAAGGTATGCAAAAGGTATGTTTCGATTTGAGACACACATACAGTATAATTAGAGTCAATATCCTCACACATATGATCATGATGTGCTATGAAATTCAATGCAATATGTGTAGACATGCTAATACGAATGTTGTCATCAATGTCAATATTTTCATTATATTTTAGGTGATTTGCAACCATGACAGCGGTGCACGACATCTAATGTATTTCTCTTTGTAGATTTGTTGGTGCAGAATACATTTTTAAGCAACTATAGCAACTGATGCTAATTTGTAGTAGTGGTGGTGGTGGTGGTCTCATTCGATATTATGTGTCTTTCCAGGTAAGACGGTGGTGGTGATATTGGTGGTGGTGAAACAGAGTGTACCGCAGATAGACAATTGAACAAATACTTGCAATGGAGATTGCGATCACTCAGAAAGTTCCCAAGGACGTTTGTATCATTCATAAGCTATCGTTAGATGTCAAACCAGAAGATCCGCTCATAAGCCCTCAAACATTCGATTCGTGGACTACATTGCTGGATGCGGCCAAAATACGGAACCATGCACCCATTCTCGACCTTGCTCAGTCGCTGCCAGAGAAGGAGATTCCCCGAGTATTCTACCACAGGCAGTGCAGGAGCGTGTTCACCATGAAGCGAGATCTGGAAGCACTGAAACGAAAAGCTGAATCCAATTTAACCGACGATGCTGCTGCAACATGTTCAGCGAGCAAGAGACAAGCCAGAAGGGCATCTTCGGAATCACGCATCTATGAACCGGATTGTATATTCTGTGGAAAGACCAAGTGGTGCAAGGGAACGTCATCCCGTGAAAAGTTGAGCAAGGCTGTTGATCTGAGAGCAGATGAAACACTGCGAAACAGCGCCGTGCGTAAATGTGACACGAAAATCATGGCTGCCACAAGTAGAGACATTGTGGCAGCTGAAGCACGATACCATTTCTCTTGCTACAGAAGTTACACGAGACCAAGCACTAAAGATGCACATGACAGAAACACGGCCGCCACAAACGAATCTGACTACACTGAAGAAGAAGCATACAATGAGTTGCTAGTATACATCCGGAACCATACAATCCCGAATAAGGAAATTGTTAGGATGACAACGCTGGTAGAGCACCTACAATCGATAATGACATCAAGAGGGTTGCATGGGATAAGAACTGCTACAAGAAAAACCTCGCACGGAAACTGGAAACTGATCTTGGAAATAGCGTTCACATCTTTCAAGACAACAGTGGAAAACTGATTGTCGTACCTGATAATGTAACACTACAAGATGCTGTCAAAGAAATACAAACACTTAAACAACAACTGAGCATTTGGAAAGGGAATTCATCAAACATGTCCAAAGTCATTGATCAGACATCGACACACATCAGATCGATGATAAGGAAGGATAACAAACCAACTCCATGGCCCTATCATCCAGCCGACGTCGACAATGACTCTTTCGTCGTTCCCGTCTATCTCCAGCGCTTTATGCTTGGCCTCTTGACTGGAGATCCGGAAAACGAGCTTCCATCAAACAGGGTCATCATGCTGATGCAATCTTTCAGCCAGGACATTATCTATGCAGTGAGCTGTGGACAACAAAAGCCTCCGAAACACATGTTGCTCCCATATGCAGTTAAGACTCTCACAGGGAACGTAGAACTAATTCGCACATTGAACCATCTTGGACATGCAATATCCTACACTCAACTGGAGGAAAATGACACTGCACTATGTCTTCAAAAACTTGCAGCAAACTTAAATGAGCAAACAGTCCTACCAAGCAGCATCCAGCCGTATGTATTCACAAACTTGGCATGGGATAACATTGATAGACTGGAAGAGACGCTGACCGGGAAAGGAACAACACATCGAGTCAATGGCATTGCAGTGCAGGCCAAAATGTATGGACCACACCTTCCAAAGGAGCCACTTCCGAAGATCGAGAAGCTCAAGCAAAGAACAGTCTGCATAACAGAAGAAACACTGCCTGTCTACATTGCAGGTGAACGTGTTGGGCCTCATCCACTACAAACATTATCAATGGCTGCAGCGGAAAACAAGATGGCTATGGAAGTTGCTCAAATCAAGAATCTTCTTTGGGTCATTGCCCGTCAGGTGGACCCAGTAACACAAAAAACACCAAGTTGGACAGGATTCAACATCACCGTCAGGGCATCTATCAGCGTCTCTCAGGATATTGTTAGATATATGCCTACAATAAATGCACCAGCTACAGAGATGTCCACAGTCGCAGAAATCTTGAAGCAGTCTGAAAGCGTCCGACAGATCCTACACTTGCAGGACATCGTCGTCGTCATGGATCAGGCCCTGTATGCTAAGGCTGCCGAGATCGTCTGGAAACACACAGACACATATGCTAACATCGTACTTCGCCTCGGTACGTTCCACACAATCTGCAATGTGATGTCGATTCTTGGTGCTCGTTTCCAAGATGCTGGTCTTAGAGACTTTTGCATCGAAACAGGAATCGTCGCAGAAGGCTCACTCAATCGGGTTATGGAGGGGAAGATGTACAACCGAGCAGTCCGTGTACATAAGAGCATCTACGAAGCATTCATGAGGCTTGCGTGGATTGAATTTCTCCCTTGGTTGGAAAAGATGCGACCAGAGGCAACACAGACGGTCACTACGTTGTTAGCAGAAGTTGCTGAATTGGGACAAGATGAGAGCCAGTGGAACAACCTGTTGGAAGATCAATCGTGTGAAGAAGTTCAGGCTGTTTGGAAGCAATTCCTGCATCACCTTCGTCATGATAATGGTGAATTGTCATTCTGGATGTCGTACGTGGATATCGTTGAAACGGTCTTGCTTGCTCTACTGCGCGCTTCCCGAGAAGGTAATTGGCCATTACATCTATCTGCTATCCAAGCCATGATTCCTTGGTGCTTCGCATACGACAAAATCAACTATGCACGGTATTTATCAGCATACTACGCACAAATGACAAACCTTCCAACGCAGCACCCTGGCATCTTCCAAGCGTTCTCGGATGGGTACTTCTCAGTTCAAATGTCAAAAAGCAATCCGTTTGGACGCATTCCAGTTGACCAAACTACTGAGGTCACTGTCAACAAAGACACACAGACACCAGGTGGCACTACCAGGTTCAACTTGAAATCTGGAGCAGTGAAGCGCTACTATGTCACATCCGAACACAGGAGTGCGTTTCTCCGCCAGATGAGGGAAATGGTGAATGTGAGCAACACACACGTACAACACGCGGATCTGCAGCAAACACGGATCAAGAAAGATGAGGACGCTGTATCATCACTGATAACTCTGATCCAGAGTTGGGTGAACCCATTCACTATGGCCAGCTCTCTCATCAGTATTTCCACCGCACGCGCAGCCCCTCCAAATATTGCCAAGGATCTGGAGAAAGCATGGGAAGTCGGACACAAGTGCTACACAAACTTCAAGATTGAGCGACTTGAGAGCAACCCACCAATCAAGAAATTCCACGACCCTTTGCAACTGAACAAGCTGAAGACTTTCAGCAACCTCACTAAGAAGAAGGAATGCAGAAGCAATGGCAGGGCAGTAATTCTTCAAGCAGACAGAGCTCTATTTGGTACAATTATCGTGATGGCACAGGGCCGAGATCTTCACATGGCAGAGGTGCTATCTCATCCTCTAGGTCCCTTGCCATGGGCCCTGGCGACACCCGAAGGCCTTCTACGGAAAACCAACAAAGCTGCCCTAGCCACGGCCTTGCAAAGGACTGTGACCCCGGCTGAAAGGATACCCGACAATTCGGCAACAATTATTGACGGGATGCTCCTTATACAGAAGGTGGCAGGTGATCAAACTACATTTGCCGAAGTGGCCATGATTGTCCTATCCATGGCCCTGAAGGATGGATGCAGTAGCCAGAGGATCGATGTCGTCTTTGACACCTACAAGGAGACTTCCATCAAAAACAGCGAACGGTTAACCAGGGGGGAAGAACTTGGACTTGAGCTGAAAAACATCACGGCATCTCAAATTGTAAGGCAATGGCGCAAGTTTCTCAGCTATGTTGGGAACAAGTCAAGTCTTATCATGTTCCTGGTCGAAGAGTGGAAGAAACCAGAGTACATCAGATGCCTACAGGGAAAGGTTCTCTTTGTAACATGCGATGACAAGTGTTATCAGATCACATCTGATGCTAGCCAAGAAGTAGTGGCCCTGGAAAGCACACACGAGGAAGCAGATGGTCGTCTGTTCTTGCATGCTGCCCATGCTGCCGCACATGGATACCAGTCTGTGCTTATTAGCTCAGATGACACCGACGTACTTGTCATTGGCTTGGCATTTCATACCAAGATTCATGCCAAGTTGTTTCAGAAATGTGGCACCAAAGCAAGGGCTAAAATCCTAGACATAGGAAAAATAGACATAGGGAAAATAGAAAATAGATCTCAGATCTCGCGAGATCACGGCGAGGTCACGTCTTTTCGAAGCTGCTCCATGCGCTCACGCTTTCGAAGCTAAGTGATATTTCTCAATTGTGTTTTTGTCGAGACTGTATCTATCTTTCGGTGTATGTACCGACAGCGTATCTTTTGGAAAATTTTCGGTGCTAATTTTTCGTACATGTATACACAATCGTCGGTTAATGGTATCGAGTATTCTGCGGCCTAGTACTCGTAGGCTTAGACTACCGTACCGTCTCAGACCTTGTGGTTTGTTTTTCTCTCAGCGATTCGTCGAATGCGCTGAAATTATTTTCGTTCTCTGTTTCGTACCAGTCGTTCACCCCGTACCTCCTTGTTTAATATCTGTACTCACAAACAAAAAAAAAAAAAAAAAAACCAAAAATTTTTGTTTTCCTTCCCAGGTCTTATTCGTTTATTTGTTCTTTTTGTTCGTTCGTTCTTCGTTCGCGATCACGCGGTTAGAAATGTATAATCTCTCCCCTGAACAACTATTTTCTCTCATATATTATAACACCCTTTTCTTCTTTTCCTACAAAAGGATGCTTTCGTCTTGCTCACCAAATCTATTCATTCCAAAAAATATATATAATACCATCTCTTACAGTTCCTCCTTTCTACATTCCATAAACTATCCAGAACTCCATCCCTCCTCCAGTGTCCTCAAACGTATTTTTGACTCGAAGGTCTCAAACTCATTTTGCAAAAAATGTTCGTTTCCCATGAATCGTACACTTTTCAAAATCCAATCTCACCCCTCCCCTCCAAATCCTCCCCATCACCCATCCCTTTCAAATCTCCCCCCTTGCCCCTTCCCTCCCCTCCCTCCTAAACTCCCCCCACACCCCTCCCCTCCGAGACTCTCCCTCGCTCCTCCCCTCCTAGACTCCCCTCTCACCCCTCCTCCTCAAAGCATCCTCCCTGCTTCTTCCTCCTTCCAACTTTCACCTTCATCTCCCCAAACCTCCTGCCTTGCTCTTCCCCCTCCTCAAATAACACCTCACTGTGCCTCACCCAATCTCCATCAAACCTTTTGTCTGCCCCATTCTTCCCTTTCTCCAAGCTATTCTGAAATCTCTGACACACCTTCAACAGCTCTCCCTACCTCTTCCTCCTCTTCCACATCTTACCCTACCCCTAACCCCCCCTGTTCTGGACCCGATGCTCCCCCTTCCTCTTCATTAACGGTATGGACCTCAAACATCCGGGGCCTTCGCTCAAACTTGACTGACCTCTCCATACAGGTTGCTTCTGACAAACCAGATGTGATCTGCTTAACAGAAACTTTCCTCCTTCATGATGTCTCTGATGCCTTGGTATCTCTCCCAGGTTACTCCCTCCTCCGGTATGATAGACCTGAGCCTCGTCCTGGAGGTGGGGTTGCTATCTTTATAAAAAAACTCTCTTCCTCACTCGCCCTCCACTGCCCTCTCTCCACCTCACCCCCAGGAATACCTTTGGCTACGGCTTCCCCTTCGCTCCCACCTTTTGTTCATATGTGTGTTGTACCGTCCACCAATCAGCGATGACTCCATCTACATCTCACTGTCTGATAATATGGACCAACTTCTATCTACCCATTCCAACTCTCTCTTCCTCATATGTGGTGATTTCAATTGTCACCATGCCAGTTGGCTGGGTGTGGGTATCTCTCTCACCAGCCATGGCTCTTCAGCAAAGGACTTCTGCGACTCACTGGGACTGACACAATCTGTCAATTTCCCGACCCGGATCTCAGTCAACGGAGCATCTTCTCTTCTGGATTTGGTTATGACAAACTTCCCTGAAAATGTCTGCTGCTCTTCTTCTGCTCCAATCGGCTCATCTGATCATGTGCTTGTCAAAGTGGACATCTCTCTGACCATTCTCAGAGAGCCTCCTCAGCCTCGACGAGTCTGGCATTTCACTCAGGCCAACTGGCACAGTCTTCAAGCAGCCATCAACCATCTGGACTGGTCTCCCATCTCTACCGCCTCTGACATCAACTCATCCAGGGAATTCTTTCAAAGTAAATTGCTCTCTCTCATGCACAGATTTATACCATCTCGTCTTCAGTTGTCATACCCTTCTTCCCGTCCATGGTACACGGAATCTTGTGGTGAGGCTGTTGCCCTGAAACAACTTGCTTTCGTCTCCTGGAAAGCAAATCCAACGGAAGGAAATCTCATTTCCTTTCACAAAGCCTGAAACAAGTGTGTGTCCACCCTAAGGAGAGCCAGGAAACAATATCTCACCATTCTCAAGACCGAACTCTCTTATCTGTCTCCCTCTTCCAAATCCTGGTGGCGTCTGGTCAAATCTGTTTCTGGTGTTTGTTCCCCCTCCATCCCCTCCCTCACCTCAAATGGCTTAACGGCTGACTCAGCACGTGAAAAAGCTGAATGCCTCAACTCTGTGTTTGCCTCTAAATCATGTGTCCCAAACCCATCCCTCTCTGTACCCACCGTACCCAGTCGTACCCAGCTGCTCCTGGACTCTGTGTCCTTTCCTCCTGAAAAGGTGGAAAAGTTTCTGTCAACCCTCGACTCTGATTCTGCAACTGGTCCTGACGGCATCAGCCCACGGGTCCTAAAATCATGTTCTTCTGCTCTTTCATTCCCTCTTTCTGTTCTCTTCACCCTCTCTTTTGCTCAAGGTCATCTGCCATCTGCTTGGAAATCAGCCAACATCACCGCTTTGCACAAAAAAGGTGCAAAAACAGATCCCAGCAACTACAGACCAATCAGCCTTCTCCCAATTATCAGCAAAGTCATGGAATCCATCATTGCTTCAGATATTAAATCTTTCCTCTTCTCCAATGGCTTGATCTCTGATCATCAATTTGGTTTCAGACCTGGTCACTCTACTCTGGACATGCTGCTTCTGCTTTCTCAACAATGGATGGAGGTCCTCAACGCCAAACAGGAAATTAGAGCTGTCTCCCTTGACATTTCACGTGCCTTCGATACGGTCTGGCACCCTGCTCTGCTCTCCAAACTCTCCTCCTTTGGTATCCATGGAAATCTCCACGCATGGCTGGCGGACTTCCTCTCTGGTCGTAGTCAACGTGTGGCCCTGAATGGGTTTCTCTCATCTCCTCTTCCTGTTCAGGCTGGAGTTCCCCAAGGTAGTGTTCTGGGCCCTGTGCTTTTTCTGGTCTTCATCAATGATCTCTCTGACTCTCTTGAAAATCCTCTCTATCTCTTTGCTGACGACTCTACTCTCTGTCGCTCCATTCCTCATCCCTCAGATCGGCAGTCTGCAGCCTCCTCACTCTCTGCAGACCTGGACAAAATCACAGACTGGTCAAACAAGTGGAACATGTCTTTCAATCCTGACAAATCTCACACTCTTACAATGTCTCTCCGAAAGGACCGACTGGACAACCCTCCCATCTACTTTCTCAACAATCCTCTCCAAGAAGTTCTGTCGCTCAAGCTTTTGGGTCTCACTATCTGCCATGATCTTTCTTGGGAAAACCACATTTCCAAGCTGGCCTCCAAAGCCAGTCGCCGACTGGGCATCCTCCGTCGTGCGAAGTCCTTCCTTGGCACACCTGAGCTCCTCACCACATACAAGGCTTTCATCCGCAGCTCAATGGAATACTGTTCCCCCCTCTGGGCTGGTGCTCCTGCCTCACACCTTGCTCGGCTTCACGCTGTTGAGGCCAAAGCTTTCAGAATCATTGGAATCTCCTGCGATGTAGTCAACGCCGAGGGCCTTTCACTCACTCACCGCAGGCAGGTTGGTGGTCTTTCTGTCTTCTACCGACTCCTCTCCGGCCTTGCTCCCCCAGCTCTCTCTGTGCTCTGTCCCCCCAATATTCCTTCAGGTCGCACAAGATCTGCCTGCAACCCTCTTATGGTTAAACTGCCAAAGTCTAGGCTCTCTGCTCACCTTCACTCTTTCATTCCCCTTTTCTCCCGCCTCTGGAACAAACTCCCCCACTCCCTTCAATCCCACTCCTCCCTCCAGGTCTTTAAAACAGCTGTTCACCACCATCTCTTATCTTCCCCCATCGAAAACCTTGATCTTTTCTACCCCCGGTAATTCACCCCAGAGTCCTTGCAGTGTTCATATGTTTTAATCCTCTCCCACCTCCCCCCAAGTCCTCCCGATGTCCCTGCTCTCAAATGTTGTGTTTGTGTCCTTCCCCTTCTTCCCCCTCTCTTTTGTGTCCTCCCCCCTCTCTCCCCATCTTGTCTGCCGCTCCCCTTGTTTTTTGTGTTTTGTGTGTCGGTTTGTCTTTTTGTGTGATTAATGTTAGCTCTTTCACGAGCCTCGATCTTGTATACAAAAAAAAAAAAAAAAAAAAAAAAAATAGGAAAGTCAGTCGGCACAAATGTATGTCAGGCCCTAATTGGAATGCATGCCTATACCGGATGCGACACAGTCAGCACGTTCGCTGGACGAGGAAAACTGACTGCACTAAAACTCATCAGAACCAACAAAGATGTGCAGGATGCATGTACACAGCTGGGAGAGGACTGGGACGTCAGTGAGGAACTGATGGATAAATTGGAGAACTTCACTTGTCTCATGTACGCACCGAAGTCGGGGACAGTGAAGGTGAATGACTTGAGATATCACCTGTTCTGTGCCAAGAGGGGAGAGATCGACAGTCACCAGCTACCTCCGTGCAAAGACTGCTTAACCAAACATGCACAGCGAGCCAACTATCAAGCCGCTATTTGGAAGAGGAGTCTCAAGATGGATCCAGCAGTACCGAGTCCAATCGGGAAAGGATGGCACTGGGATACCCAGGATGGTCGCGTGCAGCTGGCAGTCGACTGGATGCAAGGACAGCCCGCACCACAGGCGGTTCTGGATTTACTGGCATGCACCTGTTCGAAAAGATGCACACAACCCATGTGTGTCTGCATGGCCAGTGGTTTGAAGTGCACAGACATGTGCAAACTCACCACATGTGACAACCAGAGAGTGTATGGTGAGAGTGATGACAGTTCGGCAGAAGACGATGAAGAAGACGACGACGATGACGAGGATAACTTCTGAATTGTAGAACTGTATGGAGAAAGATCATGTACATATGTGTAACAAATATGGTGTACGCTGAATTGATAACTCGTGTACTTTATGGTATGATGTCTATAAATATATGTTGCTTAAATAGAAAGTACATTGTTTTCCTTTGGTTTACTTTATGTATAGCTGGTAATATAAGAGAACCATACAACACTACAAGACTAAAAACGTTTGCATGAATATGATGTAAATTATCTCGCCAAGTTAGGGTACATCAGGATACATACATATACATGGAGTAGGTTAATCATCACATGCATCATACGTCTGTGGTATATTCAAGAACACCACATACAGTTTGGTCATAATGCCTTCATATTTTTAGAATTAGACATTTCTGACACCAATTTCAGTACTTTTTGGCCTATATATGGCTGACATCCCAATATTATATATACTATTTTTAGACCAATAATGGTATACAAACTATATACATGCTGTCGGTCAAAAATCGTAAAATGTAAATCAATATATCATAAGAGCGGAAAGATATTGTTACAGACGTGGCTTAGATGTTATTTACCGAGCGGTTTGGTATGACCACGTCTGCACAAGTTACCCGATCATACCCGAACGTTGACTAATCGCGCTACGCTAGGTCAATGAAGGAAAAGACACACGGCTGGGATTAAAATTGACACGACACCATGGATACGGTTCTCAAGACCTCCGGAGGAGATTATATTCGTTCGGAAGGTCAGATTACAGGGACGAGAGGTACAGCATAGAAAGACAAGCACTTAGACACAATCTTATATTAACCCCAACAGACGACAGATAAACGGGACAAAAGGCTGACTCACACGGGGATTGATGGCTAGGAAAGGCAGGATCGATGGCTCCAGGTGCACCTGGGCTCAGGGACAGAATCGACTCGGTCCGGTCCAGAGATGCGGGAGGTCTCACAGCGCTCGAGGTAGTGACTTGCTCTTCTTCAAGCTGGGGGCGCATCTGACCTCACATCCGGTGAGTCGCTTCGTATATCCGGCGGGGAGTGACACGCCCTCGGCTCGTTAGCTCCGCCTCGTGGAATCGGCACGTTGCTTCTCATTGGGTGCGTGCGGGGGGTTTACCAGGCTCCGCCCTTGACGAGGAGCTGACAGCCAGCCCCTTCGTGGTAACCCCGTGGAGCGCATGGTCATGGCGGCTAACCGAGCTGGTGGGAGGACGCACACTCCCCCCGCGCGCCGTGGTTGTAGTTGTTGTTGTAGCTGTAGTTGTTGTTGTTGTTGTTGTTTGGGGAAGAAGATGGAAGGAGGTATGGGAAAGGTCCTAAACTCACTACTGGTGCCATATAATCACATTCTGGTGCAACGAAGAGTCAGAATTAATGGAAAGGAGTCCTTAACTGACATAGACTAAGAATAACTAGCAAGATGTCCGAAAGTTGTCTACGTGAGATGCGGTGGACCTGGGCACGACATTTAATGGGGGAAAAAGGGGAAGGTCGGCTCTACTGATTGTTGTTTACAGACAATGGGACTAGGGAATGGGGGATTGGGGATAGTTGGGGAGTATTGGGGAAATAGGGGAATATTTACAAGCGGATATGGAGGCCAAATTCCATATTCGCAACACTGCACCCTTCTCTACCCTCGGGGCGTCCCGACCCGATAAATTTTTACCTACTTTAGTGTGGCACGCAATGTAGTTCCCTCTACTATTAACTCTACCCTGAGTGCGACAGTTTTACAGATATTCACAAATGAGTAAATATGTCCCCCTGCGACGTTGCACCCTTCTCCTCACAGAAACACACCCACAGGATAACCGAATCCGGAAAGAATCCTCAAACTAAACATACAGCCGGTAGGGAGCATTATTTACACAAGACTACGCTGATATTTACACTACGATCCAGGACCTGTTTTTGGAGGGACACATGCAGATGTTATGCATAGAGAGAGCACGCATGCTAGCATCGATACACCAACCCACGAGTGCTCTGTGGCCTACGGCCTTTAATAATGTGCAGAGCACCCCTTCCAAGCATCAAGCACCACCCCATCACACAGTGAGCACCATCCGGTGCACCAATAAAGTGTTTATGAATCATTGTGTGGTGTCGCAGCCGGCCGATGTTCTGCCGCTGGTCTTGCCTTCGTGTGGTGCACTTGGCCTTCTTACTTCTTTTTAAAAATAAAGAAAGGCGCCAACCGCGTCCATTTCTTTATTGTGGCCGTCAGGGGGCCAACTGTTAGTGGTTCACCTGTTTGGCATAGGTGCCACGTTGACCCATAGGTCCTTCCACGGGTGGTGCTTGGCCGCAAAAGAGCTGCGGTCCATTGTGGGTGGCCACAAACATTGCGGTCCATATGGTGTATCGATCCAAGCAGCAAACAGCGAAAGTGCAGGCCCACAACTGCGAAGCCAGCACCTCTCTCTCCTCTCTCTCCTCTCTCTCTACCCCAAAGCCAGATCCTCGGAGGTGGGAGACAAAAGAAGCAGACAAGTGAGTAAGGTGGTAAGGGCGCAAAAGTGCACGCAATACAAGGTGATGCACACTGGGGGCACATGGGAACCAGGTGAGACAGGTACGTTCCTATCGTACGCTCCCCCCCCCCCCCCACCAGGTAACCTACATGGCCCCTCCCTTACCCCTTACTGTATCCACAAAACACAACACTACCCATAAACATCTACTTTACAAATCAACAAACATCCCTACTGTCTTCCCCGTTCCTCCCATAAACCAAATTCGTCTTCTCTCCCTCCTAACCAATCAAATTTGCCATTTTCAACTTTCATCAAAATTTGCCATCTCCAACTCAACATCATAATTTGCTATCACCAATTCATCATCAGTCCCTCCTAGGGAGGGAGAGATGGAATCACCCCAATGTCTCATCCACGTCGTGATGCGTCTCACAAATCCTCACAGCAATTCTCATTTCCTGCACACAGAACAAGAAAACACAGGTGTGGAGTCATCATCATCACCACAGGTAAGTGGCTGCGTATGGTGCGACAGGTTCATCAATCCTAACTATTTCCTAAATGACTTTAACAACTTTACACTACCCGGGGTCTTTCTCCGGCCAAACCATTGGCCCTCTTACACTATGGGTTCTAAAAACCAATTCCCATTGGCCAAACTGTGGTGCTTTTCAATTTGGGGTCTCACTCCCCCGATTCATCTCCCGGTGCCCTCGCACAATTTCTGGGCTGTGGCGTGTACCTCTCCCAGTGGGTCTACCCACCTGCACACCTCCACCACTGCAGTTGCCTCCGAGCTTACCTGCTCCTCACCCTAACCTAACTACCTGGGGAAGGCCCTCTGGCTCTCTCCCCACTCGGTGCCCTCTCTGGCACTGGGCTACCCGGGTCCGTCCTCCGGATCCTCGGGCCCCATCCACAACTCTACCGGCTCCCAGAGCCCACCTGCGGCCTCACCTGGCCGACATCCTCACAGTGGTGGAGTGCCCAACCAACTACACACACTAACAGGCTACACGCCCAGCCATTTCCACAACACTAATGCACCCATCCACAATACCATTCTGCAACCGCACCACAGATGCCAATATCCAACCACAATTTACCTGTACCCTCTACCTAACACTTACACTACCCGCCCCGGGTACTCGTGAAAAGGGTCCACTCTTCCCCCATCCACACCTTCGCACCATGCACACCACTCCGTACCACTTACTCCAACTCTCTCCACACACCTGTACCTGCACACCTGTGCTCTTATTCTTGGTGCCGCCTGCACCCTTCTCTCCCCAAGCGCATTCGCGCTGATCCACAACACTCATTACTCACACACTGCTCCACACACCTGTCCAGTTGCACACCTGTGCAATCACACCTGTTCAATTCTCACACAGACGGCATCATCTCAGCTAACTACTCCCTTCTAAAACTTGCGCTTCCCAGTCGTCCCTTTAAACTATTGCGCTCCCTCGTCATTATCATCCACACTAAACTACCTGCGTCCCCACTACAGGTATCAGTCACTAACTAAACTTAACGTTACCTAATGTCAATCTCTTCTAGATCCCTACAATATAACCTAACCCACCCGGGCTAGTTTTCACTGCCATACACCCCATAATCTAGTGCTCCTTTGCCCCCACCATGGGAAGGGTGGCAGGGATGCCACCCTTACCCACCGGGCCTATCGCTCCTACCAATTTTGCACGTCAAATTTCAACAAATTAAAAATTTGCCAATCACTACCCATCATCTGCCAATCACTACTGCCAATCCTTTGCCAATCATCAAATTTTGTTTTTCTCTAATTTTGGGGCCAAAACACTAACCTCATCACCCAGTCTACTCACTAATGCCTCTCGGTGCGCCAATTCCTGTCCAAAGCCCGGCTTCGTAAAGCCAAGCAATGGATGCTGGTTGTTTTGTGCCAGCGGCTGGATGCGTCCGGCATTCGGTGCAGGGACGGGGGCTTACCCGGGCCGAGATCCCACGCACCATCTCGGCGTGGAGCCATCCAATGTCCCGATCTCGACCTGCCGGACTGCCTCAACAAAAAGTGGTCGCCATGACGACCCTTTCTATCGGGCTGCCCGCTCCGCCTAGTGGAGCACAGACGCGGCCGTTCAAAGCGAGGCCCAGCACGCACCGAGGGCCCGATTCGGCTATAAGTCGTTCTAAACTCTACCCCGTCTAACGTCGATGCTTCACCTGGACGCTTACACCCCGCAGCCCATTCCTTGCTCACACATCCAGCCGTGCCCATGCTCCTCGTACCTTTCCTTACACACCCAGGTACACCCATTCCACTCACAGCCTTGGTCACACACCTGACCACCGAACACTTTGGCACACATTCGTTGGTAGCACACCTCACCAACACACCTCTTCGCACCCCCTCCTCTGTCACCTCCTCTGTGACAATCACAGGTGTGCCCTCATTCGCACACCCAACCACGTGCCTCACCACCAACTCCAGCGTGCATTCCCACTCACGCTCTACCATTCCAGGTGTGCATCCTTCCATCCCAGGTGTACATCCTCGCTCACCTGTCACAACTAACTCACGCTCCTTGTCACTCTTACTACTCTCACCACCATTCTTGACAGCGCACTCACCCTTACTCTTGACAGCACACTCTTTCCTCATGCACCTGTCCGTCACACACCTTTCTCGCGCACACTCTCCCGTTACACCCTCTGTAACACTCACCACAGGTGGACACTCTTCCTTACTTCTGACAGCGCACTCTTTCCTCATGCACCTGTCCGTCACACACCTTTCTCGCGCACACTCCTGCGCACACTCTCCCGTCACACCCTCTGTAACACTTACCACACCGCGCTTCCATGTGCTCCCTCGCACACACGCTACGACCGACTCACTCTCGCCAGCACCCTCACTCCTTGGCACGCACTTTTTCCTCACACACCCCAGAGTCGGACTTTATCGCACACCTCCTTTTTCGCACACCAGACCTGTCGCACACTTCACCAACGGCCTCTCACGAACACCCGGGTCCATCTCGACCCCCAAGCTTCTTAAATCCCCTGGCGCATCATACGCACGACCATATTGGTCACCACTTACACCGGGTCCTCTTCCTCTTCGCTTCTCCTCCATCACCTGCGAATCCCTCATCCGGTTAATGAGCACATCATTACGATCCGAACACAGACTTTGGACCAATTCTTTTATCTCCTCTTTTATCTCTTTCTTATCCTCTCTCCGTCGCTTCTTAATTTCGCTCACCCCTTCTTCCACTTCTTCTAATTTCTGCTTCACCTCTTTTATTCCCCGGTACGTCTCCTCAAGCTCATCCTCTAAGGCTACCTTGACCGTTTCCAGGTGCGTCCTCACCTGCCGGTCCTTCGTCTCCATTACCTCTATCACCTCGTCCAGCCTCGTTGTCAGTCCCTCACGTACCATCTGACATTCCCTCTTTGTCGCTATCAAGTCGTTTTTTATGTCGTTTTGTGTCGCTTTTAAACCTCCTAATACCGCAGTGTTCCTTTGAACCTGCTCCGTTAGTCCTTTTTGTCCCTCCGTCAGCTGTTCCACCTCCTGCGTCAGGTCCTCTATGCCCCCTTGTAACTTTACAGTCCCCTTTCTCACCTCCTTCTCCATGCGCTCCTTACAGTGCCTCACCTCCTCGCGCACTCCTCCGACCTCCTCACTCACTCCTCTTCTGATCTCCTCTCCCATCACTTGCATCTCCTGCCCAGATGCCACCCTCATCTGCTCCATTTCCTCCCTGTGAGCATCCAGTTTGGTTTCTACCCCCATTCTGACCCCCTCTATCTGCTGCCCCATTTGGTTAACTTCCCTTTCCGCTTGGTCCCTCATGTCCCTCAATTTGCCTTCCATACTGTTTTCTAACCCCTCTAACCCATTATTCACTCCCTCTATCTGATTCTCCTGGGCAGCCATTCTATTTTCTACCCCCTCTAACCCCTTTTGCATCCCTTCCATTTGATTCTCTTGAGTGGCCATTCTGTTTTCTACCCCCATTAACCCCTCCTGTATTTCCCCTAATCTATTGTCTAATTTCCCAAATTTCTCGTCTAATCCCTTAAAATTATTGTCTAATCCCTCACCAGTACCCCTCGCTTCGTCCCTCATTACCCCCATTTCGTTTCCCATTACCCCCAATTGGCCCCCCAAGTCATTCCTCAGGTCTTCACTTGTCCGGACCATGAGCGCCTTTATTTGTTCCATAAATAGGCCCCAATCCATCGGCGGCGCTGCTACGGTCGCGGGCGCGGTGACCAGCGAGGCGCCATTTTGTGCGTTTGCTACCCTCGCTGCTTCGCTCTCCTCACGTCCCTCAATTTGGTCCTGGACCGACACTGCCTCACTCTCCACTACCGGACCCCAGCTGTCTTGGTCTGCCATAGCGCGACTTTCAAAATTCGGGTTTTTATTTCCGTATAACAAATTCAAATTTCGCCGTTATAATTTCGCGCGGGAAACGCGCTCCGAATCGACTCTACTACAAATTTGGGCCTAATAAATTTAGTCCCGGGTCCGAATTCCACTCCTCGACACCAATTGTTACAGACGTGGCTTAGATGTTATTTACCGAGCGGTTTGGTATGACCACGTCTGCACAAGTTACCCGATCATACCCGAACGTTGACTAATCGCGCTACGCTAGGTCAATGAAGGAAAAGACACACGGCTGGGATTAAAATTGACACGACACCATGGATACGGTTCTCAAGACCTCCGGAGGAGATTATATTCGTTCGGAAGGTCAGATTACAGGGACGAGAGGTACAGCATAGAAAGACAAGCACTTAGACACAATCTTATATTAACCCCAACAGACGACAGATAAACGGGACAAAAGGCTGACTCACACGGGGATTGATGGCTAGGAAAGGCAGGATCGATGGCTCCAGGTGCACCTGGGCTCAGGGACAGAATCGACTCGGTCCGGTGACTCCGGTCCAGAGATGCGGGAGGTCTCACAGCGCTCGAGGTAGTGACTTGCTCTTCTTCAAGCTGGGGGCGCATCTGACCTCACATCCGGATCCGGTGAGTCGCTTCGTATATCCGGCGGGGAGTGACACGCCCTCGGCTCGTTAGCTCCGCCTCGTGGAATCGGCACGTTGCTTCTCATTGGGTGCGTGCGGGGGGTTTACCAGGCTCCGCCCTTGACGAGGAGCTGACAGCCAGCCCCTTCGTGGTAACCCCGTGGAGCGCATGGTCATGGCGGCTAACCGAGCTGGTGGGAGGACGCACACTCCCCCCGCGCGCCGTGGTTGTAGTTGTTGTTGTAGCTGTAGTTGTTGTTGTTGTTGTTGTTTGGGGAAGAAGATGGAAGGAGGTATGGGAAAGGTCCTAAACTCACTACTGGTGCCATATAATCACATTCTGGTGCAACGAAGAGTCAGAATTAATGGAAAGGAGTCCTTAACTGACATAGACTAAGAATAACTAGCAAGATGTCCGAAAGTTGTCTACGTGAGATGCGGTGGACCTGGGCACGACATTTAATGGGGGAAAAAGGGGAAGGTCGGCTCTACTGATTGTTGTTTACAGACAATGGGACTAGGGAATGGGGGATTGGGGATAGTTGGGGAGTATTGGGGAAATAGGGGAATATTTACAAGCGGATATGGAGGCCAAATTCCATATTCGCAACAATATACATTTATGGATTTTAGGTCATGGTTACAGCAACTACTGTATATTGGATTTTCTCATCTTTATCAAGGTGTATGAGATTTAAGGCCCAAGTTTGACTTTAATCATACTGTGTGTTTCTCAAATTCAAAAATTCATTTAATATCCGCCAAACTGAATTTTTGCCTAATTTTGTTTTCATTGGGGATTTTGTGATAAATTTTTGAGGGTTGGCGGAAATAATAATGTTTTAATGATCATAAAGAGGTTACTATATATCACACAGGCACTTTCTATACATCATGTGAAAGATAATTCAATTACCTTTCACCTGGTATACAACACTAACTGATACATATAGGAGATATTATTTGAAAGCCCCAAAACGAACCCTACCCCCTAAATCTTAGGCGGAAAAATTACCGAAAGCGTTATTGGGGTGGTCTGACAAATGTGATGATAACACAGATACGGCTAAGAGTTTCACACTGCTATCACATTTTTTTCAGCACTAGGGTCCCTGGCCTTGCCAAAAATAACTGTTAGCCATCCTCCCTCTGATTGAGCATAATGTCGAAAATTTGAGGGTCTGGCTCATAGCCTATGGAAAGAAGGTTGTGGGCAGAGCGAGCGACCCAGATAGATGTTTGTGGGCGGAGCGAGAGGTCCGGAAATAAATTTGCAGGCGGAGCGAGCGGCCCGGAAAGATGTTTGTGGGTGGAGCGAGGAATGTTTATGGGCGGAGCGAGAGGTCCGGAAAGATGTTTGTGGGCGGAGCGAGGAATGTTTATGGGCGGAGCGAGAGGTCCGGAAAGATGTTTGTGGGCGGAGCGAGGAATGTTTGTGGGCGGAGCGAGGATTGTTTGTGGGCGGAGCAAGAGGCCCAGAAATAAATTTGCAGGCGGAGCGAGCGGCCCGGAAAGATGTTTGTGGGCGGAGCGAGGAATGTTTATGGGCGGAGCGTGAGGCCCGGAAAGATGTTTGTGGGCGGAGCGAGGAATGTTTGTGGGCGGAGCGAGAGGTCCGGAAAGAAGGTTGTGGGTGGAGCGAGCGGCCCGGAAAGATGTTTGTGGGCGGAGCGAGGAATGTTTATGGGCGGAGCGAGAGGCCCGGAAAGATGTTTGTGGGCGGAGCGAGGAATGTTTGTGGGCGGAGCGAGAGGTCCGGAAAGAATGTTGTGGGTGGAGCGAGCGGCCCGGAAAGTTGTTTGTGGGCTGAGCGAGAGGCCCGGAAATACATTTGCAGGCGGAGCGAGCGGCCCGGAAAGATGTTTGTGGGCTGAGCGAGGAATGCTTGTGGGCGGAGCGAGAGGCCCGGAAATGAATTTGCAGGCGGTGCAAGCGGCCCAGAATGATGTTTGTGGGCGGAGCGAGAGGCCCAGAAATGAATTTGCAGGCGGAGCGAGCGGTCCGGAAAGATGTCTGTGGGCGGAGCAAGGAATGTTTGTGGGCGGAGCGAGAGGTCCAGAAAGAAGGTTGTGGGCGGAGCGAGCGGCCCGGAAAGATGTTTGTGGGCGGAGCGAGGAATGTTTGTGGGCGGAGCGAGAGGTCCAGAAAGTAGCTTGTGGGCGGAGCGAGCGGCCCGGAAAGATGTTTGTGGGCGGAGCGAGGGCTCAGACCTCTCACCACGCGCGGTTTAATTTGTCGCGGTGTACGCGAAGGGTGTAAATCGATGCTAACTCGTCCTACCAACATAAAACGTCTGTTCGGCGATCTTTTACTGCCCGTGGTACGTTTGAGTCAGATTCACCGGTTCGCAATGCTTGTAGCTCCGGCCGCGGAGAGGAACAAGCATTACATCTTGAAGGTGCTGCGGAGTCGCGGGGTGGGGGCGCGCCCCGGGTTCGCGCTCGAGCTCGCCTCGGGGAGCGGGCAGCACGTGACGCTCTTCGCCTCGAATTTGCCCCACGTGGTTTGGCAGCCATCTGACATCGAGGCCGCTTCTCTTGCAAGGTTTCTCTCTCTCAAGGCATTTGTACCCCGATCCGCAAACCCGACACAGTGCACGGAACATATTCTTTGTCGCGACCGGAAGTTAATCCGCCGCCATTTTACTCCTCCGAAATGTGCACGCATGACTTCCGTTAGAGGTACAGTGCGTACTGTATTCTACTGTGAGAGCATTTGAAGTGTTAATGCTCCGAACGGGAAGTCGTCACAGTTGTTCACTGTCTAAGTATAAACGGTTACAATAATGGAGTAAAAGGGCAGCATATATCCCTGATCGGAATTATATTTGAATTTACAGTAAGTGCCTTCCGACACCCAAGTACAGTATCATCATGAAAGTTTTTATCGATTACAAATGTGTTTTGTTGAAGGTGTGCCAACGTTTAAAATCACTGACTCACGCTATTTTAAATGAGCCGTGACGTCATCGATTTGTGGCCAGTGGCCCAATGTGGTGGCCGGGCCGTCGGTCCAATAAATTTGCAGCAACTGCAGTAGTCCCACCTTTACCGTCCCAAATTAATTCCCACCTTTTGTGAATTTTCTGGGGGAATGCTCTGGCCCAAGTCTTTAAAGAGCCGGCTGACCAGGAATTAGATAACTTGCCTACTCTTTGTGAAAGACCCCGTGGGATCTTTAACATCCACTAGCTAGCGAAGGGACAGCCGGCTTAACGTCCATCTGAAGGACTGCAACACCTTGCCTGTGAAGTACCAATCTGACGGTTTATTACCTGGTCGGGAATCAAAGTGAATGAAAACACTCAGGTAAACGAGTCTGTCGGATACATGGGAAAGTGACAGGTTGTGGATACCGTAACACCAACAACTAACACTTGCACAATTTTCTCTTACAGCATTTCTGCGTACGTGAAGAGCTCCGGTCTCCCTAACCTGCTCCCACCGCTCTGCCTGGACGTCCGGCGGCCTCTGCAGGAATGGCCGGGCGGCCCGTGGCCGAAGTCGTGTGACCTGGTGCTTTCCATCAACCTTGTACATATATCTCCCTTTACGTGCACACAGGTGGGACGGGGCAACGTTGCAACTTTGGATGGTCCATCGTACTTTTGAATTCCAGCAATCCATCTAACAACTGATGCTCATGGCTGTTAACTGTTGGATTTGCATCCCTTATTTAATTCACGGAGAAAAAAAACCTCCCGGAATTAAGTAGCCCGTTCTGGTTATTGATATGAATTTATTTAATGAGAGTTTAAGAACTTTTAAAATCAAAACCTCAATCTTATTGAATTGTGTGGATGATGCCTCGGTGCAGGGTCTGTTCAAGGCTGCGCAAGACCTCCTCAAACCGTCTGCCTTGCTGGTAACCTACGGGGTGAGTTTGACCGTCCACTTGATACGTAGTGAACCAATCACGTGCCTCAAAAGGGATTTATTTATGTTCTTCGAGAATAAGTGAGCTGTTCCCCAGCAACACAAACAAATTCCTGCCTGGACTACGGTTAGCAAGTGGTCTGGTCTTCTTGGACGCTCCTTGACTTCAGGTTCCACCGCTTGCTAGCTTAGTGTCGTTCTCTGGTCCAGAAGATCCCACCAACACTATAAACAAATTCATGGTATCCCAGGTTGTTCGCACGTCACACGTGAGCAGAGGAGCGCTCTGGCTACAACGGATAATCACGACATCTCCAACTCATTTGAGGTGACTGATACTTCGGGAACGTTAATGAGCTCACCTCCACCCGTTTTTAGGACTTTGTGCTGTTTTGTGTAAGTTTAATAATTTGTTACGACAATTTAATAATTGTACTTTCCCTTCGTTGAAGCTGAAGGGAAAGGTGTAAGCTGCATGTGTGAGAAGTGTTATGATTTATGGGAGCGAGACATGAGTAATGAACGTCGAGCAGCAACGAAGGCTGGAAAGGGTGGAAATGCGAATGGTTCGGTGGATGTGCGGAGGGAATATCGTTGGGAGAGAGGACGACAAATGATGAATTGCGAAAGATGATGGGAATAGAGCCTGTAATGGATGCTGTGAAGAGAAACAGGTTGAGATGGTTTGGTCATGTGTTGAGGAAGGATGAAAGTGACTGGTTGAGAAGTGATGGAAATTAATGTAGAAGGAAGTAGAGGACGGACAAGGGGAGATGCAGAAAATAGGACAAAATGGAGAAGATTGTCATGGGGCCCGCAGGAAAATGGCCTTGAAAATGCCTGTTGTTGTTACGACAATAATACATTTTCATTTCTCTTTCAAACAGCCGTACGCAATCAATGGTACAATCTCACCTCAAAGCAACGTCGACTTTGATGCCAGCTTGCGCCGCAGGTACAGATTTGTTTTGGGGGTATGATTGAATTGCAGTATAGCATAAATGCACGCATGCCCCTCCCCCTCCCCTCCCCCCCAATACACATTATCCCCCCAACACACACTATCCCCCCAACACACACTATCCCCCCAACACACATTATCCCCCCAACACACATTATCCCCCCAACACACATTATCCCCCCAACACACATTATCCCCCCAAAACTTATGACCTTGTCCATGCCAAATACGAACACCCTTTGGACACTCAAAGTTGCCCCACCCCCTTTGTAGCAATCCAGACTGGGGGCTCAGAGATGTCACCATCTTGAAGGAGTTGGCCAAGGAACACCATCTTGAGTTTTTGGAAATGGTGAGTAGGCCACAATGACCTGATCTCCTTTTGGGTATCCTTGAGACGTTGGCGAATGAGCAGGGTTAAAGGTGATGAGCAGGTACATTTTGGGTTTTCTAAACGATCTTATCTATTCGTCCGCAGGTCGATATGCCCGCCAATAACAAGTGTCTGGTGTTCCGGATGCAGTAGATCGATCCAAGGGGTACGTACCTACGTATGTGTGCAGAATGTGGAGGTTTGCAGTTTGGATTCCGTGTTTGTTTGCGGTACCAGAAACCCGTTCAACATGTATTCAACACGTACATTAATCATGAACCGGGGGATATAATTTCAGATTTCTCCATCTACGGTCGAGTAAAGGTAAAATAGGCATGTGGTCATGTGTCCAAGCAGGTGTATTTGGTTTATTGTGCAGCAAGGTGCACGTTTCAATTATTGGACAGAAAGGTATGCTGTATCAGTCGTTCAATCGGCATGTTATTGGTTATTTTGATGGAAATAAAATTCAGATTGACCGAGTAGAGGAAACTAGTCTTGCTCGTGAAGGTGAGCGCCGCTTTGTGGCAGCGGACAAACCGGTGGAACGAGGGACGGAATTGGCAGGACGTCGATCAAGGTATGCTCCAAAGAGAATTTCCACATTCAGCTGAAATATGAGCCAATGGGACGCCGGTTTGGGAACTTGAAATGCACCGCTAACTTGGAGCATCAATTGCATGCAAAATACCAACGATTGCACGCAACTGGAGGTACCCAAAAAAACAACCATGCGATGTGGACTGGCAAGATCACCTGCAGGTGTGCACGCTCACCTTTGAGTCATCGCGCTTGGGTTCAAATCTGGAGCCAGCTCTAAACCATCAACTTGGTGTTGCACAAGCACCGATTCATCAATGCGTGTGCCCGTCCCTCGATTGGAGGTTAAATTGGGCGAATCCCGTCTGCCGACATTAGTTGGACGTTAAAGATCCCATGGTGTCCTTCACCAAGAGTGGGCGAGCGATAGCCGGCACCCTGAACAAATTACAAATTCCTGCCCGAACCAGCAGGGGGCACTGCATCGGTAAAACAGCCACACCCCCAACAAATGATGCAACCAGCAGCCTTGTGCTGCATACGGCCGTAAAGCGAAGGTATCCATACTACTCTCTCTCTTCCTCCTGGACCGAATCATACATTTGCATCAGAAGAGACAATCACTTACAGGCATTGTTTATTTAATACTCAATGTGCAATAACAAACGTTGACAAGGGAGACTCGAGCATTCGTCCGACGCTTGGTAAATATGAGCAGAGGCCTAAACGCCAGCATCCCCGGAACATTCTTTCTGCACCATCTTGGATTTCTTTATTTACATTACAAAATGTGAACAGACACTGGCTATTTCGGTGATTACAACGCTTTAACACTTCGCAGAAAACAATCCCAAGAGCCTGGTGGTTTCCTCCCGGGCACGCAAGCTTCCCTTTTCGATCTTCGACGTCAATGCATTCCCTTCGTGGTGGATCCTAACCGGTTCATAACTGTGGGAAGCGAGTCGGAGCCTTCGGTTGAGCATTAACCCCTTTTTGCTCCGAAGGGGTGGTGATGCTCAAAACGCCTCGTGCCCCTCGTTTCGCCCGACAGCGATAAACATGCTCGTGGATCTTTAGCGGTCAAAATCCATAATTTACCTCTTTCACAGAGACTTGTCTCCCATTGGATAGATAACCACATCCTTCCCTCACCTCCTCCCCACCCACAAATGAAACCGTCTGTCCCGCTTGCTTTCGGGGCAAACGGGGGTTGCCCAAGACGTGTGGCAAACATGTAGGTCTCAGGCACAGATAACTCATCCCTATAGAAAGCAGACCTCCAGACAAAAACAGCCTTTTGTGCAAATTAATCGTTAAAGACAGAAAAAAAGAGGAGGAAGGTATACAAGGTAAAATAAAGCAGTCGGAGCAAGGTACAAGGCAGGAGCAGGGAATGGTTTTGAGGAAAGGAAAACCAAAATAAACTATTTGGATTGAAGCAGGGATGTGGGAGTTAGAGGATTTGGAAGTAAAGGTCAGTCGAAGGAGATGAGTTCAGCTTCGGCGGATCCTGGCAGAACTTGCGCAGGTGGCTGGAAGTCCACGAGAAACGAGGCAGGTTGAGGGTTCGGGGGAGAAAGACGGGGATGGGGGAGGAGAATAAAAGGAGAGAAAGAAAGAAAAGAGTTGGTGGTGCGCAAATATGTATATAAATAAAACGCGCTCAGGACAGAGGGTCCTGACGTAGCCATACCGGCTGGTATCCAGGCTGTTGGTAACCTTGCTGGTTGGACGTTGCCACAGGAGCTCCACCTGCCATGAATGTTGGCCCTGGTGTTGGTACCTGGTCTTGCACAGGCAGTGCTGCTGCCACAACCTGAAGATGGACGAGTATCAAAATCAAAATACAACTTCCCTGGGGTTTGATCAACTTGTACAAAAATGCAATTGGAGTTTCTGCACACCATAGCACTATGCCTACGAAGGGCATGACAGTGGGCTGTCTACATATTACATATGCAAAAAAGAAGGCCTTTTTGTGAAGTTGTCATTCCTCCCTCTCCAGTGTAGAACCACGTGCATCCCACCTTCCCCTCTCCCATTCTTCATCTTTTCTCTATTTGTGTGTATGGCCCCTTTCAGCCAGGAAGTGGACCATGCTGTGCCATTCTGAACGCTGCTCGAGATAAGTGAGTGCGATGCAAGTTTGCAACTTTTTGGCATTTTGAGGGAGGGATAAAATGGCAGTCTGCCCTGCACGGCTCCTTTGCGATGGAAAAATAATACGAAGCATCCAAACAATAAAGCAAAAGCAACGTTTCGGTTTTGTTTGGTGATTTTCAAATTCAGTGGAAGCGACCAACCTGCATGCCGTAACGCTGGTAGCCCATGGAGACTGGCGGGTAAGTCACAGCACCGGGCACCTGGTGCTGGGGTGGGGGTTGAGTTTGGTTCACTGGCTCCTGAGGTTATAAACATACAAGGGATGGAATGCAAATGGGGCAAGGGTTTTGGCAAAGCATCGCGAAAGCCACGGAAACCTGAGAAATGCCCATATGTACCTGGTACTGGCTGGCCTGGTAGGGATAGGCGTGCGTTTGTAACTGACCCACACCATGAACGACACCCTGGTAGGGATATTGGGCAGTAAAGTTGGGGTCTGCAGGAGGGCCGAGGAGCAAGGACATTTGGTTAGCAAGATACTGGTACCGTGTGACAAACAAATCAGCAAGAAAGATGTGGCGCATAGCACGATACTTGTAAAATCAAAACAATGAATAGTTGCTATGGATACGGCAATATGACAGTTTTGAAAATTTCACCTTCCAAGTATTTTACATGAATAATTTATACGAAACAAATTTGGTCGATATTTTCCAATTGCGGCCTAGTCTGTGTTACATGTTTCTGATGGCCTTCACCTTTGACTAATCTTACACACAAATACTACACATACATACAAATAAGCTGTACAAGTTTCAATTTGACCTATTAAAATGTTGAGGTATGGCCCAAAATAAAAATCACCAAAAGTCCCAGCTGCTAGTGATGCTAATATGTATGTGTGCGTGTATAAATAATGTCTGTCTGTCCCACCCTGAAACACGGAAACGCTCCTCAGAGAGAAAGTAAAAGTTGCTTCAAATTGATCCAAACCTGCAGGAGAATTTTATTTTTTTCAATTAGAAAAATAAATAAATTGAACCCGGGCAGTGTATAGGCAGCAGACCACTGCAAGATCACTTCCAAAAAAATGTATTCCCATTTTTGAGTTCTCACAACCAGTGCAAGGATAGCAGGTTTCCTGTTTTATATTGCTGTATTTTTACCATGGGCTTCTGGAAGTTTGATTTTAAAGGTTGTGAAATTGTTGTCATGGAAACTGCTGACATGCCAAAACAGATAAATCGATAATTACGAGTACCCGACTGCAAAGCCGCAATGAGCCGGCGAAGCCAAAGCCTCTTGCCACTATTTTTCCCATCACGATGGCATCAGTAGGTTAGGTAGTTGGTAGTAGGTAGGTGTAGTAGGTACCGTACGTAGTTCAAAATGACACCATTTGCATTCTGGATGAGATTAAAATGTATAAAATTTCCTTCTCGATTAATTCGGTGAATTCCGTCTCGACTTCAGATATTTCCGGTCGTGAAAAACTATCCCCTACGGCCGCGAGATTTCTAAAAAATAATTCTTCGTCAATTTTAGAATATTTGACGCCGTTTTCACCCTCCGAAACGCGTAATAAGCTTTTTTAAAATACTTTTTCAAATGCTCGAATCTCATTGGTTCCGGTGTTTGGTGAAGATTTTCGTTGAAGATAACCAGTGCCCGTGCGGGCCCGGGGAACGAGGTTGGTCTTAAAGTATTTTAATTACAAATTAGAGGTGCATAAGATTGTGAATCAAACAAAGACGGGCGAAACAAACTCCTATTGAACTTTTTCGCAATTTTTTTATGCATACTTCCGCATCCGGAAGATGGCGGCCTCCATTGAGCGATTTGGTGCGTCAAAGCTTCGAAATTCTCAAGGGATCCAGAAAAATCTGGCTTTTCAACATAATACGTACGCGTTCATTCACAACACCGGCTTCGCCGGCTATGATTGTTGGTGAACCAATTCATTGATCGATTATGGAAATTGTTAAAATTTCAAGTCAATCAGATCAAAATCGACTTTTGACCTTTTGACCTCATGTAGGCTTCGGTGACCCAATATGCAAATTTGGTTCAAATTTCAAGTCAACTTTCAAGTCAATCCGAGCCAATCAGCCTGTCATCCTTCCGAGGTCGGCAAATTGAGTACCAGTTCACTGGTAATTCCCTGCTTGTCGTTAAAGGCGGCAAAAAGGGTTTGCGTCAGGAAGGGCATCCGGCCGTAAAACATTGCTTCAAAAAGGGGACCAAAAAAACAACAACAACCACAGTTCCCGAAAAAGGCCAACCCCCGCTTGCGGGGAAAAATGGCCTCTAAAGGTGTTTTTTTTTTTTTTTTCAAGTCAATCCGATGAAAACTGCCAATTTTTTTTATCTTGACCTTTGAACCTCAAAGCAATCGGCTTCCAGCTTTTGAGCAGCTCTATCAGTTGGTTAAGTTTCGTGAAGACCGGTCTAGAATTGCGACCCAGCCAGACATATCGACAAACGTACTCGGGGAAACTAATGTCCTCTTGCGACACTTCGATTTTTGTAACAATTGTTCCCGTTTCAACAATCCCAAGACCCAAGTTGTAACACCAAACAGACCAATCGTGTCGCAGGCAAAAATACATGTACCGATCACCCACAAAATGCCTGACGTGTCCCAACGCATTTACACTTTCAATTGCAATTCTTGCCTGTGCTCGCGGGCTGCCCGCCCACGTATTGTTGAGGACCAACTTGTCCCGCGGTGGTGGCCGCTCCGTACACGGGCTGCGCTTGTCCGTAACCAGTAGTCGTGGCCTGTCCGTAGCCGGTAGTGGTGGCTGTCCCATACGCCGTACCGTGCATTGGCGATCCATCAACCGAGGTTGGGGGACTAAAGGTTGAGGCAAGGTTTCCTGGTGCCGGGGCTCCGTAGATGGCGCCAGGGGGCGCAGGCACACCCTGCAAAATAAATAATAATAATATCATCTCAAAAATGGGTGGAGGCCCTCAATGTCAGACATGAGATCAGGGCCGTCTCTCTCGACATGTATCATGCTTTCAATACAGTCTGGCATCCCACCTTACTTTTGAAACTCTGTCTATGGCATCAAAGGCCAACTCTACACATGGCTCACTGACTTCCTTTACACTCGTAACTAACACACTTGGTGTTATTTATAATAATACAATTCAATTATAAGCATTATAATTTTAAGGTTAAGCATTATAATCCAGTATAATTATATAATTATAAGCATTCAATTTTAGTATTTCTGTTCCTACAACAGCTTTTAAACATTAGCCAATCTAGTGGAGGCCTAACCCAGAACGGACAGTTCAACACAGATCATGTTTGCATGGAGTCAAACAAAAATGGAAGAGGCACTGGAGCGTACCTGTCCATATGAAAGGCTGAGTGCCGGCATCTGTGCACGCATCTGGATGGTCTGCTTCTGCTGCTCAAGACGCATCTGCCGCTCATGTTCCTGATCCTGCAATCTCCGGAGAGCCAGCTGTCTCTGCATCTCCAAATATTCCTGGTACGTAATGAGAAACAGCATCTCGGTCACGGCAAACGACTCGCCCCAAAGCTTGGGCCTGAGCCCCACACATTCCCCCACCGACCTGTTTCTTCAGCCGCATGACTTGCAGCTTGTGGGCCAACTGCAACTGCCGCTGGTGTTCTGCCTCTTGCGCCGTACGTTCCAGCTTCTCCCGGTGATCCTCACGCAGAGCGTTGAGCGCCGCACGAGCATCACGTATCTGGCCGAGCTTGTCTTGCAAACTCTCGTAGTACACTGCACGCAGGGACGTCGGCTATGCTTAACACCGACCGGAATCACAAACAACAACCTTGAAATAAGTTTGCAAAATAAAATGAAAAGGAGAATTGAAACTTATTATTAATTATATAAAATAAATGAGGTTGACAAAAAGGTGGACTATTCATGTGGAGGGAGAAAGGTGAGGAAGAGGAGAAGGGGGATGGAGGAAGAGGAGAGGGGGATGGAGGAAGAGGAGAGGGGGATGGAGGAAGAGGAAATGGAAGAGGAGGAGAGGGGGATGGAGGAAGACGAAATGGAAGAGGAGGAGAGGGAGATGGAATAGGAGGAGATGGCGGAAGAGTAGAGGGAGATGGAATAGGAGATGGTGGAAGAGTAGAGGGAGATGGAATAGGAGGAGATGGAGGAAGAGTAGAGGGAGATGGAATAGGAGGAGATGGCGGAAGAGTAGAGGGAGATGGAATATGAGGAGATGGAGGAAGAGGAAATGGAGGAAGAGTAGAGGGAGATGGAATAGGAGGAGATGGCGGAAGAGTAGAGGGAGATGGCGGAAGAGTAGAGGGAGATGGAGGAAGAGTAGAGGGAGATGGAATAGGAGGAGATGGAGGAAGAGTAGAGGGAGATGGAGGAAGAGCAGAGGGAGATGGAATAGGAGGAAGTGTAGAGGGGGATGGAATAGGAGGAAGAGTAGAGGGAGATGGAATTGGAGGAAGAGTAGAGAGATGGAATAGGAGGAAGAGTAGAGGGAGATGGAATAGGAGGAAGAGTAGAGGGAGATGGAATAGGAGGAAGAGTAGAGGGAGATGGAATAGGAGGAAGAGTAGAGCGAGATGGAATAGGAGGAGATGGAGGAAGAGTAGAGGGAGATGGAGGAAGATGGAATAGGAGGAGATGGAGGAAGAGTAGAGGGAGATGGAGGAAGAGTAGAGGGAGATGGAGGAAGAGTAGAGGGAGATGGAGGAAGAGTAGAGGGAGATGGAATAGGAGCAGATGGAGGAAGAGTAGAGGGAGATGGAGGAAGAGTAGAGGGAGATGGAATAGGAGGAGATGGAGGAAGAGTAGAGGGAGATGGAGGAAGAGTAGAGGGAGATGGAGGAAGAGTAGAGGGAGATGGAATAGGAGGAAGAGTAGAGGGAGATGGAAGAGGGGAAAATGGAGGATGTGGAGAGGGAGATGGAAAAGGAGGACATGGAGGAGGAGGAGAGGGAGATGGAGAGAGAGACTAATGAAAGCATGAATGTAGCGTGAAGCACGCGGCACTCACGTCTCTTCTCATCAAGCGCGTTGAGGAGTTGCAGCAACTGTGGTTGCATGTTTCCGATGGTCTGGAAGAGGGACTGCACAGCCGTGTCATTGGTGATGCTGCGTCCGCGAGCATGGTCGCTGCGCATGCGGTTACTGAAGGTGGCCACCGCATTGCGCAGCGTTTGCAAGAATTGTTCATTGTTCTCTTCGGATTCTCCGTTTTGGTAGCACTGCGGCGACAATTTGATAGAGTCCGAGGGATAAATAAAGTGATGAAACGAGTCAAAAATGGGAGGAATTGCGAAAGAAACCGATGAAACCGAATAGTGGCTTTCTCACCTCTGCCACTTTGATGGCAGCAATTTGGGCATCTGTCCCACTGTCTATAGCTGGAGCAGGGGCTGAGGGCGTTGGGCTGGGCCTCACTGCCTCCTCCTGTTTCTTCTCCCAGAAAGAGCGGTTCATGTAGATGGCCAGCTGCAAAGCAGAGAGTGTCAATTGCTCTCGTATCCAAAGGCTGAAAATATTCATAATCGTGTCCCAATGAAAGTGCATTTGTGCAGGGCTGGCAGGGTAGAATCGACGTATGCACAGTCGCCTCAAGAGGCCTAGCCCTGGTTTGAATTCCGACACAGCTATAAACTGGCATCGCGGATTCATCAATGTGTGCCGTCCCTCGGATGGACGGCAAACTGGGCAGCCCGTCTGCTGGCATCAGCTGGTGGATGTTAATTATCCCACAGTGTCTTTCGCGAACAGTATGCGAGTTATCGCAGGTGCAATTAACAAATTCCAAGTCTAATCTACAGGGGGGCACTGCATCGGAAGCACAGCTCCCTACAGCCATGTGCTGCATATAAAACTAGAACGGTACTCAGTAGAGAGCATACCTCCACCTGGTTGGCCATATCGCCCAATGGTGAAGAATCATTTTAAAAAATTCTACCAACTGGATCCGGATCTTCACCAAAATTGAATCGATTCTTCCTCGTCACACACTCAACCCATCCAACAAGTTTCATCCAAATCCATACATAACTTTTTGAGATATCCTGCTATATGCTGGATTTGGCCCCATCTCCAAATGGTGAAGAATCACTTAAAAAATTAAATAACTCATATCTGAATCCATATTCAGATCTTCACCAAAATCGAATCGTCCTCGTCAGACACCCAACCGGTCCACCAAGTTTCGTCCAAATCCGTCCACAACTTTTTGAGATATCCTGCTATGTATCGTTTTTGGCCCCATCACTCAATGGTGAAGAATCACTTAAACAATTCTAGTAGCCGGATCCGAATCCGGATCTTCACCAAAATCGAATCATTTCGTCCTTGTCACATACGCTACGTCTCTGCCAAATTTCGTCCGAATCCGTCCACAACTTTGAGATATTTTGTTCACAAACCCTCAGGAGAGCCAGGAAACAATATCTCTCCATTCTCAAGACCGAACTCTCTTATCTGTCTCCCTCTTCCAAATCCTGGTGGCGTCTGGTCAAATCTGTTTCTGGTGTTTGTTCCCCCTCCATCCCCTCCCTCACCTCAAACGGCTACACGGCTGACTCCGCACGTGAAAAAGCTGAATGCCTCAACTCTGTGTTTGCCTCTAAATCTTGTGTCCCAAACCCATCCCTCTCTGTACCCACCGTACCCAGTCGTACCCAGCTGCTTCTGGACTCTGTGTCCTTTCCTCCTGACAAGGTGGAAAAGTTTCTGTCAACCCTCGACTCTGATTCTGCATCTGGTCCTGACGGCATCAGCCCACGGGTCCTAAAATCATGTTCTTCCGCTCTTTCACTCCCTCTCTCTGCTCTCTTCACCCTCTCTTTTGCTCAAGGTCATCTGCCATCTGCTTGGAAATCAGCCAACATCACCGCTTTGCACAAAAAAGGTGCAAAAACAGATCCTAGCAACTACAGACCAATCAGCCTTCTCCCAATTATCAGCAAAGTCATGGAATCCATCATTGCTTCAGATATGAAATCTTTCCTCTTCTCCAATGGCTTGATCTCTGATCATCAATTTGGTTTCAGACCTGGTCACTCTACTCTGGACATGCTGCTTCTGCTTTCTCAACAATGGATGGAGGTCCTCAACGCCAAACAGGAAATTAGAGCTGTCTCCCTTGACATTTCACGTGCCTTCGATACGGTCTGGCACCCCGCTCTGCTCACCAAACTCTCCTCCTTTGGTATCCATGGAAATCTCCACGCATGGCTGGCGGACTTCCTCTCTAGTCGTAGTCAACGTGTGGCCCTGAATGGGTTTCTCTCATCTCCTCTTTCTGTTCAGGCTGGAGTTCCCCAATTTGCCGGCAGCCCAGCAGCCCAGAGCATTTTGGCCAAACGAACAAGGTACCAATATCTGAGTACGGAAACATTTATTGTGTAACCTAACATATTCAGATATGGATGTCTGCCGGGGACCCCCTGCTGCGTGGGGCCCCTGGGGCCCAAAGAGGGGGGCCAAATAATGGGCTGGATCAAACATTGGGGGTACCACATGAAACCAAGTGGAAATCAACAGGTACATCTCACAGAGCACAGAGTGACCACCGCCAGACAAATTTGCCTCTGCATAGGCCCCCCCCCCCCAATGGTTTTTTATAGGCCCCTCCCAGACCTCCCAGACCTCCCTCAAAGGGTCCCAAAATTTGGGCTGGATTAAACATGGGAGGTACCACATGAAACCAAGTTAAAATGAACAATTACACTGTACTAAGTATAAAAAACCATTGCCAGACAGATTGTCTGCTGCGTAAGGCCCGCCAGACACCCCCAAAAGTTGACCCCGTGGACACTATAAACCACCTTTAGAGGCCATAAACCCCGTGGACACTATGGTATGGTATAATTGCAAGTAAGTTTAAATAAACAGGTACATCTCACAGAGTACAGAATTACCACTACCAGACAAATTTTCCTCTGCATAGAGAGTACCAGAGAATCTGAGTCTGCATTTCCAAAGAGGGCGCCACAGCATGTGTAATGAAGCATAGGTGGCAGCAGAGCTTTTAACGTCTGCTTTGAGAGTCAACAATGGTCAAGGTCATGTCTTGTTGTTAAAGATAGAAGGATCTTCTTCGAGATGAATGTAAGTAAATTGAGGCTTATGAGCTTACATGTAAAATAGAATAATGGCATAATAGATTAGGCCTACTGTTAAAAAGTCATGGAAATGGCATGGAACTGTTTCTTGTGACTAAATGTATCTGATCAGATAATGAAAGCAGGTCTACTATATAATATAGGCCTAGGCTAGGCTATGCTCAGCTAGGCATGTGCACTTTTGCACAATTAGGCTACCTGATCGACATAGGTTGTTTAACCAGTCTTGGACAAAATATTCCAGGAACACAACACTCTTTTATTCTGCTTGTGACTGAAACTCAACAGCAGCCATTTTGTAACAAACAACAAGACTAAACAATATGAACCAAGACAGGGCGGTATTATCAGCTTTGCAAGTTACACTGTACTACAGGTTTTCTCATAGGTTCATGATAATTTGGAGAGTGGATGGAGGTCCCAATACCATTTATGTGTCATCAAGTCTCATAGGTTAGCAATACATGAAACTCCCATTAGCCAAAAATTCTGAATTCTAAACACCAGTTTCATTCTGACTCCGATCAGCTGTTATCAGTAAAGTACAATGTTAAATAAGAAAAACACTGCACCCTGCCACCTTCACTTTCCGAAGGCCAGTTACCATGAGCTTGCTTAATGCCCTGAATCAATTACTGATCGCATCTACACACATTGGGAATCTCGATAAACAATGGAGCCTCTTGTGTAACCTTGGCCAAGGCAGTGTGATCAGTCACGTCTACGGTGTGTGTAGATACATTTATACAGCAGCTTGGCATTGCAATGTCAGAAGTTACTCCAAAACGGGATCTTCAAGGATCAGTTGGTGATATTTCTCCTTAAAGAATGGCAAGAAGATCATTATGGTCCCATCCTAGCAAACAAGACGCTTATTGTGTCCCATGGTGGCAACTGTATTCACCTCACATTCAATCAGCTTGATTTGAAGATGTCTGTTGTACACCCAGCCCATCTCCAGGGTAGTCATGAGGAAGCTGACACTCTCCTTGCATTCCATGCATCCAGCGTTACTGGAAATGCAGTGATCAGAGCCTCCGATACTGATGTCTTAGTTATTATCCTAGGAATGATAGGAAGGCACCTGACAAGTCACAGACCTATGGCATACAATCGCATTATTATGGATTGTGGATCGGGGAATAGTCGTCGACATATTGATGTCAGCAGCATTGCCACCACCCTGGAGTCAAAGCAGAAGGGACTAGCTGCAGCCATGCCAGGTCTTCATGCATTTACCGGCTCTGACTTCACCACTGCATTCTACAGGAAGGGTAAAAAGAAGCCTCTAGAAGTTCTTGAGAAAGACATAGAAGGAACACTCATCCAGTTCTTCAGCAGACTAGCTTCTGAAGATCAACCAGACCAGAGTAGAGCAGAAGAGTTTGTCTGTTCCTTGTATGGCATGAAGGGTGACGTGAAGGATGTCAATGAGGCCAGACACGTAAAACTGTGTCAGATGACTGGGAAAATGGATAAGGTACGAGTATACCTATGCTATTTCTATTGTTTAAGTAGTCTTTCACCAAGAAATAATTTCATTGAGGGAAGGGGAATGAATCGACATAACTTCAGAAAACTAAACTAGTATATTATTTCATCACTAATTTGTTCTGGGGCTATATTTTAGCATTATGGTGAAATCTTCTTTCTATGCACCCGACAGCAGATATGCCCACAAAGGGAGCTTTTTGAAGAGAGTAAATTTTCAGAAAATAGCTAAGTGTTATCCAAGTGGTGACTTGAAGAAACACTGACTTTGAAAAACGAAAGGGCACCTTGAATACAAATAGTTCAGCATGAATTGAAATTGATTGTGGATAACTAAATTTGAATCCATCCATATCTTGTTTCAGGAAAACCCGATGTCAAATGTGAAGAAGGTTGACTGCGCACTTCTTCCACCTTGTGCAAAGACTGTACACAACAAATTGCAATGGGCACACTTCATTAGCATCCTTTGGGGAAATGCTGACTCGGCACATCCAGGACATGGTTTGGATCCTGTGAACTACGGATGGAAGGAAAAGAACGGGTGCTATACCCCAGACTGGTTCTTGGGACCTGCCCTGCCAGATTATCTTTTCCAGGAAGGGGAACAAGAGGAGGACAGTATAGAGGATCTCGAGAGTGACCAACAAGATATTGCTAATGTGTCTGACGATGATTCAAATTCCGAAAATGCTTGGAGTGATGACTCAGAAAGTGAAACAGAGATCTAACCCTCTCAAGAATCATAAGGATTTTCTGATAGTGATCTACTCATTGGATGCATTAAGCATATATATTGTAAATTCTGTTGGATGTCATGTAAAATAGATTTCACGTGGTATGTTTAATCTAGCCCAAATTTTGGGACCCTTTTTGGGGGGGGGGGGGGGGATCCGGCAGGCCTTATGTGGCAGACAATTGAGAGATATATTGGACTTAATAGTAGATTGTAATTGATCATTTTAACTTGGTTGTATATTATGTGGTAGCTCCAATGTTTAATCCATCCAAAATTTGTGGACCCTTTTTAGGGGGTCTCTTGCAGTGGTCATTCTGTGCTCTGTGAGATGTACCTGTTGATTTCCATTTGGTTTCATGTGGTACTTTTAATATATGTTCTAGTCCAACTCTACCAAAGTGTCCACGGGGTCAACTTTTGGGGTGTGTCTGGCGGGCCTTATGCAGCAGACAATCTGTCTGGCGATGGGTTTTTTATACTTAGTAGAGTGCAATTGTTCATTTTAACTTGGTTTCATGTGGTACCTCCTATGTTTAATCCAGCCCAAATTTTGGGACCCTTTGAGGGTGGTCTGGGGGGGGGGGGCCTATGCAGAGGCAAATTTGTCTGGCGGTGGTCACTCTGTGCTCTGTGAGATGTACCTGTTGATTTCCACTTGGTTTCATGTGGTACCCCCAATGTTTGATCCAGCCCATTATTTGGCCCCCCTCTTTGGGCCCCAGGGGTCCCACGCAGCAGGGGGTCCCCGGCAGACATCCATATCTGAATATGTTAGGTTACACAATAAATCTTTCTGTACTCGGATATTGGTACCTTGTTTGTTTGACCAAAATGCTCTGGGCTGCCGGCCTACAAGGCAGTGTTCTGGGCCCTGTGCTTTTTCTGGTCTTCATCAACGATCTCTCTGACTCTCTTGAAAATCCTCTCTATCTCTTTGCTGACGACTCTACTCTCTATCGCTCCATTCCTCATCCCTCAGATCGGCAGTCTGCAGGCTCCTCACTCTCTGCAGACCTGGACAAAATCACAGACTGGGCAAACAAGTGGAACATGTCTTTCAATCCTGACAAATCTCACACTCTTACGATGTCTCTCCGAAAAGACCGATTGGACAACCCTCCCAAACCATTTTCTGAATAATCCTCTCCAAGAAGTTCTGTCACTCGAGCTTTTGGGTCTCACTATCTGCCATGATCTTTCCTGGGAAAACCACATTTCAAATCTGGCCTCCAAAGCCAGTCGCCGACTGGGCATCCTCCGTCGTGCGAAGTCCTTCCTTGGCACACCTGAGCTCCTCACCACATACAAGGCTTTCATCCGCAGCTCTATGGAATACTGTTCTCCCCTCTGGTCTGGTGCTCCTGCCTCACACCTAGCTCGTCTTCACGCTGTTGAAACCAAAGCGTTCAGAATCATTGGAATCTCCCGCGATGAAGCTAACTCCAAGGGCCTTTCACTCACTCACCGCAGGCAGGTTGGTGGTCTTTCTGTCTTCTACCGACTCCTCTCTGGCCTTGCCCCCCCCAGCTCTCTCTGGGCTCTGTCCCCCAAATATTCCTTCAGGTCGCACAAGATCTGCCTGCAACCCTCTTATGGTTAAACTGCCAAAATCAAGACTTTCTGCTCACCTTCACTCCTTCATTCCTCTTTTCTCCTGCCTCTGGAACAAACTCCCTCACTCTCTTCAATCCCACTCCACCCTCCAGGTCTTTAAAACAGCTGTTCACCACCATCTCTTATCTTCCCCCATCAAAAACCTTGATCTTTTCTACCCCCGCTAATTTCACCCCAAATCCTACACTTTTTTGAAATACCAACTTCTGTCCTGGAAGTCCTTGGTCTCCTTGTGTTTTATACCTCCCCCCCCCCCCTTCCCACGCCTCCTCCCCGCAAGCCCTCTCCCTCCCACACTTCTCCCTGCTCTCAAATGTTGTGTTTGTGTGCTTCCCCTTCTCTCCCCATCTTGTCTTCCGCTCCCTCTTTTATATATTTTGTTTGTCTGGTTGATTTGTTTGTGAAATAAATGTTAGCTCTTTCACGAGCCTCGATTCAGTATACAAAAAAAAACAAAAAAACAAAAAAAAACAAAAACGGATAAACACACAAATAGACAGACAGGGGTGAAAACATAACCTCCATCCACCTTTGGTGGTGGCGGTAATAAGAATACATTGGTATATCACCAACTTGTGCATTAATGAGCAGGAGAGAATGAGATCGGAAATGAGGAACTAACTGAACAGTGCGATTGAATGATATCTTTCAAGCAGGCGACAGGAGAAGCAGCGTCGGACAGGATTAGCATCATCTACAATCTACATAATACTTGTGCGTTGGAATCACGCGAGACGGACACGACCGAGTCCGGTGTACAGACGGGCATGGCCGAGTCCGGTGCACAGACGGGCACGGCCGAGTCCGGTGCACAGACGGGCACGGCCGAGTCCGGTGCACAGACGGGCACGGCCGAGTCCGGTGCACAGACGGGCACGGCCGAGTCCGGTGCACAGACGGGCACGGCCGAGTCCGGTGCACAGACGGGCACGGCCGAGTCCGGTGCACAGACGGGCACGGCCGAGTCCGGTGTACAGACGGGCACGACCGAGCCTGCTGTGGAGATACTCTGACTTGCCTATTCCACAGCAGTTTCCGAAAAGGCGCAATGAGGGATGAAGCGGCTTGGGTGACTTGGATAGATTGACGTGGCACTAACAATTTGGTTATTTGGTAAATACATTATCTGAAGCTTGAGATCCTTCCGCACCCTCAATCCGTCGGTGGTCAGAACTCTAAGCGGTGTGAGCATTGTATATCACAACCAAGTGTTAGCTGGGCCTCTCTCAGCGCACTCTCGTAAGTATGCACACATTAGGTGCAGCACGTGACCAAAATTACATCACAGTGGCACCTTGTCAGCACAACACCCAAAGAGGTTCACCAACAATCTTACCTCTTTATCATGCTCTTCAGCAGATGGAGCAGAAGATATCTGTGAAGAAATAAACAACAACAATTGGAAGGTCGTTTTACATCAATATATCATCTTACCGCAACTTGTGAATTTTCATTTTACATCAAACAGGAGTACTTGCTTGCGAAGGTCAAAAAGCAAATAATAAAAATAAAAATAATTAATAATAAAGCTTTCCCTTCAATAATTCTTTCAGAATGGGCAGGATCCAAACTTATACAACCAAGATCACATGGGCTATTCATTAAGAGGAGGGAGAAGAGCGAGATGAAAGAGGAGTCGGTGGAGAGGAAGATGGAGATGAAAGAGGAGTCGGAGGAGAGGAAGATGAAAGAGGAGTACGGAGAGGAAGATGGAGATGAAAGAGGAGTCAGAGGAGAGGGAGATGGAGATGAAAGAGGAGTCGGTGGAGAGGAAGATGAAGATGAAAGGAGTCTGAGGAGAGGAAGATGGAGATGAAGAGTCGGAGGAGAGCGAGATGGAGATGAAAGAGGAGTCCGAGGAGAGGGAGATGGAGATGGAGATGAAAGAGGAGTCGGTGGAGAGGAAGATGAATATGAAAGAGGAGTCGGTGGAGAGGAAGATGGAGATGAAAGAGGAGTCCGAGGAGATGGAGATGAAAGAGGAGTCGGAGAGGAAGATGGAGATGAAAGAGGAGTCGATGGAGAGGAAGATGGAGATGAAAGAGGAGTCCGAAGAGAGCGAGATGAAGACGAAAGAGGAGTCGGTGGAGAGGGAGATTGAGATGAAAGAGGAGTCGGTGGAGACGAAGATGGAGATGAAAGAGGAGTCCGAGGAGAGGGAGATGGAGATGAAAGAGGAGTCGGTGGAGAGGAAGATGGAGATGAAAGAGGAGTCGGTGGAGACGAAGATGGAGATGAAAGAGGAGTCTGTGGAGAGGAAGATGAAAATGAAAGAGGAGTCGGTGGAGAGGGAGATGGAGATGAAAGAGGAGTCGGAGGAGAGGAAGATGAAAGAGGAGTCGATGGAGATGAAAGAGGAGTCGGTGGAGAGGAAGATGGAGATGAAAGGAGTCGGTGGAGATGAAAGGAGTCGGTGGAGACGAAGATGGAGATGAAAGAGTCGGTGGAGAGGGAGATGGAGATGAAAGAGGAGTCAGAGGAGAGGAAGATGGAGATGAAAGAGGAGTCGGTGGAGAGGAAGATGGAGATGAAAGAGGAGTCGGTGGAGACGAAGATGGAGATGAAAGAGGAGTCGGTGGAGAGGGAGATGGAGATGAAAGAGGAGTCGGAGGAGAGGAAGATGAAGATGAAAGAGGAGTCGGTGGAGAGGAAGATGGAGATGAAAGAGGAGTCGGAGAGGAAGATGAAGATGAAAGAGGAGTCGGTGGAGAGGAAGATGGAGATGAAAGAAGAGTCCGATGAGAGGGAGATGGAGATGAAAGAGGCGTCCGAGGAGAGGGAGATGGAGATGAAAGAGGAGTCCGAGGAGAGGGAGATGGAGATGAAAGAGGAGTCCGACGAGAGGGAGATGGAGATGAAAGAGGAGTCTGAGGAGAGGGAGATGGAGATGAAAGAGGAGTCCGAGGAGAGTGAGATGGAGATGAAAGAGGAGTCGGTGGAGACGAAGATGGAGATGAAAGAGGAGTCCGAGGAGAGGGAGATGGAGATGGAAGAGGAGTCCGAGGAGAGGGAGATGGAGATGAAAGAGGAGTCGGTGGAGACGAAGATGGAGATGAAAGAGGAGTCGGTGGAGAGGAAGATGGAGATGAAGAGAAGTCCGAGGAGATGGAGATGAAAGAGAAGTCCGAGGAGATGGAGATGAAAGAGGAGATGATGGAGGTGGAGGAGAGCGAGATGAGATGACATTCCAAATAGGCCACGTCAACAAACAAAACAAACTTCCTCAACTTTAAGTGCAAGCAATTGACTGGACAATTTGGACAGCAAGTTCAAATAAGATTGGACAAGAGGAACTTTAGACAGGTGAGAATATCTTCTTCTTTTTTCTTTTTTTAGAAGACACCTTTATGACTGCAATGGAGTGCTGCACATTTCATCCGAGGTGAAGCTTAGCTCCGCAACAGTAAAGAAACAAGAAAATAAAATAAGACCCATATAAAAACCATTTTTATGGCTCCGTTGAAGTCGCCAGAGGCATTATGTTTTCAGGCCCATCTGTCCGTCCGCGATAGGTTTTCGTTTCCGCGATAACTTAAGAACGGCTGAAGAGATCTTAGTCAAATTTGGTGCAGGTATGTATAATGAGGTAAAGATTAACAGATTAGATTTTGGGGTCACGAGGTCAAAGGCCAAAGGTGAGAGGTAATGTTATGTAAAAATACTGTTACCGCGATAACTTGTGAACCAGTGATGGGATTCTGACCAAATTTGGAACAATTATGTAAAATGATGTAACGATGAACTAATTAGATTTTGGGGGCAAAGGTCAAAGTCCGTAATAGGTCTACAACTTGAGAACACCTGAAGTGATTTCATTCAAACTTGGTACAGGTATGTATAATAATGTAAAGATTAACCGATTGGATTTTGTAGTCCCGAGGTCAAAGGTCAAAGACAAAGTCTGTAATAGGTCTATAACTTGAGAACGGCTAAAGGGATATAATTCAAACTTGGTACAGATATGTATAATGTGAAACGGCTCCGACTTACGACTGGCATGGAGTACAGGCCGGATGCCGGAGGTGCAGATGTGCTGACTGGGGAGCTTGAGCGATTATACGATGGAGTCTTGTGTTTCTGCAAATCGAAATGGAAACGAGATGGAATCACAACTCCAAACTAGAGCAAAGTCGATGACGCACCATCACAAAATTTCCACGCTTCCCACCTAAAGCAAAGTTTAAAGATGGTAAATAGTTGCACCAGGAATGGCCCAATGGCAGATTTTGAGTCAAAACATTTCTCCTGTTTCGATCTCAAGTCCCCACCCCCTGGGGAATAATCCAGGAGTCAAATCCCCAAATTCATTACATATTTCATGCGTCTCTCAATGTTGAACCCATATACAAAGTTTCATTTAAAAATGTGCTCGTAATTTCATTTTTTGGTGCTCGACTTTTGACCCTGCCCCAAGGGGTGGGGCCGAAACTGAAATCACTCTTGCACCTGCACCTTCTTGCCATGTGGTGATCATAACTTCCACGTTTGGTGAATTTCTGCCCATATGTTTAGGAGCCTGGTTTAGCCTGGTGTTGGCTTAGCGGCTAGGGTGCCAGCTTAGGATCCTAGGATCCTGGGTTCGAATCCCGGTCGATTGCTGAATTAACGCCAGGGGGGTTGACTCAGCCTGTCATCCTTCCGAGGTCGGCTAATTGAGTACCAGTTCACTGGTAATTCCCTGTTTGTCATAAAACGCGACAAACGGGGTTGGCGGCAGGAAGGGCATCCGGCCGTAAAACATTGCTTCAAAAAGGGGACCAACAACAACAAACAACAACAACCACGGTGCCCGAAAAAGGCCAACCCCCGCTTTGCGGGAAAAAATGGCCTCTAAAGGTGTTTTTTTTTTTTTGTTTTTTTTAGGAGCATGACGGATACAGATGGACACAGATGGAGCAGATTACAACATCGAAGAAAACGTTTGGAAACTTTGGGTTTTTTAATAGGATGCATCCTACCCCGCTTTGCTTTACCAGAGAACACACCTTCCTCTCCTTCTCCTCGGCCTCCGATTGTGACAAAGCCAATGCCAGTTGGAGCTCTTCCTCCTCCTGAATGGCCGACTCATCCTTCTTTGGTGGAACCTACATTGGAGAGACTTGCTCGAACTACAATGCGAACCCGATGAATATGGTGCGTCAAACATCACTTTGGATCTACCAATCCTCAAATACGAATTTGATATCCTAGAATATGCTCATGAAAACATCCGCTCTGACTCGACGGAACCTCACAGGACATTTGCTGCGATTACAGACCAGGCAGGCTACTTGGGAGGCAAGGCAATGCATTCCAAGCTTATTCCATGCGGACGAGCATTTAAATTTACCCACTTGCATCATTAAGGGGAAAATAAAAAGCTTGATGACCAAACTTATCATTGCATTGCCAAAGGAATGCACTCACCTGAGCCTGCTGGGCCAAAGAGCTAGAGATGTATTCTGGGGGTAATTCGCCCTCTGCTGCTGCTTTCACCTCTTTCCTGCCAGGATAAATATATAAATAAAAGAGCTCAATATTTCAGGCTATGCGAGCAAGCCGAAGGTCTCTTTCAGACAAGGCCATGGTATATCCCCCTGTTTATGACAAACCTTTGAACGACAGGTGCATGACTCACTTGTTGAGCTGCTCAAAACAAGGCTCACAGACGCGAACCTCACGCTCAATGCCAAATTTGGGGATACTGGAAGCCCGGGAGGAGCAACGGCTGCAGAATATTTGGCCACATGCCCGGCAGTGGTGCTTTGAGGGAGAGGGAGAAGGGGAAGAAACTCGTGATATGGTAATGAGCAATTACAAAATATTCTCGGAACATCTTTATCGTCGACACAGTCCCGATTGTCCCTTGAACAGATCAAGGATATAAATAAAAATCAATGGCGTTTTGGTGGAAACAGCAGACATCAGACATGCTAAACTACCTTGCGCGTAGTCATGGAAAACAGAACCCTGCAGCGATGGCACGACTCGGCATCCACCCACTCTGGAGCCTGAGTGCAACAAATTGGACAGGGAATAGAAAATGCAGTGAATATAAATAACAATGGAGACAGACGGACAAAGACAGATGTAGAGACAGACAAACAGACACAAATGGACAAACTACAGCTTCCGGGCTAGCTTTAATCTTTCTCGCAAACATCATGCACTTTTCTTCTTTTATTTAATTAAGGCCTGGCATTGATGATGGCTATACAGTACCATGCCTGGAGCCTCCAACATAAAATAAAAAAAAGTAGAGACAGACAGACACAGATGTAGAGACAGACACAGATGTAGACACGTAGAGAGGTAAACACAGACATAGAGACAGACAGACACAGAGAAAGACAAACATAAAGGTGCAGTAACTGTGAAAAAGGTGTCCAAGAGAGTTTAAAGGTACCCAAAATGGTCCAACGATACAAACCTTATCAGCAGCAAACATCGCATCGCTCTCTTTGAGTTCGGGAAATGTGAACCCTGGGGAAATGAAAATACGACTCGAGTTATGACATCATTATAACTCGTCAGGACCTCAAGCACCGAAGTATTGCATTTCGATTCAATTCCATTTTGGATCAAAACAAATGTGAAAAAAATACAATCACGTGTACTTGTCAGTTTTTCAAAATCGGATAAAATAATAAGCATACTAATTTGACGTATTTTGACTAATTTGACGTATTTTGACTAATTTGACGTATTTTGACTAATTTGACGTATTTTTTGTGCGTACCCAATGAGCGGACCTGAGCCAGTAGGTTGGCCAGATCAGTTAACAACTGCAGGTTGAACGGTACAACACCCAGGAAGAAGTTAATGTCGTTGTGTGTCTAAATGTGGTTGCACAGTCACGTTTTGGGGTTTAAACCCCAACGAAGAAAACAACGAATGAATAAATGAACAAAACTGTGATCAATTACCGAAAGACTGTCGTGCAAATTCCTGCCCGTCATTCCGGCTACTCAACCGAGCCGGACACCCCACATACCCTCCATCTTCATTATCTGATAGGTGTCCTGCACCACGCGGTACCGCGGCTCGTTGCGGAAAGCGTGCGACCACGCCTGGATTAGGCCTAGGAGTTGGGACTTCACTGGATCTGACTGTTGCTGATTGGGGTGCAGGGCGGGCGGTAGGGGGAGAGGGCAGTCAATAAAAAGGCAAGTGATTAAGACAGACTGAAGGTATTCCGCACAAGTACCAATTATAAATTAAAAAAATAACCACCTTTAGAGGCCATTTTCCCCCGCAACGCGGGGGTTGGCCTTTTTCGGGAACCGTGGTTGTTGTTGTTTTTTGGTCCACTTTTTGAAGCAATGTTTTACGGCCGGATGCCCTTCCTGACGCCAACCCTTTTCGCCGCCTTTAACGACAAACAGGGAATTACCAGTGAACTGGTACTCAATTAGCCGACCTCGGAAGGATGACAGGCTGAGTCAACCCCCCTGGCATTAATTCAGCGATCGACTGGGATTCGAACCCAGGATCCTAGGATCATAAGCCGACACCCTAGCCGCTAGCCCAACACCACCAATTATTGACACAAATATGATTTCCCTAACCTCTTGAGGAGTGCGAGGTCACAGTTTCACTTTATATATAGAACACCTTCTGGCAAGCTAAGATGAGGAGGAATAATCCTGAGCTTGTTACCAGGCCACGCACGGGACATCTTTGACAAATTCTGACCGTGGGCTCTTACTTTGCACAGGTCTTTCAGTTCCTCCATGTTCTGCTTGGTGGCAATCTCATCATGCACAAGCTGTCCGCAATTCTTAACAACAGATTCCAGCACCTGTACCGACACAGCACAGCGTGTACAAGGTCAGACAGCAAGCTTTACCAAGGCAGGAAGCTGAACAAAACTTCCTCATTAGGGCCTGGCCATCTATAATCAAGTTGTACGGGGACGTGACTGACTATTTCCTTTTTTACGGCGTAGCCCTTCGGGCAAAGCCATCTAGAACAGTGTTTTCCCGTCCGTATGTATGTATGTATGTATGTATGTCCCCTCAAACGTATACCAATCAGAGCTGGGGATCTGGTCACATGACAGGGTGATGCGATTACGTATGATGTCATCATGGCGGTACCGCGGCTGACTCTCCACACTCCGGCATTTTCATTCCAATTTCGTTCAGGCCGAACATATTGTCGAACCTGTCATATATCACAATCGCCATGCTCTACCTTTACGTTTTCATTCAGTGTGAAGCACAAACCAACCGATTGTTAAAATGATCATCAAATATCGAAAGCATGGACGTTACGGCTCTTACATCAAAATGGTACACATAGGCCTTAGGCTTCATACCTCACCTTCGGGCCGTTTCGGACAAATTGAGCCCAGGTTTCTTAATACAGTAGTGTATCGTTTCAGCAGTATCATTTTCGTAATAATAATAATAATAATATAGTAAATATGACCATAAAACTTTAATCCCAATGTCGTGAATACATCGTTAACGAGTTGAAGTGGTGTATGGTTCATGAATGAATGATAAGCGGTGTACGAAACTAACAACTGCAGAACCAAGGAATTCGCCTCGGTTTTTTGATAGCATGTTATTAACCCAATCATTGTGGGGTACATAGATTACAGTAGATCTTCCCTCACTTCTGTAAGTAAAACTTACCTCATGGATGTCTGGATTGCTCCAAATTTCTTTGTTTAATGTTATAAACAGCATTAGCAACTGTTTAAAAAGCTAATCATATGTGTTTGTGTTTTCTAATATTTTACAAGCTCGGCTACCCCAGACTATCGGTCTGGTTTCTGTTAGCCTACGGAAGACCCAGCGACAATGTGAACTTGGAAACAGGATTTATTTTTTTTCGAAAAGGAGACGTGTGTGTGTGTGTGAGTGTGTGTCACAAAGAAGCGGCAGCAGCAGCACGATCTCAGAGCAGGTTGCCAAACTCCAGCACAACCTTGCAGCAGGCCGGCCAAACCCAGCGGCAGCGCGACCGAGCTTTAGTCGGTCCTGCTGTCATCGGATAATTTGTGCTTGTGAAGTACAATATGTTGTCTCTTGATTAAACGCGTCAGTGAATCGATGCTTAGGCACGCCTCGGACAACTTAAGCACGGCCAAGAAAGGAAGTTGATCATCAATTTTAATCAAAATCCCAGGATTGGTATTTTGTTAATTTTTTTTTTTTTGACGTCACAAATGAAAGCAATAACGAGGCCAAAAAGAAAAGTTTGTTAACAGGAAGGATTTTAAAAACATTAACAGATCAAATGGATGACCTGCAGAGAATACTTCGAAACGTGTGGGTTCTTGTCCATCACCCGCTTTTTGATCGATGCGACGGCATTCTTGGGTCTGCAGACAAAAGCAAAACCAACTGAAGAGCAGCGGCAGCAAAAGGACAAATTCAACCATTGCAAGCAAAAAATAAAAAATAAAAAATATCTATATATATACACAACATCTCACTCTCACTATGTCTCTCCGGAAACACCGTCTGGAAAACCCTCCCATTTACTTTCTCAACAATCCTCTCCAAGAAGTTCTGTCCCTCAAGCTTTTGGGTCTCATGATCTACCATGATCTTTCCTGGGAAAACCACATTTCCAAGCTGGCCTCCAAAGCCAGCCGCCGACTGGGCATCCACTCTGGGGTGGTGCACCGGCCTCACACCGTGGTATATTGGGTGCCAAAGCAGCAGTATCAGCCCACTGAAAGGAGGCACATTCTGTGACACCTTGGATAAAGACCTCGTACACCACCACAGGTCGAGGATGGCAAAGAGGACTTAGCCCTGCAGATAAATCTGAGGTGGCAGCTGGTTTTAAAGGGGAACCCAAACGTCATAGGCCTACCTATGTTGAGGCTTAACTATTCTTCGACCTCATAGGAATCGGATGTGATGATCACCTTTTTCAACTTTGCAATTTAAAAATAGGTAATTTGGCCAATCAAGGTCGTTTATTTTAGCTTCGTTCATTTCCAAAACCTCAGATGTAGTGACGTCACGGAACAAAATGATATCCACCATGACTAGTTTTTCACATTGCATAACACTAGGGCATGCCCGTACTATATATATATCTAAAATTATATCCCCCCCCTCTATTTACATGAAATGGTTTGGTCCATGAAATGTTTTGGTTCATTCGCAACGCCAAAGCGAACGGCGAACGCTTTACATGAAATGGTTTGGTTCATGAAATGTTTTGGTCCATTCGCAACGCCAAAGCGAACGGCGAACGGCTTGCGAGTACAGTGACAATCCCCCCCCCCCCCCCCCTATTTACATGAAATGGTTTTAATTAGTTTTAAAACATAGTTTAACGCCAACATAGCGGCAACATAGTTTGCCAACGTGAAATAAATGAATACGCTCTCAAATGTGCCGTCCGAGGCAGAGTGTGTTCGCCACGTTCGGCACACGCGATAGCTCGCTGCTCTCTGATTGGTTGAATCGTTTTTTGGACATAGCTCGGTAAGTAATTGTCCGATTAATATGAAACCTTGAAAAGGCACATCCTCGGGTCCCCAGCAATATACCTGGCAAGTTTAAAGTATATCGGACCCGTGGTTGTCGAGAAACAGCGGTCACAGACAAACAAACAAACAAACAAACACACATACAGAGATTAGTGGAATTATAGATAGATACAAGTCGGCAGTTAAACCCTAGATTTTTCCCGAAACAGTTTTTTTTTTTTGCGACACACACCACACACCACACACGCCTCTTGGGATTCGGGCTGAAAGTTACAAGGTTGCTATATGGTATCCCCGCCCACATATTGCAGTTAGACAACATCCCAAAATGGGGTAACCACAGACAGCCAAATACACGAGACACAACACAGGACTTTTAGACAAGATAAACAGCCGCTGAACTTGGAAGAAGTGCCGTCACTTCCCGGGGCACTGGGTAACCAGTGATGTCACAATAATTGAATTAAATTACCAGATTATCTTAAACTTATCCTCAACTAAGCAAACAAACAGACACGGCTCAAATTGTGTCACCAAATCTGCAAATTCTGAAACCAGTGCAGCTCAATGATACAACATCTGGAGCACATGATGATCGAGGGTGATGGTGCACAAGATGAGTGCAGCTCAATGGTGCAGCGCAGAAACGATGCTAAAGTGTTCCACTTTGGATTCACGATGTAGAAACAGCGAGGCCGAACCAAGGACGCTCCAAATAGCCGAGTTGTTTCTTACCGAGACCAGTGCTCCAATGAACGCAGAGTCTCCATGAGCATCCCACCCTTTCACAGAGAATCTCTCTTTGTTGAGCACGACAGTCTTGACCTCACTCTGTCGACATACTCAGTACCTCACGGTCGTGTCTAGCATTCCAGGCAGACCCTTCGCTCCTCAAGGACCAATCACAAGGCAACCAGGCCGTGATCTCAAAACTCAAGTTTGCCGAGGCGTAGCCAATGTATCGTGGTCCGATTTTACGATTGACGGTTATCAATAAAATTCACCTTTCACTGCTTTTTACTTATTACAAATAGTAATGCCATGGCAAAAAATAATAGCATATTCAGAATCATGGTGTCCTTCTGGGCACAACCTTTGGTATTTCGGTCTTGTCATTCTTCTGTGGAATGTCTGAGGCATTAAGGACTTGGATAATTAAGGACCTGCCCTTCGTTTGTTGAGTCGTGGGCGGGCATTGGTTTCAATTATTACTGAGTATTATTACAGAATTGCTTCCCTTGTATTCCCGCCCCATGTGTGTTCAAATACATTACAACAACGCTCGGTCTTTGGGTGAATTCGGCGTCTTAATCGCTAGTTTATTTATACATGTCCGTTGACGGGTAGATCGGGGTCGGGTGATTAACACCCGGGACGACATGATGCCTACGCCCGGCGATTCCGCTCGGTTGCTATCAGACCACCGGCACACGGCATTCGATCAGCGTGATGCATAAATCGGTTCCATTGGAGCTCCAGGTATTGTGGCAGACAGGCCCGTGATCCAGCTCGGAACGATCAAAATCAGTCGGCTGTCGCGACCGCTTTGACGCGGTTCTTCGGGATTCAGACTATACAACTGGCCAACCTGACGGCTTCAAACTTTTCAGACAAGCTAATGGTCATCCTTTTAAATGGGAAATAAACTTCCACAATTACAAGCACACAATAATTGGTTACTTAATTCCAAAAACAATTAAATAAAATTTTCAGTCCGACGATAAACCTTCATTCGAACAAGAAAATAAACAACTCCCTGGATAATAATGATGCAACGAGCAATTCGTTCAAACTGTGACTTCAGCACACACGTTCCCCATCAGTCTCTCACAATGCATCCACTGTGTCAAATTCAAACATTCGCACAACTGTAGATAATGACACTCACGACATGTCGCCCTGGCGGATGGAATCACAGATCTGCAAGATCGTGTCCCAGTCCGTGTCCAATAGCAGCTGACTTGTCGCTTTGTCTAGAAGGTTCACGCAAGACACAGGTGGGATTAAAGGCAAGCGAGTGCTCCTCCATTTCACTCAAATGTATCCTTCCAAAGCTCAAACAGCACAGGACAAGGACCAGCTTGGACAATCAGCTGTTTTACCCGGAAGTGAAGAGGAAGTAAAAATAATCAAAAAATAAAAACAGACAACTTCAGGTGAGTTCAATGGGGATGCCATTTCAAATATTCCAGCACATTTGTCAAAATGTGTCCAGGTGCAAAACAACAACAATAAAGCGCGCACGCGCGCACGCACGTACACACACACGTACACACACACACACACACACACACACATACACACGTACACAACACACACACACACAGAGGTATACACACACACACACACACAGAGGTATACACACACACACACACACATACATAAGAGGAAGCACTAGTTTAGAAACTTGGCATAACATTAGCTTTAAAGGTGATGGGATTAGTATTTTTATTTTTATTTTACAGATGTACTTTGCAGCTTGCAATTGCAGCTGAAATTTGGGCACAATAGTGAGCACATGCTTTGGCAAAAACTTTTTTCTTTTTTTCTTTATTAATCAATTAATTGATTAATCACTTCATTATTATCGATTAATGAAGTACCTATTTAGCCTGGTGTTGGCTTAGCGGTTAGGGTGCTGGCTTGGGATCCTAGGATCCCGGTCGATCGCTGAATTAACGCCAGGGGGGTTGACTCAGCCTGTCATCCTTCCGAGGTCGGCAAATTGAGTACCAGCTTGGTGGGATGAATGATGCCGGTGTGTACCCCGATTTAGAATAGGTACACCGTATCCCTGTGCATCCTAAGAGGCGACTAAGGGTTGGCGTCAGGAAGGGCATCCGGCCATAAAAAACATTGCCTCAAACAGGGAACCATGATTGTCATGGGGCCCGCAAGGCCAACCCCCGCTTTAGCGGGGAAAATGGCCTTAAAATGATCATTCATATACACACACACATACATACACAGGTATACACACACATACACAGGTATACACACACATACACAGGTATACACACACACATACACAGGTATACACACACACATACACAGGTATACACACACACATACACAGGTATACACACACACACAGGTATACACACACACACAGGTATACACACACACACAGGTATACACACACAGGTATACACACACACATACACAGGTATACACACAGGTATACACACAGGTATACACAGGTATACACACACACACACAGGTATACACACACACACAGGTATACACATACACACACAGGTGTATACACACAGGTATACACACACACACAGGTATATACACACACAGGTATATACACACACAGGTATGCACACACAGGTGTACACACATAGTGACATACACACACACGTATATACACACACACACACACGTATACACACACGTATATACACGTATACACACACACACACGTATATACACGTATACACACACACACACGTATATACACACACACGCACACACGTATATATACACACACACACGTATACACACACACACACACGTATACACACACACACACACACACACACACACACACACACACACACACACACACACACACACACACTGACAGGTACCTACCCCTAAACAAAATTAAATAGGCACCCAGCCGTCCCGCTTACCCAGCAGCTTCTCAAACGAGACATTTTGACGAAACATGATGTGGAGAGACGAGGAGGAATCTCAAACGATGGGAAAAGGAGTACGAGGAGTGCCGTGCGAGCTCGTGATTGGGGAAGATGTATATTGTATAAGGAAGGACTGTGAGGACAAACCGAGGCCTTCAGTTCCCAGCAAAATGGAGGAAACGACTGGAAGCGTGATTACGTCAACGCGTAAGCACCGATTCCGATTTAAAAGCTTATTACGTCATCACATCGCCACCATTCACGACACCGAAAATATGATAAGCAACAACCAATGAGGTTCGTCTAAGATTCAGATCACGGGACGATGACTCGAAACTATCCACATTGTCAGCCAATCGGATGTAAATACACGTGTCACAAGCCAATCACAGTTGAAGGATAATTAACTGAAACATCGACCAATCCATTCGTAGAATCCATCGTATTTTTCAATCGCCCTTTCAAAATCCGTGTCAGTTCGTCATGATTCATATGAACGTTCACACAATTAGCCAATGAAAACGCATGAACCCATCACAAGATAACGATCAAGAATGGACGTGTCGCAGTGTAGACCACGGGCAATGCGACTACTGTACTGTACCGTACATTAAATAAGGTGTGGTGTACGTGTGTTGTGTTCGTGTGTATATGCACGTGTTGTGTGTGTGTGTGTGTGTGTGTGTGTGTGTGTGTGTGTGTGTGTGTGTGTGTGTGTGTGTGTGTGTGTGTACATGTGTGTGCGTGTGTATATGCACATGTGTTGTGTGTGTGTATATGTACATGTGTGTGTGCGTGTGTATATGTACATGTGTTGTGTGTGTGTGTATATGTACATGTGTGTGTGCATGTGTATATGTACATGTGTTGTGTGTGTGCGTGTGTATATGTAGATGTGTGCGTGTGTATATGTACATGTGTTGTGTGTATATATGTTCATGTGTGTACATGTGTATATGTAGATGTGTGCGTGTGTATATGTACATGTGTTGTGTGTGTGTGTGTGTATATATGTTCATGTGTGTGCATGTGTATATGTAGATGTGTGCGTGTGTATATGTACATGTGTGTGTGCATGTGTATATGTACATGTGTTGTGTGTGTGTGTATATGTACATGTGTGTGTGCATGTGTATATGTAGATGTGTGCGTGTGTATATGTACATGTGTTGTGTGTGTGTGTGTGTGTATATATGTTCATGTGTGTGCATGTGTATATGTAGATGTGTGCGTGTGTATATGTACATGTGTGTGTGCGTGTGTATATGTACATGTGTTGTGTGTGCGTGTGTATATGTACATGTGTTGTGTGTGTGTGTGTATATGTACATGTGTGTGTGCATGTGTATATGTAGATGTGTGCGTGTGTATATGTACATGTGTTGTGTGTGTGTGTGTGTATATATGTTCATGTGTGTGCATGTGTATATGTAGATGTGTGCGTGTGTATATGTACATGTGTGTGTGCGTGTGTATATGTACATGTGTTGTGTGTGTGTGTATATGTACATGTGTGTGTGCATGTGTATATGTAGATGTGTGCGTGTGTATATGTACATGTGTTGTGTGTGTGTGTGTGTATATATGTTCATGTGTGTGCATGTGTATATGTAGATGTGTGCGTGTGTATATGTACATGTGTTGTGTGCATGTGTATATGTAGATGTGTGTGCATGTTTATATGTAGATGTGTGTGTGTGTGTGTATGTACATGTGTTGTGTGCGTGTGCGTGTTTATGTACATGTGTGTGTGCGTGATGCCGGTACCTTTCCTCGTGTTAAATAAAAACAAAAGCTTAAAGGGAGATTGTTCAATAAAACAAATCAATAAATGGAAATAATTGTTGTTAAAAGGACTTGCTACAAAAATTCCCTTTTTAAGAGATAGACACCTCCCTCTTATAATTTATAAATGCTGCTTCTGGAACAAACGGAAGGGGGAACAAACTCTGGAGGGGTAACAAACACCAGAAACACTTATAAAAATGTACACGAGAGGGAGATCAAGAGCTTGTCCTTCCTCCGATTCACAGGTCTTCTGCACCTGTCTTGAGATAGATCCTCCGATCCACAGATATTCTGCACCTGCCTTGAGATAGATCCTCTGATCCACAGGTCTTCTGCACCTGTCTTGAAATAGATCCTCCTATCCACAGATATTCTGCACCTCCCTTGAGATAGATCCTCTGATCCACAGGTCTTCTGCACCTGTCTTGAGATAGATCCTCTGATCCACAGGTCTTCTGCACCTGTCTTGAGATACATCCTCAATCCACAGGTCTTCTGCACCTGCCTTGAGATACATCCTCTGATCCACAGGTCTTCTGCACCTGCCATGAGATAGATCCTGTGATCCACAGGTCTTCTGCACCTGTCTTGAAATAGATCCTCCGATCCACAGAGATTCTGCACCTGCCTTGAGATAGATCCTCTGATCCACAGGTCTTCTGCACCTGCCATGAGATAGATCCTCCGATTCACAGGTCTTTTGCACCTGTCTTGAGATACATCCTCAATCCACAGGTCTTCTGCACCTGCCTTGAGATAGATCCTCCGATTCACAGGTCTTCTGCACCTGCCTTGAGATACATCCTCAATCCACAGGTCTTCTGCATATGTCTTAACACAGATGTTCTTCTTCCATAGTAAGTCCAGATTCCAGCACATTCCCATCTGGCTTTGTCATCTACTCACCAGCCTTCTACCATCCATCCAACTTTGATATATTCTTTTCACTTCCCTTTCTTCCTCCATCCTCTCAATATGTCCAAACCATTTCAGTCTGGATTCACTTAATTTTCGCACTCACTGGAATTTATTTGAGTCTGTCTCAGTTTATCTTCACTTCTTTTCAACCATTCCATTTATTCTTTAACAAGTTTCTCAACAAGTGCATTTGAATTAAGGAATCTCCTCTTTTTTACATCTTCATTTTAACCTTTTTTGTGTACATAATCGAGGCTCATGGAAGAGCTAGGGTGTGGAAAGGAATTTTCGAACACACCCCTCCTTTTCCACAAAGCGATATTTACCTCTGCCACCAAAGGTGGCCAAAATGATGTCCACGATAGTAGGATATCTCAAAAAGTTATGGACGAGTTATGATCAAACTAGGTGGATGAGTTGGGTAGGTGACAAGAAGAAGCCGATTCGATTTTTGTTCATGTCCAGATCCAGATCCTGCCGATCAGTGGGATACAAAACGTAAATTGTTCAGCCTGGCGGAGGTACAGTATGTGCTTTGTCGTTTTGTTTATGAAATGTTTTTGACTCTTCTTTACAAGGGATTGAATCATGCTTCAAACAACATCAAAATTGTGTGATACAACTTCTTGTTAGTCTGCATATTATGCTTCTACGTTTACGTGACATTGAAGCGCGATGCTGCGCGCGCGAAGGCTTACGAAAGGAGCAAGCGGACAACGCGGTTCATACAAAAGAGTCTTTATTCAAAGTACTCAAACTGCAGCACTGAGCTGCTCGGGGCTGCGCGCCCCGTGTATATCCTGAGGCCACGCCTCTCTCCCCGACGTGGCCCACCCCCACTTGGTGTGCGGGGTGATGTCACCACGTCAGTGCTTTCGTGTCCGCCACACGCGCCCCCCCAGAATCCCCGCGCACCTGAAGGGTCAGTTTGCGGGGCAAACGGATGACCCGGCCGAAGCGCCCCCTGGCGACTGGCGGCGTCCGGGATGCAGGGATGCCATCTGGGATGCCTCCGGCTGCCCCTGGGATGGGTGCAGGACCGGGGGGCGGCGTGGCGGTGGGGCTGGGTGGTGCCGGGGGTCCGCCCGCAGGGGGGCGGCCCCGACGCGGGGGTCGGGCCACTGGCGGTGGATGGTCCACGTCGAGGTGGGCCGGCTTGAGGCGGTCCACAGAAACGCGGTCAGGAGTACCGCCGATGTCCAGGGTGAAGTGCTTCACCCCGGTCTCCAGCACGCGGAAAGGCCCGTCGTACGGGGGCCGCAGTGGTGTCCGGTGGGCATCGTGGCGGACGAAGACATACTCCACCGTGCGAAGCTCCGGGGCGACGTGCGTCGGTGGGTGCCCGTGGCGTGCCGTTGGCACCGGGGCGAACATCTGGGCGGTCTCCTGCAGAGCGGAGCGCTGCTGTGCCGCGGACCATGGTGCCGTGGAGTCGGGGAGGAACTCGCCCGGCACCCGTGGCGGTTGCCCGAAGACCAACTCCGCCGCGGTTGCACGCAGGTCATCCTTGGGCGCCGTCCGGAGGCCCAGCAGGACCCAGGGGAGCCTGTCGACCCAGCTGCCGTTGCGGAGGGTGGCCCGGAGCGCGGCCTTCAATGAGCGATGGAATCGCTCGCACAGGCCGTTAGCCTGGGGGTGGTAGGCGGTGGTTCGGTGCAGCCGGACCCCGAGCCCCCGCGCGACCGCCCCCCAGAGCTCCGAGGTGAACTGGGGGCCGCGGTCGGACGAGATGTCTGAGGGGGCACCGAACCGGGCGACCCAGTTGGCGATGAACGCCTGCGCGACGTCCGCCGCCGTCGTCGACGCCAAGGGCACGGCCTGCGGCCACCGGGTGGTGCGGTCCACCATGGTGAGGACGTGGGTGAAACCCCGCGAGGGGGGCAGAGGTCCCACCAGGTCCACGTGGACGTGGTCAAACCGGCGTTCCGGCACCGTAAATGGGGCCAATGGGGCCTGGGTGTGCCGGTGCACCTTGGCGTGCTGGCACGCGAGGCACGTCCTGGCCCAGCCGTGGACGGCCTTCCGGAGGCCATGCCAGACGAATTTGTCGGCGATCAACCTCTGGGAGGCCCTCGTGCCCGGGTGGGACAGGCTGTGGATGGCGTCAAACACCTGGCGCTGCCAGCCCGCGGGCACGATGGGGCGAGGCCGCCCGAGGGAGACGTCGCACAAGAGGGCCGTGCCCGCGCCGTCAAACGGCACCTCGGTGACGCGGAGGCCCGTGACGGCGGTCCGCAAGGCCTGGACGTTGGGGTCAGCGGCCTGGTCCGCTGCCATCCGGGCATAGTCAATGCCGAGGTGGACTGCGTGGGCGACGGCCCGGGAAAGGCAATCCGCCACCGGGTTGTCCTTCCCCGCGACGTGCCGGATGTCCGTCGTGTACTCAGACACGGCCGAGAGGTGACGCTGCTGCCGGGCCGACCACGGCTCGGTGACCTTGCCCATCGCGAAGACCAGCGGCTTGTGGTCGACGAAGGCCGTGAACGCACGGCCCTCGAGCAGATGGCGGAAGTGCCTGACCGCCAAGTGAAGCCCGAGCAACTCGCGGTCGAAGGTACTGTAACGGCGTTCGGGCGGGCTAAGCTGCCGGCTAAAGAACGCCAGCGGTTGCCAAGCTCCACGCACCCATTGCTCGTGCACCGCGCCCACCGCGTAGTCCGAGGCGTCGGTGGTGAGGGCGATCGGTGCATTGGGCGCCGGGTGCGCGAGCATGGTGGCGTTAGCCAAGGCGAGCTTCGCACCCGTGAACGCCGTGTCCATCTGCTCGGTCCAGGTAACGTCACCTTTGCCCGGCTTACCTCGGAGAGCTTCGTGCAGGGGGCGCAGGAGCTGGGCGATACGGGGCAGGAACCGATGGTAAAAGTTCACCATGCCCAGGAACTCCTGCAGCCCCCTGATCGTGCGGGGGCGCGGAAACCCCTTCACCGCCTCCACCTTGGCCGGCAGGCGGACGGCTCCGTGCCTGGTGACGCGGTGCCCCAAAAAATCGATTTCGGCGACGCCGAACCGGCACTTTGCGGGGTTCACAATGAGGTCATGCTGGCCCAGGCGTTCGAAGAGCGTGCGGAGGTGGTGTAGGTGCTCTTCGCGGGACGAGCTGGCGACGAGGATATCGTCCAGGTAGACGTATACAAAATCCAAGTCGCGCAGGACGCTGTCCATCAGCCGCTGGAACGCCTGAGCCGCATTCTTCAAACCGAAGGGCATCCGCAGGAATTCGAAGAGTCCGAATGGCGTGATGACCGCCGTCTTCGGGATGTCCTCCGGCCTGACGGGGACCTGATGGTAGCCGCGTATGAGGTCCACCTTCGAGAAGAAGGACATGCCCGCCAAACGGGCGGAAAAGTCCTGAATGTGTGGGACGGGGTAGCGGTCGGGGGTGGTGGCGTCATTGAGACGGCGATAGTCCCCGCACGGTCGCCATCCCCCGCCGGGCTTCGGCACGATGTGCAGCGGCGATGCCCAAGCACTCTCCGAGCGCCAAACGATGCCGAGTCGCTCCAGGGTAGCGAACTCCGCTTTTGCTACCGCTAACTTCGTCGGCTCGAGGCGGCGTGCCCGGGCGTAGACCGGTGGCCCGACGGTGGGGATGTGATGGGGCACCCCGTGCTTGACGGCCCCCGCCGAGAAGGTGGGCCGCGTGAGGGCCGGGAAGCTGGCGAGGAGGCGGGTGAATTCGTCCGCTGCCGGAAGCGTACAGATCAACGTGGCCGGAACCGAACCGTTCGGCAAGCTGCTTGGCAAGCCGCTCGGTGAGCCGCTCAGTGAGCTGCTCGACGAGCTGGGCAGCGCACAAGCGAGCGAGCTGAACGTCTCGACCTGGACAAGACGTCTGTGCTTTACGTCGACCAGGAGCCCATTTGCGCACAGGAAGTCCGCGCCAAGCAATGCCATGGGCACGTCGGCGGTGACGAACGACCATCGGAAAACCTGCCCTCCGAACCGCAGAGAGAGGCAGCGTTTTCCGTATGTACGGATGTGCGTCCCGTTCGCGGCAAGCAGCGCGGGGCCCCCACCCGCGGTGTGCTTGTCCGACGTATCGGCAGGAATGACACTCACCTGCGCTCCCGTGTCGCACAGGTAACGGTGCCCGGATAAGGTGTCCGTTATGATCAGTAGGCTGTTCCAACGGCCGGCGCTCATTGCCACTATCGAGCGCCGGCCCGGGCGTTTCCCGACCTGTCGAAGGAGCACGGCGGATGACACTGTCGAGCCTCGTGGCCGAACCTTGCGTGGAACCGGCACCAGGTGGTGGAGCTGGAGGAGCGTGGCTGGCTCCGCCAGGCTGGTGGAGCCGGCGGTTTTCCCCGTGGTGGCGGTTTTCTCTGCGGTGATGGGCGGGGCGTGGCGGCGGCCACGAGGTGTGCATCGGCATCAGCCTCAGGATCCACGAGGTGTGCAGCAGCATCAGCCTCCAGATCCGCGACGGCCGCACCGACTCTCGCCCGCGTGTCCGAAGCCGCGAAGTACCTGTCTGCCTCGGCGGCCAGTGCTCGGGGTTCCGTTATCACGGTCCCGGCCAACGCGAGGCGTACCTGTGCTGGTAGTTGGCGACGGAAAAGCGCCCGGAATAGAGAACCAGGGGCTTCGTCGCCCAACAGCGACAGCATATGGTCCATTCGGACCGACGGGCACGTGTCGCCGAGCTCGGGGAGATCCAGGAGGTGGTCGGCCCGTACGTCCTCCGTGAGGCCGAACGTGGCTAGGAGTAGCCGCTTGAGCGCCTCGTACTTGTGGCCGTCCGGTGGGTGGCGAAGGACGGACACAACTCGAGCGGCTGTGCCGGGCCCGAGGGAGGCGACGACGTGGCAGTAGCGCGTGTCGTCGCTGGTGATGCGCCGAAGCTGAAACTGGGCTTCAGCTTGGACGAACCAAACTTCGGCCTGGGCCTCCCAAAATTCGGGAAGTTTGACCGACATCGCGTTATTTGCCATTGCAATGGCGTCGTGTTCGGAAGGATCGCAACGGCAGATCCAACGTCGAGGTCACCAAATGAAGCGCGATGCTGCGCGCGCTAAGGCTTACGAAAGGAGCAAGCGGACAACGCGGTTCATACAAAAGAGTCTTTATTCAAAGTACTCAAACTGCAGCACTGAGCTGCTCGGGGCTGCGCGCCCCGTGTATATCCTGAGGCCACGCCTCTCTCCCCGGCGTGGCCCACCCCCACTTGGTGTGCGGGGTGATGTCACCACGTCAGTGCTTTCGTGTCCGCCACAACATAAAGTACAGCATTTCGCTGTGGCCCACTGGTAAAGTGCTCAGGAGCAGCTTTTCAATTAAACCTTAACTCTCCTCTCCCCCCGCTCCGGGCTTCTCCACAGTTTCCCCTCTTCACCGGCTCCCCACCCCCCTGGCACAGTCCCCTCATGGCCCTACCCCTCGCCTGGCTCCTTCCCAGCATCTACCCCATGCCCAGCTCCTTCCCAGCCTTCACCCTCGCCCAGCTCCTTCCCAGCATCTCCCCCATGCCCAGCTCCTTCCCAGCCTTCATGCCCTGCCCAGCTCCTTCCCAGCCTTCACCCTTGCCCAGCTCCTTCCCAGCTTCTCCCCCTTGCCCAGCTCCTTCCCAGCTTCTCCCCCTTGCCCAGCTCCTTCCCGGCCTCCACCCTCACCCAGCTCCTTCCCAGCCTCCCCCCTCGCCCAGCTCCTTCCCAGCTTCTCCCCCTTGCCCAGCTCCTTCCCGGCCTCCACCCTCGCCCAGCTCCTTCCCAGCTTCTCCCCCATGCCCAGCTCCTTCCCAGCTTTCACCCTCACCCGGCTCCTTCCCAGCCTTCACCCTCGCCCAGCTCCTTCCCAGCTTCTCCCCCATGCCCAGCTCCTTCCCAGCTTTCACCCTCACCCGGCTCCTTCCCAGCCTCCACCCTCACCCAGCTCCTTCCCAGCCTCCCCCCTCGCCCAACTCCTTCCCAGCTTCTCCCCCTTGCCCAGGTCCTTCCCGGCCTCCACCCTCGCCCAGCTCCTTCTCAGCTTCTCCCCCATGCCCAGCTCCTTCCCAGCTTTCACCCTCACCCGGCTCCTTCCCAGCCTTCACCCTCACCCAGCTCCTTCCCAGCTTCTCCCCCATGCCCAGCTCCTTCCCAGCTTTCACCCTCACCCGGCTCCTTCCCAGCCTTCACCCTCGCCCAGCTACTTCCCAGCTTCTCCCCCATGCCCAGCTCCTTCCCAGCTTTCACCCTCACCCAGCTCCTTCCCAGCTTCTCCCCCATGCCCAGCACCTTCCCAGCTTTCACCCTCACCTGGCTCCTTCCCAGCCTTCACCCTTGTCCAGCTACTTCCCAGCCTTCACCCTCGCCCAGCTCCTTCCCAGCTTCTCCCCCTTGCCCAGCTCCTTCCCAGCCTTCACCCCCTTGCCCAGCTCCTTCCCAGCCTTCACCCTCGCCCAGCTCATTCCCAGCTTCTCCCCCTTGCCCAGCTCCTTCCCAGCTTCTCCCCCTTGCCCAGCTCCTTCCCGGCCTCCACCCTCACCCAGCTCCTTCCCAGCCTCCCCCCTCACCCAGTTCCTTCCCAGCTTCTCCCCCTTGCCCAGCTCCTTCCCGGCCTCCACCCTCGCCCAGCTCCTTCCCAGCCTCCCCAATCACCCGGCTCGTTTCAGGCCTCATCACTTGCCCAGCTCTTTTCAGGCCTCCCCACTCGCCCGGCTCTTTCCCGGCCTCCCCCTCACACAGCTCCTTCCCGACCTCCATTTTTACCTGGCTCCTTCTCAGTCTCCCCCCTCGAATGGCTCTTTCCCGGCCTCCACCCTCGCCCAACTTCTTCCTGACTTTCACTGTCGTCCGGCTCCTTTTTGGCATCCCCAATCGCTTGGCTGATTCCCAACTTTCATCCTCGCCCAGCTCCTTCCCAGCCTTCACCCTCGCCCGGCTCCTTCCCAGCCTTCACACTCGCCCGGCTCCTTCCCAGCCTTCACCCTCGCCCAGCTCTTTTCAGGCCTCCCCACTCGCCCGGCTCCTTCCCGACCTCCACCCTCACCCAACTCCTTCCCGTCTTTCACTATCGTCTAGGTGCTTTTCGGCATCCCCAATCGCCCGCCATTCCCCTTCACCCTGCCCCCTCCTGGCAAGCCCCCATCGCTCGCCCCCTTCTGGTAACCCACATCGCTCTGCCCCCTCCTGGCTTCCTCCCCTCTCTTTACCCCACCAACTCTTGGTTTCCCTCCTAACCCTGCCCGCTCCCGGTGTCCTCCCCTGGCTCAGCCCCATGACCCTCTCCCAATGTCTCCCCACTCCCATGAGGTAGAATAAGCTACAGAGAGCGACAGGACTTTATAATTAGAAAGAAGGCGATTACGAGGCAGTCTAACAGAGATGTTTATAAGATTATAAAGGGTAGAGACAAAATACAGAATTGACAGGACCGGGGGCCACAGCTTAAGAGTAAAGAATGGGAGAGTTAAGACGATGTACTACTCCTCAAGGGAGTAGTGAGGTGCAGCAGAAACAGTTGTTCGGTTTAAATTTGAATTGGACCAATGAGCAATGGCGATAGAGGGGTACATTTATATTCGGAGGATGACACAGGCTTGATGGGCCTAATGGCCTCCTGTGTTGAAGTTACTTTTGTAACTTTACTGATGAAGGGTCATGTACAATTTACAATGCAACCTGTACAATGTACGTGGAAATGTCCTCTCCTCTCACCATCAAGACTTAGGCCTACAATTCCTGAGTGCACAGATCATTCACACGTTGCAATAGCCGTTGTTATTGTTTAAGTACCGTACGTGGTGTTTGCCTGTGTTATGTTGTGTTTATATATTTTATTTTTTCAGAAGTAAATAATTATTCATTCTTCTTATAATTATTTAAATTTGATCTTTCGATTGCCACCCACACAGCTTGTTCGAGAAGGTTCGGCAGTCATGACCGCTGCACCAGCAACGCCATGCTCTCCTTCACAACTTCATGCTACCCTCTCAATCAGTCAGGAGGGGGGGAAGGGATGTCACGGCAGAGGATGGAGTCATTGGCAAAGAGATGGGCAGGCTTTTCCAACAAATTAGAAGGAACATTGATGAAGATAAGGAACTGAGCAATCGGGGACGAAGGGCCTTGGTAATAGAGGTGACCAAGAACCCGATGGTCACTCTGGCTGAGCTACAGAGATCCTGTGTGGAGATGGGAGAAACTTCCAGAAGGACAACCATCACTGCAACACTCCACCGATCTGGGCTTTATGGCAGAGTGGCCAGACGGAAACCGAACAGTTCAATCTTGGTTTCATCAGACCACAGAATCTTGTTTCTCACAGTCTGAGAGTCCTTTTGGTGCTTTTTTGCAAACTCCAAGCGGGCTTTCATGTGTCTTTCACCGAGGAGAGGCTTCCGTCTGGCCCCTATGCCATAAAGCCCAGATCGGTGGAGTGTTGCAGTGATGGTTGTCCTTCTGGAAGTTTCTCCCATCTCCACACAGGATCTCTGGAGCTCAGCCAGAGTGAACATCGGGTTCTTGGTCACCTATCTTACCAAGGCCCTTCTCCCCCGATTGCTCAGTTTGGCCGGGCGGCCAGATCCAGGAAGAGTCCTGGTTGTTCCAAACTTCTTCCATTTCAGAATCATGGAGGCCAATGTACTCTTGGGAACCTTCAATGCAGCAGAGATTTTTTTGTAGGCTTTCCCAGATCTGTGCCTCGACACAATCCTGTCTCTGAGCTCTGCAGGCAGTTCCTTCAACCTCATGGCTTGGTTTTTGCTCTGATATGCATTGTCAGCTGTGAGACCTTATGTAGACAGGTGTGTGCCTTTCCAACTCATGTCCAATCAATTGAATTTACCGCAGGTGGACTCCAACCAAGGTGTAGAACATCTCAAAGATGATCAAGAGAAATCGGAGGCACCTGATCTAAATTTCAAGTGTCATAGCAAAGGGTATGAATACTTATGTCAATGTGATATTTCAGTTTTTTCTTTTTAATAAATTTGCAAAACTTTCTAAAATCCTGTTTTCTCTTTGTCATTATGAGGTATTGAGTGTAGATTGATGAGGGAAAAAATGAATTTAAACGATTTCAGCATAAGGCTGCAACATAACAAAATGTGAAAAGAGTGAAGGGGTCTGAATACTTTCTGAATGCACTGTATATCTGGATATGCCTCACAATTGCTGGTCAAAAGCAATATTTCACAAAGTTGTGGACGAGTTATGGCAAAACCTGGTGGATGAGTTGGTAAGATGACAAAAACAAACTGATTCGATTTTGGAGGTCCGAATCCTGATCCGGCGTATCATTCGGATACAAAACGTAACCTGTTCAGCCAGGTGGAGGAGTTCATGCTCTCAACGGAGTGCCCTTCTAGTTTCATCCATCAATGAGACAAGTGAAGAGAACGTGTGTTTTGTAAATACATACCTGGTTGGTTTGGGAAATGTCAGGCCAAGACACAAAGGATCACACCTGGAGACAAAGTGACAGGTTGCCATTGAAAGAGAGCTCGATATAATGAAGTTGAAGTGAGAGATAAACACAGGTGGAAATGTCCAACGTTTTGTCGATATCCACGATGGACTCGACATGTTTCCAATGAATCCGCATTCATCTCCCCAGTGCAGGTTCAAGGTGACGTCCATTTCCCATTCCCTCATTACTTGATTCCTCCCTCTGCTGATGGAGCAATTTCACGACTGATTGGAGTTTATGGTTAGAATCTCTACACACATTAACGTATGTGTGTGTGTGTACATTTCGTCGTCGAAATGTATCGTCGTGTACATTTCGCAAAGGACACCGTGGGGTCTTTAACATGCAACAACGAACACGGCACATCACCTGGACACCCAGCTTAAGGTGCACCTGAGGAGGACACACCTTGATGTACAAACGTGCACTCTGACTGGTAATTTTCCACAAAACAATAACATTGTATAACTAGAACGTCAATCGGTAGAGCGCATACCTCCACCTGGTGAACAGTTTACGTTTTGTATCCCACTGATAGGCCGGATCTGGATTCGGACCTCAACCAAAATCGAATCGGCTTGTTCTTCGAACCTACCAAACTCATTCACCTAGTTTCGTCATAACTCGTCCATAATATTTTTTTTATATCATGTTACATATCGCTTATCGCCCGATCCCTCAATGGTGAAAAATCACTTAGAAATTAAATAATTATCGTATCCAAATCCATATTCAGATCTTCATCCAAATCGAATCGATTAGGCCTTGTCACACACACAACCTGTCCACCAAGTTTCGACCAAATCCGTCAATAACTTTTTGAGATATCCAGCTATTTGTCTGTTTTGGCCCTATCGCCCAATGTTGAAAAATCCGTTTAAAAATTGTACTAGCCGGATCCGAATCCGGATCTTCACCAAAATCTAATCATTTCGTTCGTGCCACATACACTCTGCCAAATTTCGTCCAAATCCGTCTACAACTTTTTGAGATATCCAGCTATTTGTCTGTTTTGGCCCTATCGCCCAATGTTGAAAAATCAGTTAAAAAATTGTACTAGCTGGATCCGAATCCGGATCTTCACCAAAATCTAATCATTTCGTTCGTGCCACATACACTCTGCCAAATTTCGTCCAAATCCGTCTACAACTTTTTGAGATATCTTGTTCACAGATAGACAGACAAACAAACAAACCAGAAATCGGTCAAAATATGGAGGCCGAACCACGTGACCGATGACGTCATCATTATTTGTTTTCTAAACTAATTTATTCCTAGATTATGCTCAAGAAATTTCATCTTGATCGGATGAAGTTTTGTACTTGTCGAATTATGACGTCATAATGGAGGCACCTATGACATCATCATTAACATATTTTATTCCCCATGGAGAGTTCTTTACAATGCGCCTTGTCTCAATTTTTTCTATTCAGCACTTTCGGAGATATAGAGGTGCAACGTTTTTCGGTTTTTCCAATATGTCGGCCGAACCACGTGACTGACGACGTCATCATTTTTTTTTTTTATGCACCAGATTATGCCGTCATGTCGCTCAAGAAATTGCATCTTGATTGGATGAAGTTTTGTACTTGTCGAATTATCGAATTATGCCGTCATAATGGAGGCCTTGGGCCGAGAGAGTTCAAAATTGGGCACAGTCTATTCCAGGGCAAGACAAATATGTGTGTAAAGTTTGGCGATTCTATGTGCAACGGTGTAGACGTATAGTCAGGTTCACTATGTCAATAAATTATATTTCGTTCAAAATCATGGTCGATTAGCAAACCTATACATTTTTGGAAAGGTTATAGCATAAGGAAACTAAAAATCAATGTTTACATTTGGAGAGATACCTGTATGGCGGCCATTTTGGATTTTCAAAATGGCCACTGTAAAATACATATTTTGTTCTATTTCTGCCTCTAATTACCCTAAAAACTTTTAAAAATAAACTAAACCTATATTTTCAGGGACAAGGAATCCAATGAAAGTATCAAATTAGTGCTATGGGGAATGGTAAGACACGAATCAAAGGTTTTGAATTGCAAAATACTGTCTTTATATTCGCGATAGGTTGCATAATCAAATACATGTTATCATTTTGTACAGGCAGTTAATAACATCAAAATGTGTCACAATAATTCATATCACCAAACATACACAGGCCGTCAGCAAAATCATATATACACATGCAGTCAGTATAACTTCACATCTACACAGGCAGTCAATGGCATCAAACATACACGATTACAGAATATGCCATTTAGAGTTCGTCATCACTGTCCTGTGTGTCGTATCCGACAATATAGTCCGCATCGTTTTCACAGTCCGTTCCACACAAGCAAAGGTCGGTCAAATTGATTGGCAAATCGAATTGGTCGAATGGTCGATCGAATCGAATTCGATGAATCGAATCGAATCGAATCGATCGAATTGGTCGAATGGTCGAATGGTCGATCGAATCGATTGGTCGAATGGTCGAATGGTCGAATGGAATTGGTTGATTGGTCGAATTGGTCGAATCGAATTGGTCGGAATTGGCAAATGTAAACATTGATTTTCAGATTTTCCATGTAATAACGTTTCCAAAAATGTATAGGTTTGCTAATCTACCATGATTTTGAACGAAAAAACATAGTGAACCTGACTAGTAGTACTGCGCAAAAACACAGACAAACAGATGAAAAATCGGTCAGAGACCGAGGACTTGCTGCGATTAAAAATATGGTGGCCGAACCATGTGACCGATGACGTCATCATTATTTGTTTTCTGAACTAATTTATTCCTAGATTATGCTCAAGAAACTTCATCTTGATCGATGAAGTTTTGTACTTGTCAAATTATGACATCATAATGGAGGCACCTATGACATCATAATTAACATATTTTATTTCCCATGGAGAGTTCTTTACAATGAGCCATGTCTCAATTTTTTCTATTCAGCACTTTCGGAGATATAGAGGTGCAAAGTTTTTCGGTTTTTCCAAGATGGCGGCCAAACCACGTAACCGATGACGTCATCTTTTTTTTTTCCCTCCACCAGTTTATGCCGACATGGCGCTCAAGAAATTGCATCTTGATTGGATGAAGTTTTGTACTTGTCGAATTATCGAATTATGACGTCATAATGGAGGCCTTGGGCCGAGAGAGTTAAAAATTGGGCACAGTCTATTCTAGGGCAAGACAAATATGTGTGTAAAGTTTGGCGATTCTATGTGCAACGGTGCAGACGTAGTACTACGCACAAATAGACAGACAAACAGACAAACAGACACAGACAAACCGACCAATCAACATACTTGCCGGAATCTTTTCCGGCAAGTAACAAACAGACAGACAAACCAACCAACCAACATACTTGCCGGAATCTTTTCCGGCAAGTAACAAACAGACAAACCGACCAACCAACATACTTGCCGGAATCTTTTCCGGCAAATAACAAACAGACAGACAGACAGACAAACCAACCAACCAACATACTTGCCGGAATTATGAGAGAGGAATCTTTTCCGGCAAGTAACAAATGGACAAACAGACCGAAATGCAATACACTCTCCTCTGGCGAGGGGAAATTAGATAAAGATTTTAACACTCGTACGAAGAAATTAATTCCAGATGTTTAGCGCCGTTGATGCAGCGTCTTTTACACCACCTTATTGAACATTAGTTTTCCTTTTTTTGAACATTTTACACCACACATTCGTTTTCGTGCCTGTTGTTTGTGTCCTTTATAACGCCTTAGAAAGAGTAAGTTTCCTGTTTGGAATGATTTTCAATTTTGTTTGACTGCCAGACAAGCAGCAAGACAGACAAAAAAATAATCTCCCTCCGCCGTGCACATACAGATCGGGACAGATTTGGAGACAAAGTACCGCTCGCTAAACTACCTGTTCGTGTTCTGATTCAAGTTCAGATTCGTGTTCAAAATAAAACATTCAATTGAAATTAAGTTTTTCCTCGATCATAAACTGCCGTTTGTAGATGGATGGGCAGACATAAGTAATCCAGGTACCAAAGCTGGTGCGATGCCACCTGTGCATGAGAACATTTGGAGGGGAAAGTGACAAAAAGAGACATAAATGTATAACTGAATGGAGGAAACCTGTTTGTGGGTAGCAAGGTGCTGTCGAAACGTTGAAACGTAATATGAGGTTCTACCGTCGCAGAGAGGTGCACTCAGGTAGATCCAAACAACTGTGATGTGAACTCTGTCCCCCCTTTTTGGTGGTGGCTTCCCTGTAACTGCTGCGAAAGGATGGGACAGGACAGGAGAGTCAGGACTTTATCTGATTTCAGATACCTGGGCAGCTTCGTACGTACAGGTGCATGGATGGCGATAGTAATACACAGTACTTGTTATTTTTGATTGGGGAGAGGGTCGATTTTTCACCTCTCCCCCCTAATCCCGCACTCCCCTTCACCATTACCACCTTGAACCCACCTTCGTGGTTAAGAAACATTAAGTCTCTACGTGCGGAGGGACTGCAGGAGGAAGGCTGGATACGAGGGAGGTGTGCTGGTTGGAGGAGGGTTATAAGTGGAGGGCGGGCTGTCTGAATTTGGAGCGTGGCTGCACCGACACGTGACGACGAGGTTGGGAGGAGAGGGATAAAAAGGCGTGAAGACGACGACCGATCGCTGGACTCGCTCACGCAACCAGGGTCCTCGCACACCGCATCGGCGGCACCGTCAGCGCACACCCGGCGACGCAGACTCCTTGACCGACATGCTCACGAGCAAGACCGTCCCGATGCTCCTGTGCCTTCTCGCCGCGTCCCCGTTGTTCGACGGGGGGTCCGCATTGTACAGACCACCCGCGGGTCCGAGTTACTACTCCGTGGGACGCGCCGCGGGACTCCTCTCCGGCATCCGGCGCTCTCAGTCTGTGCGGCGGGTCGAGGAGTCTCCCGATTGGGACGAAAGAGCGCAGCTCACGAGAAGCCTGGACTTGGACTCGCTTGCTCCCATCAAGCACACGACCCAATACCTGGGGAAGAGGATGGTATGTATTATGTATAGCCAATGCTCTCAGCAACAACAACAATAAATATTACAGGTATAGCCATCATTAAATGTGAGTTGGGTTCAAAACTTCTTGTGTACCTTAATCGGTGGGTGGTCTTGCCACAAGATAACTTTTCCTACAGGACTTTATTTGCAGTTGTGGCCTCACAATGTTCTTCTAACGGACGATATTAGGAAGATATTAAGAAGGGATTTACTATTATTTTTATGCAACCTGTGGCTGCTTGTAAGGATGGCGGGTTGAATCAACCCACCTGGTGTGATTTAACGGAGCGACAGGTGCTCAAACTCAAGACCCTAAGATCTTAAGCCAGCCACCTTAACCGTTAAGACAACACCAGACTTAATCGATATTTATGATTCCTTCAATAGACAGCCCTTTTTATCACATTGGATGGGTGAAAAGTTCCAGGTTCCAGGTAGAAATTTTAAAAAATAGGAACGAGGATCCCAAAATGCTATGAAATGTACAATATGGGTCACTGCCGCGGTTGTAGGTTTGGGGCGAGTCTTGGTGGTCTTCTCCGCTGTTGGTCAATTCTACATAAACCCCGTTCAAGTTACAACTTCCCATAAGGACAAGTTGTGGCTTATGTTGAACTCTCAAGGAAAGACCATTTCATATCCATTAGGGTGGCCCTTATTTTTGAAAGTTTGAAATGTTAAGCTCTCACCGTCTACAACTGGTCCATTTGCGCTAGAAACAAACCAGGCCAAATGTCAGCTAAATGCATAAACATTTAGAGGTAGTCCAGCACCCTTGAACATTTCCCCCTTCGGCCATGTGATTGAGGTCACATAACACTAAAAACACATATCACAGATAATACAGTACGTATCATGGAAATAAATAAACACCGTTTGATAAAACATGCTTATGAATAATTATCACATCTATGGACTAGAAATATAAAATATAATCTTGATATCAACATAAAATCTTGATTCTTGAAGATGCCTGGACTACCTCTAAATATAAACAGACTTGTATGAAAATTTGACTGCAGTGTTTTTATCCCAAATGGATCACATTTAGACCATGAGAACATTCAAATTAACATTTTAAAATTTTCACCCCGTTTAAGGGCCACCCTAATATCCATGTTGCATATGGAGCACCATCTTCAAGAACCCCTTCACAAAAGGGTACCCAATGATGTAGTGTCCCCTTCTTTGTAGTGGTTGAAGGCTCATGGAGGACTTTGCATATAGATCATTTGGACTAAGACATTAGTAGACATCGGTGACTGTCAGGATGGCTTCGGGTTAGGGTTAGGGTTAAGGTTAAGGTTAGGGTTAGGGTTAGGGTTGGGGTTAGGGTTAGGGCTAGGGTTAGGGTTAGGGCTGGCGCACTCACCTCTGAGCTGTCTTAGCCAGGGTTTGAATATTGACAAAGCTACCAGCTGCCATCCTGGTGTTTCGCATGGAGGGTTAGGGTTAGTGTTAGGGTTAGGGCTAGGGTTAGGGTTAGGGCTGGCGCACTCATCTCTGAGCTGTCTTAGCCAGGGTTTGAATATTGACAAAGCTACCAGCTGCCATCCTGGTGTTTCGCATGGAGGGTTAGGGTTAGTGTTAGGGCTAGGGCTAGGGTTAGGGTTAGGGCTGGCGCACTCATCTCTGAGCTGTCTTAGCCAGGGTTTGAATATTGACAAAGCTACCAACTGCCATCCTGGTGTTTCGCATGGAGGGTGGGGCATCAATGTTTGTCGGGACGCCAAGCCGTAGGTGCTGTCTGCCAGCACTGCTTGGTGGTGGGCGTTAAATATCCCACAAGTTGGGAATTGGGGCCCTTAAAAGTAGTGGTCGTTGCAGACAAAGGAAAACACAGACTTGGTACATGGGATTTCAACCTGGATTTCCCTGAATCATGAGAGAGGCCTCCTAAAGGTAAAACCGACCAGATAACTCATTCGCACTTCATCCTGAAACTCAAGGTCCTGGCTTTAACCTCTACATTCCTATAAGGTGCTCGAAGACCTGCGATCCCTGTGGATTTGATGTCAGTGGCACAGCTCGTCACATGACCCCGATTTAAGTTGCGGTTCTCTCTCTCTCGTTGCAGGCAGTCTGCGTTAAGGACCTGGTTCCCTACCTGCAGAACTGTGAGCCATGGATGGAGCAGGGAGAAGGAGAGTTCCTGTGCAAAGCAGATGTGTTGATCTCCATGGATGGGAAAGAGTGCCTCTTCTCATAAAAAAGAAGAAGACACAGCTCTTCATTATACATCAGCACGTTGCTCGTCACATCCTATGATATCGATACATCGATGATGAAAAAATACATATTCCATTTTTCCTCCCGTCATCCCATTATATGTGAATAAAGGACGAGACGTCCCATCGTTGTGGACACCTGGAAACCGCGATCATGTGTAAATGTTTGTTTACTGTGGGGTGCATTTTGTTGAAAGTTGTTAAAAATCTGAATAAACTTTCCCTTTGTTAACGCCTCTTGGAATCGCACGTTGTTTTTGTTTTCTGCACGTTTTCCGCAAATCCAACACACAAGATCCAAGATCTGCACAAGATCCAACACAAATCATACAATGCTGTATAATACATTAGTTACAACTTGCCAAATGATAGTATATACAACTACAACGGCACCCGGTAGAGAGCGCATACCTCCACCAGGCTCTTGTATCCCACTGATAGGCCGGATCTGGATTCGGACCTTAACCAATATCTGATCGGCTTGTTCTTGTCACCTACCCAACCCATCCACCAAGTTTTGTCATAATCTGTCCACAACTTTCTGAGACATCTTGCCATATATTATTTTTGGCCCAATCACTCAGTGGTGAAGAATCACTTGAAATTTTTTTTTTTAAATGATCCTATCAGGATCCGGATCCGAATCTTCACCAACATTGAATCGATTCTTCCTTGTCACCCACCCAACCTGTCCACCAAGTCTCATCCAAATCCATTTGCAACTTTTTGAGATATCCTGTTCACAGACAGACAGACTTTCTGGGGTGAAAGCATAAACTCCGCCCATCTTCGGTGGCGGAGGTAAATATAGGTAGCTCAAGCACAGATCGGGTCCCATCAGGGCGATAACCACACATTTCGGCAACCATGTAAACAAATCACATTGTGCATTACTGGAGCATATAGCCAGAGAGCTACAACCTGTGGTTGGGAAATGACCCCCAAATACCCAACAATCTCATTAATCATTCCATTTGATCCCCAAGTGCTGATGATCCACAATGAAGGTGGGAACCCACTCTCTATGGCAATGAACCCCGCCGCTCTGGCTTTAAAAAAATTCTGCAGGTGGTCTCTAAAAGTCTGAGTTGAGCTCACGCTTTGTGAAATTTAGAGCGATGCTCCAGTTGGAGAGATGACTTTTTGATCACAATATTATATTATATGACAGGATTGAATGGCCAAACGATCCTGCAAGCTCCTGCGAGTGGAGAGCACTTGCCTACGTTTCCACACTCCAATAGAGAGACACCACATATACAGTCACGTGAAAAAGTAAGTACACCCCATGTAAAGTTTTGACTTTTCCAACATATTTCAACATACAGCTATTTGATCTTCATTTCAACAATATTGATAGATAAAGGTGATATAATATAACGAATATCATGAAACATTTACATTTTGTAGTCCATTGTATAATTTAAATAAACATAAATGCAAATTTCGCATATGGAAAAAGTAAGTAGACCCTTGGCTCTAATAGGTGGTATTGCCCCCTTTGGCAGAAACAACCTCAAGTAGGCGTTTCTTATAACTGTCTACCAGTCACTGACATCGACTGGGAGAAATTTTTGCCCACTCCTCCATGCAGAATTCTTTCAGCTGTGCGATGTTTGAGGGGTTTCTTGCATGCACAGCTCGTTTCAAATCCCCCCACAACATCTCGATGGGATTTAGATCCGGGCTTTGTCTTGGCCATTCCAGAACCCTCCATTTCTTTCTTTTCAGCCATTCCTTGGTGGATTTACTGGTATGTTTAGGGTCATTGTCATGTTGCAAGGTCCACCTTCGGTTGAGCTTCAACGTTCCGACAGATGGCCTCACATTATCCTCAAGCACCCTCTGGTACAATGAAGAATTCATAGTGGATTCTATGATGGTGAGCTGCCCAGGCCCTGATGCAGCAAAGCTGCCCCAAACCATAATATTTCCACCACCATGCTTTACAGTTGGTATCAGGTTCTTGTGGTCAAATGCTGTCTTTGGTTTTCGACAAACATGTCTTCTGGTACTGTGGCCAAATAGCGCTACCTTTGACTCATCTGTCCAGAGCACATTGTTCCAGAAGTGCTGGTCTTTGCCAAGGTGTTCATTGGCAAACTTTAGTCTTGCCCTGATGTTCTTTCTGGACAGCAACGGTTTCCTCCTGGCACACCTCCCATGTTGATCAAATTTGTGCAGCCTCTTTCTAATGGTAGACTCGTGCACTTTGACATCGACGGTGGCAAGAGCTACCTGTCGGTCCCGTGATGACATTCTGGGGTTCTTAGAGACTTCTTTCAGCATCGTGCAGTCTGCTCTCGGGCTGAACTTGCTGGGGCGGCCTGGCCTGAACAAGTTGGCAGTTGTTTGGAATCTTCTCCACTTGTAGATTATCTTCCGAACAGTCGAATGATTGATTTCAAATTGTTTGGAGATCTTTTTAAATCCCTTCCCAGACTCGTAGGCATCTATAACCTTCTTTCTGAAGGCCTCAGAGAGCTCTTTTGATCTAGGCATGGTGACGCCGCACATTTCAACGACAAAGAGCAAACCAAACTAAATGTCTGAGGTTTAAATAAGACAGGTTCCTCCAAGATCCTCTCTAACAATGTTCTAATCATTTGCACCTGAGCTGGTGCACCTGATTCTAATTTTAGGTATTTGAAGTAGTGATAAATGTTGGGGTGTACTTACTTTTTCCACATGCGAAATTTGCATTTATGTTTATTTAAATTATACAATGGACTACAAAATGTAAATGTTTCATGATATTTGTTATATTATATCACCTTTATCTTTCAATATTGTTGAAATGAAGATCAAATAGCTGAATGTTGAAATTTGTTGAAATAGTCAAAACTTCACATGGGGTGTGCACAATACTCTTTACATGGGGTGTGCACAAAGACCAGCACAATACTTTTTCACGTGACTGTACATATTGCTAGATGGAAGGACGGGATCCGCAGTTACGATGCAGTAAGATCATAGTACGGCCCGTGTGGTTCACTTAGCATAGAAGTGCTGTTATAAACAGGTACCTGTCAGAATAAGTCATCTTGTGCACCAATGGCGCAGTGAGTAAGAACTTATCGGTAGACAAGACAGAGTAAAGTTGTAAAATGTCTGACCTTCTGAAGGCAAGGCCAGGTGAGAAATTGGATGTTTCACGGCAAATGGAAGCACTTTGCGGCTAAGTGGCACCATCACAAGCTGTTTGGCCAATGTGTGCGAGCCATGGCAGCGAAATAGGCTTTAGAGACTGGAAGACTGTATTTTTAATTTGGCCCGCCCACAAATTGTGTCGAACCAGAAGTTGGGGCCAACCACAGCAGCGGGCGGTCAATCATGGGACCCTCAGCTTATGGAGACAGTCCCAGAGTTTACAAGGGAAGTGATCGCGCTTTCTGCCAAGAGTGGGAGCTGGACCTTCAGGCAATAAGCATCTCTCACCTTACTTCTGCTTATCCACCATCATTTCTTCTTCTCCTGTCTTTCACCGCATCGTTTCTACCATACTGCCAGTCCCGGGCAGCACTAATACCTATGCGCCAGCAACCTGCATCTACCAAGCGCTTTGTGCCACCCAAGACCTCGCTTGCCCCATTGTTCTCTGTCATATGAATTGGTATTGCCAGCACCTTAGCGGAGTATATTTATTAATTAATTGTACATAAACTTGTCTGTGCCCTCAGGCCTATCGGTGTCAGTTGACCACGTGGTCCGTACTGTTTATGATAGCATCTCGTTTACCCTCTTCTTCTTCTCCTCTTCCTTTTTTTGAGGGTTGAGGTCCAATAGCACCAAGCTTCTGCCCTGCTTTGACCACGATACTCCTCCACTCCCCTCTGTCCTCAGCCAACCCTCTCCACCCTCTAACCACCCACACCTTGCTGATATCCCTCCTCACACAATCCTCCCATCCCAACCATGGTCTACCTCTTTTCCTCCAACTTGCTCATTCAACCCATCTGCTCTCTGCCATTTTCTCTTCCCCTCAAATGTCCAGCTCACCTTAGCTGGAATTTAATCAATTTCCCAGTCAAACTCATCAACGCACCAATCTCCTCCCTCAGTTCATCCATCCTCCTTCTATCCACCTTCTTCACTCCCGCAATCCTTCTGGCCCAGTTGTCGCAAACCTGCAGCCTCTGTTATTGTCTCTCTGTCAGTGCCACCATCTCCAGACTATAAAGATAGGCTGGTGTTACACAAGACACACGAACCTTCCCATTCAATCTCCTTGATATCTTTATTTCTGCCATTACACCCTTCACCCTCCTCCATGCATTCACACCCATCTGAATCCTCCTCCGCACCTCTGCCTTAGACTTACCATCCCCGGTCACTGTTCCCCCCAGATACTCAAACCTATTTCCTTGTCCGATCTCCATGCCCTTTAACCTGATATTCATTCATTTTCTCTCCTGCCCGACCACATCACCTCTATCCTCTCCATGTTCATTTTTAGCACATGTTTCTAAATTCCTACTTCCATTCCCCCATACTTCCTACACCTCCCACCTACTCTCCACCACAACACCCAGATCATCTGCATACAATATGCTCCCCCCAGAATACCCCTCATGTTCACCTTCCTGCTTACCAGCTCCATCACTGTGCAACATCCATCAGCCAGCGCAGGCCACACTGGACCCACAACCAGCTTGTTCCTTGCTCAAGTCCTCGCTTGTTCCCCATTTTTATGCGAGTCCCGGTATTTATATTTGGCGCCATCTTGGGTTATTAATTTTCATTGTACACAAATGCATTTACCTCCCTACTTTACACAAGTGCATCTGTGCCGTTGTATTAATATCGTCTTGACTGCCCTTATCTCTGTATTTCTTTTAATAAACCCCATTTTAACTACAAGAGGTGTTTCACCTTTTTCCTCTCGCATGTTGCACCGATGAGTTCAGCCTCGGATGTTATATATATATAAAAGATTGTTGCGGATCTCCGACGTCGGCCTTCCCCTTATCAAGGGGGGATTAATCCCCTTGTCTTTTTACTGACCGACGCGATCCCCGGGGGCTATAACGTCTTTCCCGGGGAGCGTTAAATAGGGTTGTTGGTCGAATTTGTCCTATTACCTAAGTACTAACGCTGACCGGAAACGAGGAAATAACTCCCGCCCGAACCACGGCGTTAGTGGACACGCCGAGCGAAGCGAGCCGCGATTCGGGCCGTTAACAGGTACTAAACCCGATTCTAAGCGGTTGTAATCGTGCCACGCTTACCCAATTGAGAAATCACTAGGACGATCGGATTAAGAGGAAAACCAGGAAGAACAGGTAATTTATTAACACTTTGTACAATTAGAAGAGGAAAAGAAAGAAAGAGAATGTACGGGGAAGAGGAAGAAGCAGATACACAGGGCAGCCTTAATAACAGTCTTAACTTATTCCCTGGACACGGGCCCGTTCACTCTCAGACTCACTCTCAGGGTCACTCACACGGGGTTTGAAGATGGTCGGGTTGAGGGACCAAGGGTCAACAGCTCATCCGGTCCCCGACTCGTACCGTGCAGATGGTGGAATACGGCAGGCAGCTCTCCCCGTGGCGTGGGCGTGAGCGGACAATTATATCTCGGGGGATCGGTAAGCTGGCGATTATATATCGTATGTAATACTTGTACCGGCGCCTTTATACGTGCGCCCGGTATTGTTACGATCGATGCGCCACTTCCCCAATGTCCTTCTGCACACTGCAGTTCTCTGCAATGCGTGCCACACGCCCGCCCTCTGTAAAGCTTGTTGCCACAGCGCGTCTCTCCCTCTCGTAACTACTCAAGCGTCTCTCCCATAACTCAACTCCGATCAGGTCAAGCGCCTCCCTCTCCCCACTCATAACTGAGGTGCGGGCCTCATGCAAGGGGTTATATTGCCACGCTCCGCGAACCCTCTCGAATCTCTAGCCACACCCTGTCAGGCGATCTCGCCTCAGCCCTGATTGACTGTTTAGGGCTTAACTGTTTAGGGCTTACCGACTCCGCCTTGATGGCTGCTTGACGTGGCCGCACCTCCACCCTTGCGCTCCGCCCCCTTTCCGGGCCTTACCTCGTGGCCTTTGGGCTGGTTTGAGCGGAAGCCCAACGAGTTCGCGAAGGCTGCTGGCAGCTTAAAGGGCGAGGGCGACGTACAGACTGGTTAGCGCTTAATGGCGTCGATTGAAGGGAGGCTGCAAAATGGACGAATGGGGCCTACTCTTATTTGTTCTACACAACGCAGATGCAACTATTGGGAATGGCCTTATCCTAAACACATACTAAGAAATAACTAACGTCCTAAGGTGACCTACGTGTTGCATATGGCCTATCTATGGGGTGCAACCTTTAACCTTTAATGATGTTACCTGTGTGGGTTCTCAAAACCGCAACTATATATATATATATATATATATATATATATATATATATATATATATATATATATATATATATATATATGTATATATATATATATATATATATATATATATGTATATATATTGTTGCGAATATGGAATTTGGCCTCCATATCCGCTTGTAAATATTCCCCTATTTCCCCAATACTCCCCAACTATCCCCAATCCCCCATTCCCTAGTCCCATTGTCTGTAAACAACAATCAGTAGAGCCGACCTTCCCCTTTTTCCCCCATTAAATGTCGTGCCCAGGTCCACCGCACCACACGTAGACAACTTTCGGACATCTTGCTAGTTATTCTTAGTCTATGTCAGTTAAGGCCTCGTTTCCATTAATTATGACTCTTCGTTGCACCAGAATGTGATTATATGGCACCAGTAGTGAGTTTAGGACCTTTCCCATACCTCCTCCCATCTTCTTCCCCGTCTACAACAACAGAGGGGCACGGCGCTGCGCGGGGGGGAGTGTGCGTCCTCCCACCGGCTCGGTTAGCCGCCATCGACAATGCGCTCCAGACAACGCGCTCCAGACCATGCGCTCCACGGGGTTACCACAAAGGGGCTCCTTGTCAGCTCCTCGTCAAGGGCGGAGCCGGTAACCCCCCCGCACGCACCCAATGAGAAGCAACGTGCCGATTCCACGAGGCGGAGCTAACGAGCCGAGGGCGTGTCACTCCCCGCCGGATATACGCGGCCCCGCGCCGGATGTGACGTGAGATGCGCCCCCAGCTTGAGCAGACAAGACGCCATCCGAGCGCTGCGACCTCCCCGCATCTCTAGACCGGACCGGGTCGACCCTGTCCTTGAGCCAAGAGTGCACCTTGAGCCATCGATACCCGCTGTCCTTTCCATCAATCCCCGTGTGAGTCAGCTTTGTCCCGTTTGTCTGTCGTCTGTTGGGAATAATATAAGATTGTGTCTAAGTGCTTGTCTTTCTATGTTGTACCTCTCGTCCCTGTAATCTGACCTTCCGAACGAATATAATCTCCTCCGGAGGTCTTGAGAACTGAACCCTGGGTGTCGTGTCATTTGAAACCCAGCCGTGTGTCCTTTTCCTTTATTGCCTTTATTGACCTAGCGTAGCGCGATTAGTCAACCTTCGGGTATAATCGGGTAACTTGTGCAGATGTGGTCATACCAAAACCGCTCGGTAAATAACATCTAAGCCACGTCTGTAACAATATATATATATATATATATATATATATATATATATATAAATATACATATAAATATATTGTTGCGGATCCCGGGTCTGTCGACTTATTAAGGGTGTGGGGGGGGGGGGGGGCTAGAGGTGAAATCCCCGGTTCCCCTCAGACCCCGGGTCCACGGGCGGCTGCGACAAAGCTCATGCGAGGCGGGTTGCGAGGCGACTTCAATTGCCCATCTCCCAATCATGGGTGAAGGGTTATCGACCGTAATCCGAATACCTTCGAGACCACGTGGCCAGGAAGACCGGGAATTGAACCCCTCGCGATTCCACACCTTTTTCAATCAGGCGCGCCGAGCGAGTCGCGCGGTGTGAATCACGGTTTTATACTGCGTGATCTACAGACCTAATCGAGCAGCCGAATTCGGTTCAAACAATGCTGGACCAATGGTTTAAATGACGTACACGAGCAGGTCGAGAGGAAAGAAAATGTACACATCTTTTATTCACAATAGCACAGAAAAAAAGACGAGAAGCAGTCTTAACAATTCTTACCTATCAAATCCCGACACAGGCACCTGGCACACTCACACATGTGGTGAATCACACACCGGTTAGACTCGTACCGGTGGACAGGCCGTTGATGACTTGGGTCCACCTGTTCCCACGCGTGGCGCACGGATCGATCCGGCAGACAGCACGAAGGAGGATCGGCACGGAGGATGAGCCGCCGCTTGAAGGTCAGGTCAGCACGGACGACGAACCAGCTCGAGGACGAAGGAGAAGGGCAGCATGGACACACCAGCTCGGAGGACAGCCAGCTTGAAGGACGAACGAGGAGAGAGAGCCCGAAGCATGATCGGCATGGGCTTTATCTGGTGGAATGTCATTCTAGAAGGTTCCACAGCCACCCATTGGCTGAGGTTGGTCATGTGCGGTCATTCCCCCCCCCCCCCCCCACCTCCTTCGGGATTGTTCCACGACCTACCATTGGTCACTGCTAGTCACGTGTGGTCATTGCGCCACGCCTCCCCCCTGGAAGGTTTCATTCCCTGCCTCCTTTTGGAAGGTTTCATTCCCCGCCTACTTTTGGAAGGTTTCATTCCCTGCCTCCTTTAGGAAGGTTTCATTCCCCGCCTACTTTTGGAAGGTTTCATTCCCCGCCTACCACTGCCGCGGTTGATCACGTGGACTGTTTCTCCCCGCCCACGAATCAACATCTTCATTCAACCATACGAGGGGTTGGAATCCTACCTAACTCAATGCATATCTGGTTTAATTACAACACAATGGGAGGGGAGCTAATCTTTACATTTAATAAGAAATAACTGGCTACTGCAGGATACATGTTGTCGTGTAACTAGAGGGGGTGTTCTTTATTACAAAACTGTAACAATATATTGTTGTGGATTCGGGGGTCGACTCTCCTCTTATCAAGGGGGGGGTTAATCCCCTTGTCCTTTTAAGCTGGCCGTCCCGAGTCCTGGAAGCTACAACGCTCCTCCCGGTCGGTCTTGGGTAGGGTGATTGGTCAATTTGGGTCCCAAATACCTAATTACCAACACCGACCGCGAGCAGGGAAATAACTCCCGCCCGAACCACGGATATTGATGGAATATTGCCGAGCGGTTAGCAATCCGCGATCCGAGCCATTAACAAATACTAAACCCGATTCTAAGCGGTTCCGAAATCGTGCCACAAGTACTCAATGGAA